>NC_073745.1:9679503-10002287 GCF_029784135.1 Toxorhynchites rutilus septentrionalis
AGTGAAAAATTCACAACGCCTGTTTTTTAAGGAATTTGCTAACGCAAACATTTTATAACTGGTTTTGACAGTCACTTTTTTCAAATGCTTAGTATTTTAAATTATAGGCTGTTTCGAATACCATAGGCATTTGCCCGAATACCATTCTCCCGAAACACGTTTACCCGAAGCACATTTACCCGAATGTAACATATACCCGAATGCAACACATACCCGAATGGACATTTACCCTAATTCGACAAATACCAGAATAGGCATTTACCTGAATGCAACGTATACTCGAATGTAATAAATACCCGAATGCGACAGTTATCCGAATGTAACGTTTACCAGAATGGAATGTTTACCTGAATAAAGAAGGAATAATTTACGACAAATACGATTATGAGTTCTGTCGAATCTCCTGTTACAAAGATACGAAGTAAAATGAGAAATTGTAATGAGGAAATTCAAAACAGATGATGAAAACTTCAATTTGTTTTTTTAGAAATTAGTGTAGGCACAACTGATATGCCGTCTTCTTTCCTTTCCGTATTCTTCTTTAAGGCCGAGAGATCATTCAGAAATGAGCATGGGCTATGGAATATTCCGAAAATTAAGCAGGTAACTTTAATAGAAAAAAAACTTCGATTTGAAATATATGTATTCTTTTACATGACAATAAACTTCAAAAATGTACGGGTTTCATTCTGCAAAAACGAAGTAATTTGATTGCTCAGCTCATTGAAAATGTCGAATCTTGTCCCGAATAAAAACATTTATGTCATTCGCTGTTTTGTTTTTTGTTTTTTTAAGAAATGGCTGAAGCATATCGTTTGCTTGTTACAAAGTTATTTCGAGAACCCCAAGCACAAAAAAATCATGGCTTTCATCTGGCAACTCATTCACTGCAAAGCCAAATAGGGCACTCGTGGCCGAGTGGTTAGCGTCACACATTATCATGCCGGGGATTCGACTTCGATTTCCTTTCTAGCAAACAAAAAAAAACTTTTTCAACAAAGATTTTTTTCCGACTTGCACTATGGTCACTTTCAAAGCGCGTTATTTAGCATAAGAAATCTCTTCTAAGTACTAATAATTATGAAAGTTACTTTCATTAAAAAAAAACTTTCATTGAAATACAAGAAATTTCAATCAAGTAAAATTTAACTGGAACAAAAAAGAAATGAAGTAGAAAATAATGATGTGGTCACAATTTATTGGATCGTATACACTTAATTGAAATTAATTGTTTTTTAGCGTGACTTAAATTGTATGTAATTGGAATACGGCCTTATTCAAAATATAGTTGATTGATTTGTTCTATTTTTTCTCATCGTAAACTTTAAAATTTTAGTTACCAGGACTAAAATGATACAATTAAGGTCAAAGGGCCTGGCCGGATAAGGGAGTAAAAAGTGCCCCCAACCCAAATCACCAGCTGTATGGCAAATATTGTATAGTACATTAAATGAGAAATTTTGACGGTTTATTTGAATCCCTAGGCGTCGTGCACAAATTACGTAACGCTAAATATCCGGATATCCCCCCTACGTAACGCAATTTCCTATCTCTAATACACAGAAAGTAACAAACCTCGACCCCCCTCCCCCCACCCCTTATCACGTTACTTTTTCGTTTATTTCACGCCATCCTTAAAAGCTTCGAGATAAAAATTCAAAAAAAAATACTGAATGTACATCTTACTACGGTGTATCAAGAAAAATCATCAAAAAATTTTTTTAACAAAAATTGAAGTACTAAATAGAATATCAAAATTTTGAAAATATTTTTTTTTGAATTTTGACACTCTGTACTACTCTGTTTCATATTTTAATGTATTCCTACAGCTTTTCTAGATATGTGTGATTTTTTTCAGTGTTGCGCGGTACAAAAAAATTTTTATTTTTATTTCCAAAGGGTCTGGCTGGGTAAGGGAGTAAAAAGCCCCCCAAACCGAACCACCAGCTGTATGGAAAATATTGTACGGGGTACTAAATAAAACATTTTTGCAGTAGTACCATACATTTGAATCCTTATATGGTACACAATGGTAAAAAATGCACCTTTTCGTTTTTTTCACGCCATTCTTAATAGCTTTGAGACAAAAATATAAAAAATACTGAAAGTACATCTTACTAGGGTGTATCGATAAATATCGTCAAATTAATTTTACATAAAAAAAAATAATAATAAAAAAATATTTAAATGCGCAGTACAAACATGTTTTATATATTTTCTGGCATTTCGAAATTTTTTTTTTTTGAAAACAAAATATAACTTTGAGGCCCACTTCTGCTCTATTTTTTATTTGAATGCGTTCGTATGTGTCTTTTTTTCTAAAAGTGGCGTAATTTTTGCTGAATTTTTAAGAGCATTGCGAGACACAAAAATAATTTTCTTCATCGTCTGCATTATTATTTTTATTTTCTTGAAATCGATTATTTTATTATATTCGTGGTTTTCAATTGTAAGATTAAATTTAAAAAAAAAACAATTCGGATTTTTTAAGTGTTCTTCTCATTAATCCGAATGATCTTTCCACAAGGACTTTATTTTTTTCTCAGAGAGCTCTATCGTACTGCTGACTCCTATGAATTTGGTAAACCATCTAAATCCAATGTAAAGATAATCTCATATATTTTAAGACACGAGAAAAAAATGTACAGCGCAATGCTCTAAATACATCGACAATATTTGGACATACGAAAAACAAAAATTCAAAAAATATTAGAGCAGTAATGGGTCTCTAAATTCAAAATAAATTAAAAATGCCCAAAGGCCAAAACAACATTTTTTTTCGCGCAATCCTCTTAAAAATTCAAGAAAAAAAATGAGTGGTTTATATCTATGATATAACCGCAAGGTTCACGTGGAACTACCTTAGCTTAGCAATCATTCGTTTGTATTGATTAAATTCTTGATTGAATGAAACAGTTTCCAAATTCAATTGAGTTCAATATATTTGCTCTGTGAGTGAAAAAAATGAACAAATGCCGTGTAAAGTCAATTCATTTATTGTGATTGATTGTTCTTCGTTACAAGTAAATTTAATGACGGACCTTTTACGTTTGGTATGATGACTAGAACAAAATATATGTACGGAAGAATTATCAAACGTTTGATGAACCAGCCTAAGTTTCAGCCTAAGTTTTTTGTCAATAAAGACAAAAAAAATTATCAAACGATTATTTTATTTTACATTTCCCTCTGAAGTTTACATCCCAAAAGTGTACATACTTCTCGAATCTCGAATTTGCTTGAAACTGGGAAGTTCATTCGCTTCTAGTGGCTGCACGATTTTCCCAGGTTCCTAAGTTTAGAAGATCATGTTAGGACAGACATATTCCACTCTGCACAAAGGCAAGCGAGGACAAAAGTACTCGCAGTTTGCATTTATTTGCAGAGCCGATTTCCCCAGAAACCTCGGTTTTGAAGTCTGTGTTAGGGAAACACATTTCAATCGGAACAAAAATACCCCCGATTTGTATGAATTCGCAATGCCGATTTCCCCACGCTTCATGGATTTGAAGTCTGTATTAGGGAAACACATTCCAGTCGGAACAAAAATACCCCCGACTTGCATGAATTTGAAATACCGATTTCTCCAGGCACCTTGGTTTAGAAATCTCTATTAGGGAACACATTTCGGTAGGAACAAAAGCTCCCCCTACTTTCGTGTGTTCTTTTTCTTTTTTTTTGGCTTCAAGAGGGTTTAAACTTTTCAGTTCACTCGCCTCTAGGCTCTTTCGTGTGTTTGCAATGCCGATTTCACTGCTTGGTTTTAAAGTCTGTGTTAGGGAACATTTTTCGATGAGAACAAAAGTCCCCCTACTTTCAAGTATTTGCAATGCCGATTTCCCCAAGGCTGCTTGGTTTTGATGGCTGTGTTAGGGAAACCATAAATCGGGCCAATCAAAACGATGCAGTTAGGGCGTTTAGATAACGCCTAATATTTTACAGTTATTCAATTGTTTATCTAATGAAAAACAACATTTTGTTAGTTGCGATAGATGCGTAGAAATATTCCCTATCAAGTGATGCAAACATCTCTCCTATCCAGTACGAAATGTTCGAGCTATAAGCATTCGAAATCTTTCATTTTTTCCTGCATGTTTTGTGTTTAGGTATTCATTTTACCCTCCATATATTCCGGTTAGACGTAGTCCCACGTCAAAAATACGCTACATGTGGAAAAAAACAACACATACGAACGCATTTAAATAAAAATTAGAGTAAAATTGGTTCTCAGAGTAATATTTTTTTTCAAAATTTCGAAATGCCTAAAAGTATATATATTTTTTTTGTACCGTAAAAATGCTCTAAAAATTATGAAAAAAATCACATATACCTAAAATAGACGTAGGAAGAAATTCGAATACAAACTAGAGTAGTGTTGAATCTCAAAATAAAAAAAAAATTTAATATAAAAATTAAAATTGATTGAATTTTTTTGTGTTCGAAAACATTGATCGATACACCTCAGTAAGATGTACTTTCAGATTTTGACGTAGGACTACGTCTAACCGGAAGATATAGGGGGTGAAATGGAAATCTAGGCACTGAACAAGTAGAAAAAAATGCAAGATTTGGAACGCTTATAACTCGAGCATTTCTCAATAGATCGCAAAGGTTTTTGCATCAATTGATAGGAAATATATCTACGCATCTATCATAACGAATAACATTTAATTTTTCTTGAGATAAATAATTGAATAATTGTGAAATATCAAGCATTGTCCAAATGCACTATGTGTCCATTTTTGATTGGTCCATTTTGTGCTCCTCAAATCGTACCGACCAAATCGGGCAACCAGAGCAGCAGCGAAATGGAATGAAGCACGATTGGAAAGGAAAAAAGAAAAAAAAATAACGAAACATTGGTCGCAGTCTCACACATGCGTAATTCTCGAGCCAGCCAGTCAGCTTAAAAATCCCCGCTCCGCTGCCGTAACGATCATTCTTTGTGTGGACACCGACTGGACAACATCGTTGCTGGACGGGCTGGACGGCGAGGGATCAAGTGCCTTTCTCAAGGCAAGAGGGCGGAGGTGGTAGCGCTGGAGTAGAATAGAGTAGAGTTTTCAAAGGGTCTTTCTGAAGGCTAGAGACGAATGAACTGCAAAAGTTTAAAGTCTCTATAATATAATACCTTCCTTCCTTCCGTAACGATCATTCTCATTCAAACCGTACCCCACATCGGTTCGCATCACAACACATCAACAAACCAACCCAAGCAGCCATGTCTGGACATGGTAAAGGAGGAAAAGTGAAGGGAAAGGCAAAATCCCGCTCGAACCGTGTTGGTCTGGAGTTCCCCGCAAGGGTAGCTAGGCCGAGCGCGTTAGTACCAGTGCACCAGTCCACCTAGCCGCCGTTATATAGTTTCGGCCGCCGAAGTGATCGCGTGAGCTGGCAAAGCTGCTCGCGACGATAAGAAAACCCGCATTCGGAACAGAACACATTCGGTTCGGTGGACATCAAGACAACAACAGGCAGTTGCAGCGAGTGGCGAGTGGCAAGCGCAATCGCAAAACGGCAGCTGGTAGCAAAAGAAAAAAGTTTGTTCTTTATACAGTCACACAATGCGTTCGAAATGGTTTTTTTCAAAACCACGAGTACAAAGTTTTCTAAATTGGAACCATTCCATAAAACACGGCGCTTATCAGGGCCATTAAACCTTTCAAAAAAGAGTTTACGAAATACAGTTCAATGCTTTCTAAAATAATATCCAAAATAATAATAAAACATAAATTGATTTTTTCATAATTTGTTTGCCAGGATCTGATGAGTATGTGAATTTGGCAGTTGTTCTGAGCTTATTGATAATTGGAGACTTTCCTGATTATTCAATTTTCACCAATTCTTACATTGTTTCCAGATTGAAAGTACAGTAATTCACAATTAGTTCGACATTGAGGTAATTGGACGGACATGTAATGCGACATATTTAGTTGGACATTTTTGTAAACATAGAGATCCAAATTATGATCCCACATTGAAAGTCGACACTGTACCACTGTCATCGCAAATATTCAATTACAGATTAAAATCGCCTCCAATGTGACACTGAGTGGTGCTTCGGCACGTCGCATTAAATATAATTTACTGTACAACATGTCACAAGCTGGATGGGAAGAAATTTTCCAACTGTGAAAGCTGTGGCGAGTGACAAACGCAATCGCTAAACAGAAAGGTTTAGCTGAACAAGATGGGGATATCGAGTGATAACAAAACAATAAACTCTTTAGATTGAAGATAATTTTGTGATCATGAAAAGGACCCTTTTTAGTCTGCATGTGAATCCAACGAGCGAACAAATCGTAATGAATATATTTTTCTTCTTTCTTTCTTTGTTTTTAAGAGGCTTTAAACTTTGCAGTTCATTCGCCTCTCTATATTTTTTTGTCTTCGCTGCCTTTTAACGCTCATTCGTTCGTCTCGTTGGACTCGCCCCTTTGGCTGAGTCTGCCGATTTGTCTCTATCCTGTGAGTGTGTACCGCTAGAGTACAAAACGCGCGGACCCCAAAAAAATATCTCATTTTCTTTGAAGTCGTAAATCAGTGTGGTTGTATGGCATTGTTTCACATCACATCGCATCAACGGATTGGTGCCGGAGCACCAGTACACCTAATAACGGTTATAGAATTTCGGTCTCCGGAGTGCTCGAGTTGGCTTGCAAAGCTGCTCACGACAATAAGAAAACCCGCCTACAGAACAGAGCACATTCGGTTCGGAGGCAACAACTAGTTTCAGCGAGTGGCAAACGCAATCGCAAAACTGCAGCAGGTAGATGAAAGAAAAAGTTTGTTTATACAGACACCGCGCTTTTCAGGGCCATTAAACCATTCAAAGAAGAGTTATTCAAAGTTATTCACAATACCAATGCATTCTAAAGTGACATAATATGACATAGAATATAAACTGATTTATTTTATTTATGCTTGTTCTTGAACTTATTGGTGGTTGGGGTCTTTTAAATTGATCATTCAGTTTTCACAAACCCATGCTTGGTTTCCGTGGCTTCAAATTACAACACATTGTATGCAGGATGGCATTAACGAATTTTCTCGGTAGCAAGAACTGCTTTCTTTGGTTGATAACTGATGTTGAAAATTGACTGACGTTACATCTGCATTGTATAGAAAATTAAATAAGGAGCAACATGATGAACTATGTATTTCCTGCTGCTCTGTTCTTATTTTAAAGGACTTTAATCCGAAGGTCATCCGTCCCTGTATTTAATATTGGTTTTTCAGAACGCTTCTAGCTCGTTTATTTCTCGACAGATCGTAGAGTTCGTCTCCAAAACCTCAGTTCTTTTTCATTTTTATTTACTTTGTTTGCGGAGACTACAAATCTTACAATTCATTCGTCTCCGAAACCACAGTTTAAGGTACGGTAATGTGCTCAATAGAGAAATATATGATAGTGAATGAGCTGATAACCACCTATGCATTCCCTATCATGATGGCTGTTGATTGTTCGATATGTGCATACGCCGAAAGATGCCCGGCGTTGAACATTTTATAAGTACAAAGCCTTCAGAAAAAAAAAACAAGAATCAAGTTTGTAAAAAACGAAAAACACAACACCAAAGGTTCTTTCCAGAACCCCCAACATGTTCATAAAGAGTAATCAGTAAACTAATCCATTTTTCAGGTAGATAGGTAGGTATTCACGTAGGAGAAGAAAATAAAAAAATATATTCGAAATATATATTTAGCAAAAGCTGTCCCCTTTGTATAGTCCTACGTCACTCCGGTTATGTCCCCGACATTACCCACCCGTCTTTTTTTTTCATATTTTTGTCTCAAAGCTATTGAGAATGGCGTGAAAAAACGAAAAGGACTCAAATATATGGTACTACTACCAAAATGTTTTATGTAGTACCCTATATAATATTTTCCATACAGCTGGTGATTTGGTTTGAGGGAATTTTTACTCCCTTACCCAGCTAGATTCTTTGGAAATATAAACAATTTTTTTTGTGCCGCGCAACACTGAAAAAAATCTGAAAAAAATCACACTTATCTAGAAAAGCCGTAGAAACACATTTAAATATGAATTAGAGTAATACTGAATCTCTAAATCCCAAAACAATATTTGCCTTTCAGCTAGTGATTTGGTTTGGGGCACTTTTTACTCCCTCACCCGGCCAGGCCAATTCACTGCTTTGATCGATAAATTGTTACCATTTTGAGGGTAATTCTATTATGTCTCTTTTATCTGTTTATTCTGTAATCCTGGTCAATCAAAACAATAATCACATAATGGTTACATTGAAAAATTTCCATTTTTTTCATCTACATTGTCGACAACTAGTCAATGAGAGTGTGGTACATCTTAAATATTCAAAAAGAAGGAACGGATCGACGACTTTCAGTAACTTGGCTCCTATTTACGCTTTTCTCGAACACAAACTCTCTGTTGAGCTCCATTTTTAATGCCCTTATCCTATAATCGTAGATCGTGGTACTTTGCGAGTTATCGATTACTGAAATAACCAGCGGAAAAAGTAATGGATCTGTCGGCTGGAACCTAATATAATATTGATCTGCGACAACGCTAAGTTAGGGATGGATCTGGCTGAATACAATAATTCTTTGCCACATAGATAGCACCATAAAAATTGTTAATATCTTAACGAGATAGATGATAATAAATCTGCATGTTGTTTTTTAACACTCTAAATGATTATCAGGTAATACGGATGGAAGAATGAGAATTTGGTTAACAGAGTGATAAACTTATGAGGCGAAGATGATATACATTTTTGGAGTCTTCACAGCCACTACTCAAATATTTTTAGTTACAATCGTCATATTTTGTAGTAAAATTGTGAAATAAGACAGCCCGTCTTCAGTTCATGAAAGTTAATACAGGTCGGACTCGATTATATATAGTCGACCAGTTTTTTTCAACAATTATTTTCAATTCCTATACATAATCAAATCTCAAGAAAACAATTTTTTCATTAATGTATGAATGTCAAACATTAATAGAAAAATAGCTTTTTTTGTGATGCGATCTTGTATTGGATTCGAAAATTAACGTTGAAAGTGAAATTGCGATTATTTATAATCGAGTCCGACCTGTATTGATCTTCTGTATCAGTAATTCCGAATGTATGCTGGAATTGATAGCGATGGAAAGAAAGTGTTATCTGTGCAATTCTGGAGAATCATCAAGCGATTCATCGAATTGTAAAATCAATCTAGCTCGATTTCACATTCGAACCTAATTTCCAGCTTTGTTCATGCAGTTTTTACAGGACAATGCTTTTCAAAAAAAAATCGCGAACCATCCTTCCGCGAAGGATACTCGCATTTCTTTACGCCCTTCATTATGACCTACGCAAAACCCACGACGTCGATTCTCCTAAACGAAAATCCGGCCGTTGTAATGTGTGGCACATCAGCGCTGAACCGCTGTACCCTCCATCCGCAATCGGTACAGATCGTCACCGGGACGGAACATCGTGATTATCGTTAATCTGTGCGTGATGGTTTCGCTTAATTTGAATCTCCAGTTCCCAATGCTCTGGTGCGCGGTAAGCTGCTTATGGACAAAATTTAAGCCGTTTTCCTTCTGTCGCTCGCGGGGGAGGGTGAAACAAAACACGAACGAACGCCGATGCCAACTTTGGAGAGCGTGTCATCAAACTATAAAAATCAATCACTGCTGCAGGTTGTGCGCGGCCAGTTCACGAGGCTCGAGTTCGAGATTGAAACGCGATATGTACGCTTTAATGGTTCGCTCTCTGGGCGGGAAATATTTTCGAACGGGATCGAACGGAGAAATATGGACTATTAGTCTTCAATATTAGCGATAAAAAACGGATGAATGTTATTCTTCCCGGCGGTTTATCATAATTTTGAGACAAAGCTCGTAAAATTTTGAGAGCGAACGACCCGTCTGGGCTTTCCGGGAATGTCTGTGGATACATATTTCTGGGTTTAAAGATATTCGCTGAGATCGAATGACACTTCGGTGCTCATCGCCACGAAGAACACTTTAAAGCAGATCTCCTTTCACATCTAAACAGCGCCTTCACAGCGTGGTTCACGTGCACAGCCAATGTAATCTCTCTGGTGAGCGTTTGACCTCATTTTATTACCAATCGACCCTTGTGGTGACTTACATCATACAATCCGAGTGCCTCACTCATGCCACCACGATACAGAACGACGCCTAATAATCGATGACAATCTCCATCATCAGCTGGAATGTTGAAAAGCCTAAGCCTCGCCGCTGTGAAATGCGAATCCCCATAAGCCATGAGCAATGCGCGGCAAATCGGTGACTCGCAAACTGCAGCGTTCGTTGCCTCCAAACAATGGAGCTTTTAGCCGGGAATAGACACAATTTCATCCATTCCATAGCGCATTAAATCGCCGCGCTCACATTCGCGATCGGTTGGAGTTGAAAATTGGCTCCATGCCACTCCCTTGCTCGCACCTTGGTTGGTCTTTCGAGCGCGCGCACAAATCCGCATAAATCGCGCTAAGCCAACACTCATGGGTCTCCACGATCCTCCCCACACGTACAGCATAATGATAGTCTTCATCGCGGCATTCGGATCTTTTTTTTTTGTTTTTTGTTGTTGTTGTGCACCAATCCGTCGAATCAGCTGAGAAGCTGTGTGAAGTGGGCAACGCTGGTGAACGCGCGAGACAAAACATCGTGGTTAACACTGTTATTAAAATGCATTCAATATTGATATGTTCTTTACCACGTCGTACGGCATATCTTCGAACAATGGTGTGGACATTATATTTTTAGCTTTCCAGCGGGAGATGTCACCAGCAGACGTGTCTCTGGCTGTGGATCGCACGGCACTCGGATTTAGAGGTAGAATGGTTTCACGACTACGGTCCTTCATTTATCCGTATCATACTGTCAGCTTTTTTTTTTGTTCTTTTACAATGTTAATAATGTTCATAGACTTGTATCATTTTTAAATGCATATTTAGTTGAGACTAATATGTCAATTAGTACGTCTCGAATGTATTCTGAGCAGTCTTCCGTGTTTCACAAAAAAAAACATTGCGTCCGAGATAAACATGTTCACTAGGGTGCCAATGAAAAAGGGTATCTCGAATTTCAGAAAGTTACCTCATAAAAAATGTTCACCACCTCGAAAGAACACAATATAATAAATATCAGCTCAATCGGACTTAAGGGAGAGTGGTGCAAAGCGGTCAAAGTTTGAGTTTTTTGAAAATCGAAAAATCACCCAAGGGAAGAGAGTGAAGGAAAACGGGATTTTCGAAAAAAAGTGTGATGTCAAATGTTTCAAAATTGCATGAAACGTCGAGATCTATTGTCATCTCGAAGAAAAAATGTTTTGGCAAAAATCGACACTCTTTCGGTTTTTTTTCGGAATATGAAACGAAACTTATGGTTTTGGGTGCCAATAAAAATAGTTATCTCGGTTTTCCATTCGGAACTTGCTGCGAAATGTTGATTTGCTCGATAATATACCCAAAGTAAAATATTAGCTCATTCGGAGCTTCATTTACTAGTGTCGCAAACGTTAAAATATTTACAGTTATCTCGAAAAAAAAATTGTGAAAAAAATTGTTTTGCACTCGGTCGTTTTTTTCATCTGGAAAGTCCATTTTTGACAAACAATTTCTTTTACATAACTGTCAATCTCGACGTTTCATGCAATTTTAAGGCATTTGGCAACAATTTTTTTTTTTCGAAAAGCCCGATTTCCTTCTCTTCCCATTCGGGTGATTTTTCGATTTTCAAAAAACTCAAACTTTGACCGCTTTGCGCCACTCTCCCCTAAGTCTGATTGAGCTGATATTTTGCATAGGGTGTTTTTTCGAGATGGTGTACATTTTATATGGGGTAGCTTTTTGAAATTTTAGGGTCGATTTCTTCCCATACATTCATTGGCACCCTAATGTCCACGCTGCTGTTCGCAGTGTTGTGTTTGAACACAAACATGATTTTTTCGTACCTATGTTTGAAAATGTGACATGTTGGTATTCGTGTTTC
This sequence comes from Toxorhynchites rutilus septentrionalis, assembly GCF_029784135.1. Taxonomy (NCBI): domain Eukaryota; kingdom Metazoa; phylum Arthropoda; class Insecta; order Diptera; family Culicidae; genus Toxorhynchites; species Toxorhynchites rutilus. The sequence goes on from NC_073745.1 coordinate 9,691,496, forward strand.
GTGTTTATGTTTAACCATTGACTACGTTTTTCCATTGATCGAAGTTTCGAGAAAATCAGAAGATTTTGGTTTTTGTAATCAATGTGGAAAATTTAAATAAGCTTGTTTTTCGTCCGTTGAACCTTGAATAGAGTTTTTTCATGTTTTCAGAACTACCTATTAATGATCGCACAGCATTTTTTTTCATGAAATATTCATATTCAAAGAAGAAAAACGATTTTTCATTCAATCAAAATTGTATTTGGAAAATATATTGATCTCACTGGAACACTCCAACAAAACTTCTGTGTCACATTTTGCTATATTTATTTTTCATAGAATATGTGAAGCACCCAAGTCGACTAGAACGAATAATTCTTACCAATGTTCCGAAGGCTGTATTACGATACTCAAAATTTGATTTTCTGTTCTCATCTCATTAATTTGTATTAGCACAGTTTCATTTAGTTGTAAGGGTGTATTCTTGATGAAGGAACTTTTCTTGAAAATAATCGTGACATCAAAACTACATGTTTTATCGAAATGAGTTCTTCGACGGAGTTGTTGGTAATTTTATAAGCTCGATAGAAGACAACATACAATATATACTGTTCAATGAAAGTTACGTCAACTTAAATTTCATTTTTTTTTTTATTGGTTCGTTTATTTTCACAGGCTCAGTTACTTAAGTTTAAAGAACCGAATTCTTAAATATAATTTCAAAACTATATATATATAAACAATTTTCTTACATGTATGGTTAGTACGGTTGAAAACCGATTACTCGCGGTGTACTCGAGTTTAGAAGGGTGACATATTTTTAGGAGAAGGATGGGATATAAGGAAATTGGAACAATGTTGATGAACACTCAATTCTTAAATCTATTCGTATATCTATAGTGTATTTACGTTTCAATTTATTCTACTGTTTATAGCAAGGGGACGAATTACTCGCATAGGAAGGAAAGGAGGGTAAGGATATAGGGACAATCACACACGAAGATCGATAGCTTCAAGGAAAACATATATATGAGACATGTAATCAGGGTCTAATCGAGCCAACACATCTCTCACCGGCATATTGGGATGTCTTCCTCGGACCCGAAGGGAGTTTTCTAAATTCGATCTGGCGACAAGATACACTTCGCACAACCAAACAACGTGTTCGATGTCGTGATAACCTTTGCCACAATCACAGCGATTGCTGCTGACAAGATTGAAACGGAAGAGTAGCGCATCTAACGAACAGTGATTGGACATGAGTCGGGAGAAGGTGCGAATAAAGTCCCGACTCGATTCCAGACTTTTGAATCACGGTTTGAGGCTAACCTTAGGGATAATCGAGTGAAACCACCGGCCCAATTCATCTTCATTCCACTTGCGTTACCAGTTAGCGATGTTGTTTTTTGCGAACTAAAGAATAAAATTCATTGAAGGCGATTTGACGCTGATAAATATCGCCTTCAATTGCACCTACCTTTGCTAATGAGTCAGCCCTCTCATTACCCGGAATTGAGCAATGTGAAGGGACCCAGATAAAGGTAATGACATAACAGCGTCTGGATAAAGCACTCAAATTTTCTCGTATTCTCTCAAGGAAGTACGGCGAGTGCTTTTCTGGCCTCACTGAACGGATAACTTCGACAGAGCTAAGACTATCCGTTACAATGTAATAGTGTTCAACAGGTCGTGAAGCGACGCTGTCCAGCGCCCAGTGAATCGCTGCCAATTCAGCAATATACACCGAGCAAGGATATTGAAGACTGTGGGAGGTGCTAAAAGATTCGTTGAACACTCCAAATCCTGTGGACTCATTCATAGAGGACCCATCAGTAAAGTACATATTATCACAATTGATACGCACATACTTTGCATTGAAGATCATAGGAATGATCCCCGATAGAAGATAATCTGGAATATCATGAATCTCTGTGTTGGAGAGTTATCATCCACCCAACACTACATCCTTGAATTCATGAAACCAGATACGCTCAGAGAACAGCAGACTGTTGTTATGTTTCAAAGCTACAATGAGCTACCACGATAGTGTGACAACAGACAACCAAGAACGCGAGAAAAGATCGAGAGCGGCAGTGAGTGCCGTGAATGTGTGTGATGTTTTGTTTTGGTTTTCGTCAAGTGGATAAAATAGGAAGAAAGGAGAGATAGATTGTAGAGTAGAAGAATAGATGTATACTGCCGTAATTTTGCAAAGTGACGCAAGCGCCCGAGGGAAGAATTTTCAGTACGAGGCTTTTCTTAAAATTGCATGTATAATCAGCATACGTCTTCTTTCTTCTTCAATGGCACTAACGTTCCTAGAGGAACTTCGCCGTCTCAACGTAGTATTACTTGCGTCATTTTTATTTGTACTTAGTTGAGATTTCTATGCCAAATAACACGACTTGAATGCATTCTGAGTGGCAAGCTCTAGAATACGCGTGATCACAGTGCAAGTCGGAGGAAATTTCTTTGACGAAAAATTCCCCCGACCAGAACGAGAATCGAACCCGAACACCCGGTATGTTAGTTATGACGCTAACCACTCGGCCAAGGGAGCACGCACGCAATCAGCATACGTGTACACAACAAAAATCTGATCTGTACAAAATGTGTACACTAGATGAAAAAACATTGCCGTTGGCTTGATTTTTGAAAAAAATCAGTTTTATTTGAGTAAAATTACCAGCGCAAGTTTTTTGTGGAAACAGCGAATTTAAAATCGCTGTTTCCACTACCTATTGGCGTTGATCCATCAAAGCATGCGAGAATCGGTCTCCAACTATTTTTGCACACAACCAGTCATATTTCTTTCGCGTTTTCCAAGTTTTACCTAAATATAAGTGAGTGAAACGATATGGAGCTAATTCGTGAGTACGATAGCACTAGTGATAGTGAATCTGAAGAAGCGGCGGTCCATGAAGCACTTGTTGAGATCCGAAGAAAGCCACTTTGCAAGCGCCAGGAAGCTCATCAGCAGTATGTAGAGCGTAGAAAACTATCACGGGCCGTAATAGCTGTTGACTGTTTCTGTGATTTGAAGTGCTCTTCACACATTTCAAAAGGCAGAAGATTTGAAATCAATGAAATTTATTGGAACATATCTTTGGATAAGAAAAGATCCTTCATACTGGAACACGGCTCTCGTCAGGATATAAAACGTAGACGTGTTGAACGTGGTTCTGGATTCAAGCGGACGTATACGTATGCTTTTAGGCTGACCGATGAAAGGGATTCTGTCTATCCGGTATGCTTGAAATTCTTTCTAAACACATTAGGATATCAATCGAACAGCAAGTAAGTTACAGAATACGTTTATTATTTGTAACTAAAATTGTCAATATTTCATAATGTGTAATTTATTCTAGCAATTTAATATATAGAACACATAAATCAACCAACAAGGTGCTGCCTGTGAATAATCACAATTTAAGGAAGGTTCCATTGAAACCTCTTGCACAAGCTGTACAGGAAGATATACTGTCCTACAATCCAACCATTTCACACTACAGAAGAGAGCACGCGCCGAATGTCCGTTACTTACCGTCGGATCTAACATGTAAGAAAATGCATGAACTATTCATAGTCCGGCGTGAAGATAAGTCTCTAAAAGGATGCAGTTATTCATATTACAATAAGATACTATCGGATATGAAAATTCACTTCACCAAACTTGGTCATGAGCTCTGTGAAAAGTGTCGTGTAGCAGAAATTCATTTGAAAACGACTGGTCATCGAAAGCAGAACCACGAAGGGATTGAGTTTCGCAACGAAGTTTCAATGGCCAACGACAAAAGTGATGAGAATGAAAATCATCTTGAGCGAGCTGAAAGTAACTGTAGTTTCGAATTCGTCTCAGCTGCACCAGAAGTGAATGATGAGAAATGTGCTGAATGCATTGGTTGGTTAAAACACCGTGATGCAGCTATCACATCGCGACATGAATATGAAAAAGATAAAACACTTGCTGAAGGTCTTAAAGTTTCCGTGGATATGCAGAAGGTTTGAATTTTTTTATATTTTTCAAGTTAATTAATACCTATATCTTTCCTTCGATCTAAAATAGGTAATTCAGTTGCCAAGAATGGAGCGATTTAAGGATGTCATTTTTGCCAGGAGAATTGTTGCCATGAATGAAACATTTGCACCACTAGCAGGAGGAAAGAATGGAGCAGTCCATGCTATGTTATGGAACGAAACCATAAGCGGACGAAAGTCATCAGATTTGATGAGTATTTTCTCAAAACATCTGATTTTGAATGGTTCCACGAAAAGGGTTCTATACTGGTTAGACAATTGTTCTAGCCAGAACAAGAATTGGAACCTTTTCATTCACATGATACTGTTAGTCAATTCTTCACTCGTGAACACTGAAGAAATAACGTTCAAATACTTAGAATCAGGACACACTTTCATGTCTGCTGACGCGTTTCATGCCGCCGTTGAGCGAAGTATGAGGAAACATCAGAACGGAGAGCTCTACACATTTTCCGACTTTGTTACGTGCGTCGAGCAGGCTAATGTAGTTGAGAAGCCGATCGTAACAATAATGAACTACACCGATTTTTTCCAAAACAAAATACAATTAAAGCCATCCGCATTAAAACACATGAAGCAGCGTCCCAAATTATCTGATGTAAAACATATACAGTTCACGCGAGGATGCTGTGAGTTTTGCTACAAGATACGTTTTGATGGAGAATTTAAGAGAGTGTAACTGTTCACCAAAACTCAGCTGAAGGAGTGAAGAAACCGTCATTTACCCTCCAATCAACACTAAGCTTCAATTCTTCCGAAAGAGGAATTGCGCAGTCGAGGAAAGAAAATATCGTCAAGAAGCTTTGTCCCTTGATGCCTGAGAAAAAACGACACTTCTGGGGAGACCTCACGATCAACAATAACACTGATGACGATTAATTATTTAGTTACAATAAAGATTGTAATGTGCAATATGATAACAGAAATACATCTCAATCTAGGATAAAATATTCCTTTAAGCTGACTTTCATTTTATGAACTTGAATATTGAACGAGATTTTAAAATAAAGATTCTAAATGCGTGGTTTACAGTTCTGATAGAAGATGGTTATTATAAATGTAGCACTGCGTGGGGATGGACTGTTTTCCATTAAAACATTAAAAGTGGTTTCTTACAAGAGAGAAGAGATGTGACTCTCATTATGCTAAACGTCCATTATGGAATATGTTGCTGTGTGGAATTTACTGTCCCAGCTCGTATATGCTCGTATTCTATGCCATCAAATCAGATAAAAAATAACATCGCATAACAATCAGCTTGATCTAATCATAGTGGAAATTGGCGCTTGCGCCGCCTCACAATGGAAATGGCGCTTGCGCCACTTCGTTTTCAAGCTTTTACGGGGTCATTTTTCCACATTTCTGCAAAATTTCGCGGTTCATTGAAAGTATTTTGTATTCTTTATCGATCTATAACAAAAAACGAAAAACGTCAACCTTGGCGCTTGCGTCACTTTGCGAAATTACGGCAGTATAGTACCGTAGAATAGTCTGTTGAGTGTAGTTCGTCGATAATTCAAATTTGATTTAGCTGTAAAATAAATGTAAATAGTCCTGTAAATGAAAATATATGTTGTTTTGTGCTAAATTAAGTGCGTGATATTTATTGAACGTTTGAATTGTGTGATTTTATCGCACACCCATATTACGAGTGTTCGTCCACCCACCGTCCGTTCGAATACGGCTTAATTGGAAGGATTCTGGGTGGAATTGAACAGTCTGGAAGCAATGAGTGAAGAGAAAGATAAATGATTCAATCAGGAGCAAGAGAAGCAAAGAAGCAAACAAGATAGAACATAAATATTAAGTCAAATATCTAAAACAGATCTGTGTAATAAGCAACTTGAACTCGAATATTGGTTGTCCCAGAAAGTATAAGGACGATTTTCAAATGAAATTACTAACAATTTTTGGACAAATTTTAGACTACTCATAAGCTTCAGCACAGACTGTTTTCCAATGATTTTAGATACTTCTCCCAGGTCTTCCCAGAAAGTAAAATTAAATTATTTAAATCGCCAATACATTGGCCATCACAGACGGTGCCAAACTGGTCACCCGGACGTGTCTTGTACTCAAACTTCACATTGGTTTCATCATCCGTAATTACACATACCGGTCTTTCACTCAGCAGATTATATATTAACTTTCGGGTCTTTGGTTTAATAGGGAATTCTTTTGTAAATTAAACACACTTTTGACGGGTAAAAGCTTAAACGGGTTTCCAGATTTTGGTCCACAGGGCCCGGTTTGCGTTTAGATCGAAGTGTCGGCGGAAATTCGAGGGTTTCATTAAGAAAACTATGGTCTGAAACGCGAACCAGTGGATAAAACAAAGTCCCACTAACTTTAAGAAACCTTTTCACGGACGAGAAAGTGTTTTTTGTAATCACTAACATTCTGACAAATTTCATGCGCCTCTTTTGTCGCTCAAAAACATCAAAATCCACAGTGGATCCTAGTATGGGCTGGAATTTATGTCAGCGTTGAAGCCTTTGCTGATCAGCTCTTAAATCAGCTCTAAAACCAATTGTTGGAGAATTTGTCGCACGTAAGGAATTGGGTCGCTATCAACTTATTCAACCGGTAACTCTCAAACCGGTTGACTATGTAAACACCGGCATTCTCCTACAAGCTTTCATAATTTTAAACATTATTTAATCTACTTTTATAGCGAAAAATCTTGCAGTCGCTCTCAACTAGCGCACACTTATGATTCTCGGTGTATCACCACGCTAGCGAATCACTCACCATATGTGTGACGATTTGCCATTCGGTTTCAACAAAACGAAAATAGCTTAACAACTGTGAAATACTCACAATGGCGACGGGATCAGACAAAAAGGATAGACCCGAGGCTATTCGTAGCAATGCAACGCAACACACCTTTGGCTCTGGAGATTTGACGGCGGCCGTTAGCCGCGTGCATCGGCGGGGTTGATAATTGCCACATGGGAGAGCTCCACGGACGAGCATTCGAGATGATAACTGGTGGCCTGCGTAGGTGTCGGATCGCTTTCCAGTGTCCCGGAATATGGGGGGAGGACACACGAGGGCTGCACTAAAAAGTACTGCTATGCCGAGGAGTTGAGTCAGATGAAATATGCTGATTGTGGCCGGTAAATTAATGCCTTTTGTGGCGTATTATTGCTTTTTCTCCGCAATGCGTATAATGAAGTTGTTAATGCAGTTGAGTAGAGTTTATGTTCCTTTGCGGAATTGGCGAATGGATGATTGATTTTTGATTTACAATGAAGACACAATGCTGAACATATTGTGTATTCGACATTGCAAAAATTTTTGTTAAAAAATTAAAGTGTGCATCATTCGGAGCCGGGTCACGTTTCTCTCACTGATGAAGAAAAGTGTAAATTTAATGACGTTCGGGTACTCGAAAAATTTTCACGAAAAACAATAAATTTTCCCGCGTTTCTGGACGGGCAGATGCGCCGCGCTATTCTACGCTTTCCCCTCGCCACGAATTTCCCAAAGGTATAATGAGGCAGAGACTTTTGCCTGGCACTCGAATTGGAGCATTTCTCTTCGCCACCGACTCATTTTATAAATGTGAGCCAAACAGCAGACAGACAAACTATTATTCTTTTCCGTTGCGGCCTCTTCTGGCTGTTGGAAGCCATGCACCAGAAGCCACTCATGTGTGAGCCGTATAACAGTTGATTCCAGGGGTTGGCCTGCGCCTAGGAATTGCACTTGCCTTCCTCCTCCTCCTGCCCTATCGTTGTGTCTTCTCGGGCTGTTGCCCGGAAAGTAAGGCAGATAAGGAATCAGAAGGCAAACGCTAATAAACGTTGGAACTTGAATGCCATTGCTAACTTGAAGGTGGGGCTAGCATAGCACAGAATCGAAGCGAGGCGAGGCGAGGAGAAAGCGAAAATTTATGGATATTATTAGATGGTTGTAATGTGCGAAGAGCGCGCAGAGGAGGACCATGTCAGGACTCAGGACGGTTCCTTCGGCCCTGGGTCTCTGGCGTCTTCGGGGTCGTGGTACCAAATGAGCGAGGTGGATCCTTCAGGACTTCCAAACAGACAAACGACCTCTGCCGCACGTCCGAACGGGTTTCCCTGCCGCCTGCCTACCTTATACGGTTCCAACTAACGTCACTGCTAATGGCTAATGTTGCACAATGCTTCCCCATGTTCGGTCGTGTTCAAGGAAAAGTTGTACGGAAAACCCTGGAACAAGATTCGGCCTCATGAGCGAATGCAATTTCGGTGATTCGATGTGGGGCGAAGGTGATATTTACGCCAACAAAGTAAAAATAATTGCTCCTGGTATTATTTTAAGGGCAATTAAGAACGAAAACGGATTCAATTTATTACGCCCCGGTGGTGTTTCGATTAGAGCTACAGAGGACTCCACTTTAAGCGTGCTTTAAAGCAGAAAGGACGAGAATGTACAAAAGTATATCTATTCGGGAAACCGCCGGATTGGAAAGCTCCAATAAAACAAGACATTTCTCATTACTAACTCGTCAACCCGTCGCCGAAAAAGCCCCGCGGGAGTGTCTCCGCGAACAATGAATGAAACGAGCAGATCGGCGGATAAATTGTATGTGTGGGAGTCGCGAGTACACAACGCCGCCAATCGTAATTTTCCACGGAACGAACGAATCGAAAATTGACTTGGATTCGCGGGGGAAAACTCCCGTCCCAATGCCCCACCACAAACCGAACCAGTGGAATAAAATAATGTTACAATACTTTACAGGATTTGGCGAACTCCTAGAGGGCATATCGTATTAAAATATCGCTTATTTCCGCGAGCAGTCGTTGTTGGCCAGAAAAGAGCATCGGAACTCGCATCTGGAACCGGGTCGGGTCGGCACCTGGAATGTGCAGCAATAGATGCAGACTGTGGCGCGTGATGGAATATGGAGGGAGGGAGAAAGATCGCGAAGGCAAAGAACAAATATCAGACAGATACCTATGTGTATACATATATGTGCACTTTTTTTAAGCACGCAGTCAGTACCCCGTTTCCAGTCCGGTGGAGCCTTGGCTGCACACACACACACACACACACGATCCGTCGGAGTGAAATTGCCCGCGGAAGAGTTCTATTTTGCTGGAAAACGGGTATTAGCGCGGGTCGCAGACAGTCATACTTCACGGGGCTATGATAGCGGCTTTCATACATAATACGTATGAGTGCGGAGGTGGATTTAGCGCTGTCCCGCTGGCGGTTCAACTGTTGTGATATTGGCGAACAACGGGTGAGGGATCGGTGCGAGACAGGCGGGAGCGGTAATCGAATCTTACGCCGCACTATAACTAGTTGGCAGTTACGGTTGGGTACGGTTGGAAAATGCTGATACCACGGTTTTTAAAATATATTGGGTGTACATTCGGGTGCCAATGAATGTATGGGAAAAAATTGACCCTAAAATTTCAAAACGTTACCCTATACCAAATGTTAACCACCTCGAAAAAACACCCTATGCCGAATTTCAGCTCAATCGGGCTTAAGGGAGAGTGGCGCAAAGCGATCAAAGTTTGAATTTTTTTGAATATCGAAAAATCACCCAAGGAAATCGGGGTTTTCGAAAAAAAAATTTTGATGCCAAATGTCTTAAAATTTCATGAAACGTCGAGATCTAGTGTCATCTCGAAATTTTTTTTTGTTCAAAAATCGGCAATCTGGGACTCAGTTTTTTTTCGGAGTACGAAACGAAAAGTATGGTTTTGGGTGCCAATAAAAATAGTTATCTCGATTTTTCGTTCGGAACTTGCTACGAAATATTGATTTTCCCGATAATATACCCTATGCAAAATATTAGCTCATTCGGGCTTCATTTACTGGTGTCACAAACGTTGAAATTTGATTTTTTTTTTGGAAACCAAAAAATCACCGGAAATCTGGGTTCAAAAAAAAATTGGCGCCAAATGTCTTAAAATTGCATGACACGTCGAGATTTACAGTTATATAAAAAAATTGTCAAAAAATCGATTTTTCAGGCATCATTTTCATTTCAACCTCGATTTTCGGTGATTTTTCGTTTTTCAAAAAAACTCTAATTCTAACGTTTATGACACCAGTAAATGAAGCCCGAATGAGCTAATATTTTGAATAGAGTATATTATCGGGATTGCCGATTTTTGAAAAAATAAAATTTCGAAATGACACTAGATCTCGACGTTTCATGCAATTTTAAGACATTTGGCATCAATTTTTTTTTCGAAAACCCCGATTTACCTTACTCCCCCCTTAGGTGATTTTTCAATTTTCAAAAAAACTCAAATTTTGACCGCTTTGTGCCACTCTCCCTCAAGTCCGATTGAACTGATATTTTGCATAGGATGTTTTTTTCGAGGTGTTGAACATTTTTATGAGGTAACTTTTTGAAATTAGAGATGACCATTTTCATTGGTACCCTAGTGTACATATAATATATGACTTAATGGACGTTTTTGGTAATGAACGAATTCACTTGAAACATAAAGCTCTAGTTGACTCCAGTCTCGCACCAGCTAGCGAGCAGAAAACAGTGTTTCTTAATGCTGATGTTATATACAATGGGTTTTCTCGATACAATGGAAGCCTCAGGAGAAGCGAAACATTGCGTCGCAAGCCCCACCTCTGTGTGTTCTCCTACCAGTCATTATGCGTAGAACTAATATAGCTTCCCCACTGCGGAGCGATCATCCATTTTCTAACCGATGGTTTGGGATAACACCATCCACTAACAGGAAGAACTCGGAAAGAAGCAGAGTTCCATCAAATTCAACATCAGAAACAAGAGTGTCAGCAAAGCAGCAATATCAGTGGCGTCGAGTGAGGGTGAGGAGTGTGGATCGCACCCGGGTCAGATCCTAAGAATTTTACCAAAATTCCTGAATGTAGGGGACACTAACAAATACGTTTGACCGTGTATTATACAACTTTTATGTTAATGATATCGACAATCGTCATTCGGGATATTGCACGCTACGACAACTTGCAGATGATGGAGTGGTTTTCATTAGTGAATCCACCTCTCCAAAGATCATTACAGGATACTTTGGACAATTTGTCCACATGGGCTATCAAGCTGGGTATCGAATCTTCTATGGAGCAAAAAAAAGATGGTAGTTTTTTTTCCTGAAAAGCACACACCTACAAAATTTCTGCTTCATTTATTCGGCAAAACCATCACCCATTCTATGGATTTCAAATATTTTGGTACCTATTGGCGGGGTGCCCATCCAGGAGACCTCATAAGTTTGTACAAAACAACGATATTATCGATTCTCGAGCACGGTAGTTTTTGCTTCCGAACGGCAGCTAATACTCATGTTCTAAGGATGGAACGGATACAATATCGTTGCTTGCGTATTGCTTTGGAATCGACCCATACGATGCGTCTTGAGATTCTTGCTGGAGTACTTCCTTTGCCTCTTCGGTTTGAAGAACTATCATACAGATATCTTATTCGCTGTAAGATTGTGAACCCATTAGTAATTGGCAATTTCGAAGAACTTCTTCAATTGAATCCAGGGTCAAGGTTCACCACCCTCTATGTTGAGTTCCGTTCACAAGGATTACAGCCTTCGCCAAGCATCATAAACAAAGGCTGTTTATCGTGCTTCTGTGATTTCGCTATAATTTCAAGAAATACGTGATATTCCAGAACATACGCGTTTTGTGGTGTTATTCCACGGATCTTTTCGTCGAAATTTCGCGAAGTAAGTTCTGACACCATGTATTTCACTGATAGATAATACATCAATGGCTCCACTGGTTTTGACATATTTAATGTAAACTTCAGTGCCAATTATAGATTGAGAAATCTCTGTTTTGTGTATGTTGCGGAAACGGCTGCCATCTATCAAGCTTTGGAAAAAAAATGAATCCTTGTCGATTGATCACTATTTAATATTTTCAGATAGCCTCAGCTCAATAGAAGCTATCCATTCGATGAAACCTATAAGAGCCTCGTGTTATTTTCTTATGAGAAGAATAAGACAGCTTTTGGGTAGTCTAGTAGAAAAATCTTATAGGATTGCATTAGCCTGGGTCCCAGTCCATTACTCTATTGCAGGTAATGAGAGAGAGGACTCGTTAGCTAAGTTCGCTTTGGAACTCACCATTTTTGAGCGGTACCTACGAGGAGTACAAAAAAAAGTTCATGGTAGGTTATTGAACATGAATTTTTTTTTCGTACTCCTCGTAGGTACCGTCTCTTCAATTGGCAACACAATTGGAGTGAAGATAATATGGATCGTAGGTTACATACAATTATTCGCAAGGTATCGACAAACGCATGGTTCAAGGGGTTGAATGTAGGTCAGGATTTCATTCACGTGATGTCTCGCCTTATGTCTAATCACTACTCGTTAGATGCTCATCTGTATCGGATTGGGATCGTTGATAGTAATATCTGCGTTTGTGGTGATGATTATTATGACATCGAGCATGTGGTCTGATCCCGTATAAACTTTCATTCTGCCAGGGGTCATCTATCGGAATCACTCAGCGCACTAGGAAGGCAATCTGATTTACCGGTGAGATATATCTTAGCTAGCAGTGACCTCAACTTAATGTTTCCTCTTTACCAATTTATCCAAGGAAATGATACCACTGTTTGATTGCTTTCCTCCTTATAAAACCAAATTATCCCACTCGCCCCATCCTAGTCCTAAATCCTGTCCAATAAATTTAGTGTTAGATTTAGTTATTATAAAATTGTTAGTCTCAATTATATAGAAAATAAGTTTTATTTTAAGGTGAAATTTGACTCTGTAACGTTAGATAATAAGTAATTGATAAACGTTTTTGAAAAAATTACAAATACTTCGCCATTCGGCATACACCATATACTGATAGCTTTGATGACCTTGTTGAAGCTAACAACTTATTTGCGGAAAAGTGGTTATCATGAACAGAGTAAATCTTAAGTCTTTGGAACTATTCTTATATGAAGGTCATAAGAAATTGGTAGTTCTTAGCCATACGACAATCAAGTGCATCGAGCATGATATATTCACCAAAGAAAACGCGTCAGATACAAGAACCAGCATCTCGAGCCATCGATCCGAAAAAAATTTTTTCTCGCGAATGCACAACCACTGGAAAAATTTGCTCGAAAACTGTCTTCATTCTACGACGATTTGGGACAAGGGCTGGGAACAGGAATTCGCGTGGAATACTTGCGTTTCCAGGTCTCCGCTGCGTCTTGTGGGTCTATTTGAACGATTTTACCACACGGAGCACGGTCGAAGGGTCGATTTCTAACTGTGTTGCGATTGGTCTGGATTGGTCTGGATTTTTCACGACAGCGATCATTTCTTTTTTGTTCGAAGCACTTCTTGCTTGGAAGCCATCTCGATAACCACTTGAAATAATCACTAACCAATAACCACTAAAATCGATCTCGATCTAATTGTTAAATCCGGTCGAGTTTTGAATTGAATAATTTTGCTTCAATCGAGGCCCGAAGAGTGCACAATCCGGTCGGCGACGAAAATCAGGACACCTGTTACAACTACGATCATAACCAAACTATTATCATTCTTTTGAGATACAAATAAATAAAAACACATTGCACTTCAAAAGACGAATAAACTCGAATCTATTTATTTAAAATATTTTCCAAGGCCCTTGGAAACTTCCCGCTTTGCTCAGCAATTGAATTTGTCCGATATAAGTGGTCGTAATTCAATGATCGTTGCATCACTATTGTATGTGAAACGTGGGAACGCCTTTGCCATGTTTTTCGCTAGAAGATCTATTTTGTAAAATTATGTCTTGAAATTGTTTAATTTTGTAAAATCTGGTTGTGTCGTTAAACTAATCGGAATGACAACAAGGGTTCCGGTAAAAAATGAATGACCAAGAAGAAGGAAACAAAGAGTGACAGAGAGAGTGAAAGAGAGAGAGAGATAGAGAGAAAAAAGAGAGAGAGAGAGAGAGAGAGAGAGAGAGAGCGAGAGAGAAATAGAGAGAGAGAGAGAGAGAGAGAGAGAAAGAGAGAGGATTCGAGAGAGGATTGCTGCTTTCAAGCTAGACGGAAGTACAGAAACGTTAGGAAAAATGCGAGTTCCTGGAGAAGTGCAGTGAAAGCCTTAAAATGGTAAGAAGAAAAACGAATTCGAAGATAAGGAAGGAAGAAGGAATTAAAATAAAAAAAGAGTGATGAAAAGTAGAAAGCGAATGATCGAGTGTGGTGCAATGAAGAGTGCATCAGATCACTTCATTATCCTGAGACGTTCGAAAAGAATCGCCAGTGAACTCCTGAACGAGGTTAGAAGCAGAACCTCCACACGAAAACACGATAAGACATAAGAAACAATAAGAAACTTCTCGCTTGGTAGGCATGATGGTTCCAGACAACAGCTTATCATCATGTTTCGGTTAGAGACTGGGCTTAAACGTGTCGGTAGTGGTGTCTTACCACTTCCTGACGACCTACGACATTGTCATCTTCTTAATCGTGCTCATGTTGTTTTCCGTAGTATTAACGAGACTGGACCCCAGCTAGAACTCAATTGCCAGATAACATGTTCGTACCTGATACTCCGGACTGTCCAAAGGAACTGTGCACAATCTCCAACACTTCCTCTTCCAGACTTCTTCGGATTTCTTTATCGCTACATCCGCAAATTCAAGTGGAGTTTTCATAGCCTACGGAGAAGGGCGATAATTCTTCAGAACTTCTGAAGAAGCTTGGTAGTTCCTCACAAACGATCTGACGTGCTGAAAACTGACTTTGGGAAACGTCAAATAGATTGCATTCCTTGAAATGCGTTCGCCTGAGGATTTAGTCCAAAAACTCATTCGGCTGCATCTCTGTCGCAAGCCCCAAATCGCCGTGATAGTCGTCTTTTTTCATCCAAATATCTTCGTTCTTTTTTTTTACTTAAATTCTTTTTATTTCTTAATTTGGTTTACATTATAATATAATACTACATTTCAAGTGATCAACCTAGGGTTCTACATCTTTAAGTTTATCCTCGCTCTAGTGCTACTTCTCCTCCAGAAATTGCTGTTTCTGTACCAGAACATCCGATTGGTATCTTCTCTCGATCCCTTAGGAAGGAAGTTTGTAATGGGAGAAAAAAGATGGTAATCGCTTTGTACCAGGTCCAGACTACATACGTGTGTGGCCTTGTGTTGTTCTGGTGGAACACAACACCTCTTCTGTTGGTCAATTCTGGCTGTTTCTGGTCAACGCTAGTTCGGAACGGTTCAGTTGATAACGCTAGAGATCTGAATATAGTGTTTGGTAATACGGAAGCAACTCGTAATAAATGATTCCTTTCAAGTCCCGCCAAATACACAGTAGAATCTTTCTGGCCGTTAGTCCTGAATTGACCATCGTTTGAGCAGTTTCACCACGCTTTGACCAATTTTTTTCGCACAATATTGTCGTATGTGACCCATTTATCATCCCCAGTCACAATCCGTTCAAGAAATGGATCGATTTCATTCCGTTAGCCCAATGAGAGAGAGAGAGGTATTATGGAGCCACCTTTAACAAAATAACAAATTATACAACAAAATGGTTCATATTCGACCCAAATCGGAGTATCCGAAACATCTTAAATAAAGTTTAGAATTTCATGCAAAAATAATGGATTTATATTTCCCTAGCCTAATATTTTGATATTTCTGTGACAGCATTAATAAATAATGGTTCAGAATTCTTTGTACCAGTTCAATTATTACAACCCGTTTGAAGAATATCCAGTTCATATAGCAAACGGTTCTTTTTAGGGCAATCATTTGGAATATTAGATGAGGACTTGGTTCGAAAGCTATTGTTCTTAACAACCACAGTCCTAGTTTCCCTCCGCATAGACCCTTCTATATTCCTGAATGAAACAGACGTTTACTGCATTCAAATGAAAAATTCTACTTCATTCTAAGTATTTTTCATCGATAGCTAATCATTTTTTCCAACCTCCTTGGCAATTTGTGGATGCCACGCCAAAAGAACCGTTCCTCTTCAGAAGCAAATCATTCATCAAGCAATTTTCCTACATTTTCGTAAGAATTGAAGCGCTGCACAGCAAGTACGTGATCCATTGACGCAAACAATTGGTGGTCGGAAGAAGCAAAATCTGATGAGTAAACCCCATGTGATAGAACTTTCCAACCAAATGATTCAATCATATTCTTTGACTGGCGTTGTAGTGGATGATGGAGCAATATATCGCACCAAAATCACTTTGTGTTGTCATTTATTGGTACTTTGGTTGTTTTTCACCCAAAGCTCCGTTCAAATTGAGCATTTGTTGTATTGCGTTCCGTATTAATTGTTTCGCCAGGTTCAGTCGGCTCAAACTCTTGTAGCGTTCATTAACGTGAAGAAGATGTGGAGTGAATTTTGTTAGGATGTAATCAAAATTGTAACACGAATATCGAAAAAAGTAGCTTGTACATCTCTATGCATAAACACAAACAACCGCCGTATCACCCCTCGCAAATTGACAGCCGATTATCAACGGAAATAATCCAGAACAGACACACGTCGTCGAATGCATGTGTGAGTGAGCTACAAACTAGAGCACACGAAAAGGAGAACTATTGAACAAAGCCACTCGTCTCGTGATCGTCATTTAGTTCGCAGCCGCAGACAGACGCTGAGGAAGATAAAAAGCGCAAAGACGCAGAAAATTTAAAGTTTCGCCGTGAAAATTCCAGGTGTGTCTTAGGAGTCATTCGAACGTCGCCGTTACCAAGGAGGCGCCTCGAATAAACACTGTTAGAAGGTAATTTCGCCGCCCACGATCCAAATTCGCCGGAAAACCTAACCTCTCTCGCATTTAATAGAGGGAAAAACCACGCCGCAGGTTTTCATCGTCCGGATTGACGGAGAAGGAACTTTGGCTTCCTTTTGAGAAAGGTGTTGGGTTCAGATCCGCACAAATAGCGGATAAAGTATTCGAAGGAGCCGAAGTCCACTTAGAAGAAGGTAATCAACCGCAATTATTCACCTGTAAATGAGACAAACATGTTAGCTTCCATGGACAGACCTTCAGCGTCGTTTACACGTTACGTGCTGGTGTGACCACCGACAAGTCAGGAAGCGGTAAAGCAGGTACAGTGCGATATAGCCAGCAGGACGGTGCGGATTACCTGTGGGAAGCCCACGTCCGGAAAAGCCTTCCAAGTGAAGTGAGTCCGTATATCAAGGAATCAAACCAGTAAATTAAAGCGGCTTTGTGATTTTAGGGCTTTTTGTTTCCTTTCACGTGAACCAATCCACGAGGCTCGTCGCAGATTGAAAAGGTCATCTTCCTACCGACGAACGGTCCACACTCCAATACCCGCATAGCGCGAGTGCAATCGAAGATCCGTGCGGTGAAGAATTTCGGATTCACGGTGCCTGAATCCGGACTCGTCACAAAACGACCAGCGAACAACGGCTGTCGAGCAGCATCCACGGCGGGCGAAATAGTTCGGTGGCGAGCGAGAGAGCGTGACGCAGAGACGGGTTAAAAGTCTTGTCGATGCGAGGTGGTGTGCGGGGCGGTAAGCCACGGGCCCGTGAGTACTCTTAGCTAGTATGAAAATTGAAGAACATGAAGATGAAAAGAAACGACAGTGAAAAGTAGAGAAAAAGTACGAAGATAAAGATAGGAGGATAGATGTAGAATAAACAATGAATAGATATTCATAAACTGAAGGTTTTGTTGTTGCGCTTATTCGGGATAACGTTTCTCAACCGATGATTTTGTCTCAGTCGGAACAGAGAGAGGGTAAAATACAAACGTCACACTCTTTTGATGTCATTCTTTGTGTGGACACCGACTGGACAACATCGTTGCTGGACGGGCTGGACGGCGAGGGATCGAGTGCCTTTCTCAAGGCAAGAGGGCGGAGGTGGTAGCGCTGGAGTAAAATAGAGTAGTGTTTTCAAAGGGCCTTTCTCAAGGCTAGAGACGAATGAACTGAAAAAGTTTAAAGTCTCTATAATACAATACCATTACCATTACACTCTTTTGATTCCACCATGTATTTCGTCCATAGCAATTCGACCGTACAGTCGATGTTGATGGCTACCCTCGATTTACCCGCTTAGGATTCTCCAAATAAATTCACTTTTCATCGCCAGTTATAATCCGATGTAGGGATAACATTCTTCTGTACATAACAAGCAGCATTTCACATGTGATTTTTCGGTTCACGTGCTATCTCGCGATCAGATTATATGGAACCCAGCGTTTTGAGTCACATACAATTGATCCGCGAGCTATTGTTGCGTTTGATTATCATCTTCGTCCAAAAGTTATTGGAGTTAACTGCATCAGTTGATGGCAAATCTCGTTTTCATATTTATAAACCCGAAACTTACGAAGAAAATATTTAAACTTTTTAGAGCGGGCTTGAATTACCACATATTCAATATCCCTTAAGTAATATCTGAACACTCAGTATTATCAGTGAATAGTGTCTGAATAAGTTAGGCAACTTTTCCGAGTTGGTTGTACTTCGTAATATTAAACAACGAAAAACTTTTGGAAAATTAGATATTTATGGTATACAAAACAAGATCTGAGTCAATATCCTTTTTAATACCAATGAGGATCAAATGTTTGAATAGCAACGCATAGGTTGGGCCCATGAATATTTTAGGTGAATTCCGCTGCACACTTGCAGTGGAATCGCACAGTTGACACCGCGAATCTTCCGACCGTAAAGTAGTAGACGGATAAATGCACTGAAGGAGGAAAAGGTTCTTTCGCATCAGAGATCCCAAACAGAAAGAGATCCGAGTCCCCCGCTTCGGTGCCCAGGTGGCAAGCCGGGGCCCCCGTCTGCGGGGACGGATCGAAGGGATGGAACCTCTTCCGATGTGACGCGTCGTCTGCTCAGCCAAGAGCGACTGACGGCTGACTCTTGAAATTGAAACACGAATAGAAAAGATTTTTTTTTTCCAAGCCCAACGATCCGACCGTATGCGCGAGTATGAAAAATTCATAGCCGGAAAGCAAGTCTCGGTAGGAAAATGCAAGCGCGAGCTTTGCGATAAAATCGCACATATCATTTATACGTACTTTTTGTTCTTTTTTTTTCCTTAAGTTCTTTTTGTCCATAGAAATGCGACTTCGGGGGTGGGTTTGGCATTGGCGGAGTTCACCGCGCGAGGATGGATATTTGCTACGACTGCCAAGAGTCTCTCTAAATCTGCATATCAAAACGAGAAATGAGAAAGAAATCAGACAGTCGGTATATCGCGCGGTGCAGAGAAAAGAAATAAAATGCCCGACAGACATGCGATAATCGATAATTGCGCGTATCTGTATGCAAAACGAATGATAATTATATGGCGAGCCAGCGGAGATAGTCCCAGATCGCGAACGCTGCGACTCGGGAGGATGAATTATAACGGTTGTCGTGGCAAGGGATTATGGAACTCCTCGAATGCAATGACCTCACGACTTCTCGCTGGACCACAGCGAGTGAATCGAAATTTTCACCAGGGCTTCCGAAGTACATATTTATCCTTTTATATGTTGTTTACATTAGCAAGTATAAATCATTAATTAGCCATTTCTGGGAATTAGCGTTTCAAAATACAGTCTTGGCACTCGGCGGGGGAAGTATAGACAGGAAATGGAGCCGCAATAATAAAACCGTAATTTATTGTTTTTCGCATGGCTCCACGCGAAATCACCTCCGCACCGCCCGAGGTGTGCGCCAAAATAACGAAACATATGAATCCGAAAAAATACGACAACAAGATACTTCCCAAGGGGTTTTTGAGTCAGCAGGGGAGGAGGCGCACCAGAATAAGATGAGTTTTATTAGAAGGCTTTTAAGATTGTTTTTATTGCGTGCCCGTTTTTGTTTTTTTTTGTCGATGTTGTTGCTGCTGCTGATGATGCAAATGAAAAGAACAAAACCATGTTGCGAGAGCTTTAAATGCGAAAAACCTGCTGAGCTTCGTTAATGATCATTATGCCTCGTCGCTGCGTCGGTCCCTTCTTCCCACCGCCTGTTCCCATCGATAAGCCTTTGGGGCACGGATTTGTGGGAGAAAAGCCAAGAAAATAGGTGCCGTTTGCCGGTTTGCCGTGGTGAAAGCGCCTTGTTTTATTGGCTTCGGAACATTGTTGCACCTTTTTGATTGCCCATATCGATAAGGTAACCTCCTTTCGGTGGCTGCGGCGGCGAGTTTTCAAATGATTTGCTTACAGTTAGTTATGATCAACCGCTAATGCTCGATTGAGTTGTGATGTTGTTTACCTGAAATGAGAAGAGGAGAGAGAAATACATCTCAATGATTGAGCAAAATGACAAGCTTGCATGTTATAGATTCATAAAGTGGATGTGAACTCTGATTTTGAATCAGTATCTCACTAAATTATTCTACAATTCTTGTACATACGCAGAAATGAATGGGAAGATAAGTCAGTCCGTTTGCAGAAAAAAGTTTTTCAATTAAAACTTTTCACACATCATCCATTTCAGACTAGTGCAAAATTTGTTCCAACCACATGTTGTGTTTTCGGAACAGCAAGAATCGGTACGCACTCGTTATTGCATACTGGCTGCTCTTTTGGGACAGTTTTTTTTTTCCTTATTTGGGCAACCAATCCGCAGCAGGAAATGAATTAATTGGAAAGTGTCACGAGATGAACACGGTAAAACTATAGTTTCTAGACTGTTGATTTGGACGTTATATTAGAAAACTAATAACTCTCACTGAAATTCCAGAAATAGTGCAATATAAGCATAAGTTTTTTAGGTTTTATATCCAGTTATCTACATGAATAAAGGGTCACTTCCTAGCTTATATAAAAGGAATGATCGATTCATGATTTTAGGTGTGTTAATGAGTGATTCGATATTGCTTGCCATTTTTTATTTCAATTTGTTCAGCATTTAACTTGGTTCGTCTATGTATGATACATGCTGCGAATAATCATGTTTGTCTGTATGTCGAAACTGTTAACTAATTTATTCTTGAGCAGTCTTCTTTCTGCTGGATTAAAGCAGTGTTCTAGTCTAGAAATTTGAAAAAAATATTTTTTTTCCTTCATATTTCTGTAGTTTAGGCATTCAAGAATATACCCTAGAAAGGACTTATCGAAAATCCTATTATTTACCGAGTTAGAGCCATTTTGGTGATGCGGTATCTAACCTGGCACTGCCATAGCAATGAACTTTAAACGTGTTTTTCTCGAAACAAGTTTTTTCAAACTGGCGTACACGATATCTCAAGTTCCACTGAACCGACTCATGTCAAATTTATATAATCTATCTCTCTCTCTATCGAACCACTAAAAAAAAAGATGTTTTTTAAATTTTACTATTTTTATTTTACCAAGAAAAAACGTTTCAAACCGCATTTTGTTTTTCAAACGGCCGCAATTTTGTCAAAAAAGATGTTTTAGATTTGTCCGAGGTTCATGCGATAGCGGCATCTCTCCTGATTCAGAATCTGTTCGATTTTTTTTATTTCAGATAACCAGAAGGGCTGGAATCGTGTACGCCATGGCACAGTTTTTTTTTAACCCTCTCACTTCATCAGATCTTAACTCTAGTTATGAATATTTTTTTCTCCGTTAAATTTTTGTTTTATTGTTGAAAGATACATGAACAAATAATGATGTGTTCAATAGTAAACATATTCTTTGATATATTTTTACGGAGGTCGACAAAACGTCCGAAATTCGTGTCTGTACACTAGAATACCCCCTCAATGTAAACAATAAGGCATGGTCACTGGAATATCGAAACATACAAAGAGAGAATAATCGAATCCATCATTACCCTCTTGTTATTTATTTTTAACTGGGATTTAATTTTTGTCATATATTTCTTTGGTCACAGCTTTCAACTAATATCATAATACGATTAAAGCACGGCATTACAATCTTATATTTTTTAAAACCAAACCTTAAGAAGTATTTTTGCATGAAAAATTGTAGATTCACAAACAAAATATGCACTGTTGAAACGTAGGCTTTTGTTTATTTCCGTTACTCTATTATGAATCATATTCAATTTTGTTCATCGGAAACATATTTTCTGTACTTTTCCAATAAATACCAACAGAAGTTTCATTTACTGTGTTTATGCTTGGTCACAATATCAAACTTTTCGCAAAGCAATTATTTCTTTTAAATCAACTCATGTAAGCAAGAATACAAGTATTATAAGAGCAAAAAAAAAATAACCAATGCGTTGGCTCTAGCCCATTACGAAGAAATAAGAACTAAGAACCAAGACCATATCGTTGATCTAGGGTACTAGGTAAGAATTTTTGCCTATTTTTTTGAACCCCTATGAGGTTGAACAAATGATCTATGGTAAAAAAAACGTACTTTTCATTTTTTTTTGCACGCCATTCTCGATAACTCCGATCTTATAATGGTGTATCGAGAAATATTATCAAAAAAAAATTTCATCAAAAATTTAAGCACTGAAATTTTTTTAGAAATATTGAAAAAAAAATTTGGGATTTAGAAATTCACTACTAGTCCAATTCGTATTTGAATTTGATTCTGCACCTTCTCTAGCTATGAGATATTTTTTGAGAATTTTAACAGTGTTGCGCGGTAAAAAAATATATTTCTAAATTTTAAATTTTATAGAATTTTGAGACCCATTACAGTTTTAGTTTATATTTAAACACTAGCTGACCCGGTAAACTTCGTTCCGCCCAAAATTTATTTTCCGTTATCACATCCACGTTTTCTTATTAGGCGCTCGTTAATGGGTCCAATTACAAAACTGTACATTGAATGATCTTTTAATCTACCCTTTAAAATTAACTTTTACTATGAAATTCCTAACTCGTCATTATCAAATCAGATTATTTTCAGACACAATTCTCGTGCACGATTTTGCAACCACTTGCAAATAACATGTTTCTCCGTTACATGGAAAAAAGGTTTGATACAGAAGTAATGATAGAATAAAGACAGCCCTAACGGACAATTCCTTTCTCGAGTTTTGATCTCATCAACACATTCGGCGATTCATTTTTATTTATATAGATAGGAGACGATATAAGAGTGCGTTTTATCACATTAAAATCCATTTCCGCTTTCGAACGAAGATCAATTTCACTACCGCAATCATCAAATGGACTAATAACGCTTGTCAATATGTAATTGTAGAACATATGCGAATTAAACTTTTCGAGCTTTTCCATTTTTTCCGAAATTTTTCAATTGTCATGTTTGGCTGGGATATGTTTGGTTGAAATATGTGTATGGTTTTAATGGGACCCCCTCTCCATTCCAGAGGAGGAAGGGGTGTCATACCATCCTAGAAACATTTCTCGTACACAAAAACCCTCACATCCCAAATTGGGCTCAATTTGCTCGACTATTTCTCGAGTTATGTAGAAGTTTGTGTTTTATTTGTATGGCAGCCACCCCCCCAGAGAGAGGGGAGGAGTGTCTATTCACCATTGAAACATTTCGTGCCCCCATGCCAAACATGCCAAATTTCACTCCACTTACTTGATAAGTTTTCGAGTTATACAGAAGTTTGTGTTTCATTTGTACGGCAGTCCCCCCTTAGAGAAGGGGGAGGAGTGTCTAACTACCACAGAAACATTTATTGCACCCTAAAATCTTTACATGCCAACTTTGGTTTCGTTTGCTTGACTAATTTCCGAGTAATGCAGAAATTTGTGTTTCATTTGTATGGCGTCCCTCCTTTAGAGAGGGGGGAGGTGTGTCTATCCACAAAAGAAACATTTATTGCATCCTAAAACGTTCACACGCCGAATTTGGGTTCGTTTGCTTGATTAATTCTGTAGTTATAGAGAAATTTGTGTTTCATTTGTATGGCTGTCTCCCCTTGGAGAGGGGGAGGGGTCTCAAACTATCGTGAAAACCTTCCTCGCCACCAAAAATTCCTACATACAATTTTTTACGTCGATCGGTTCAATAGTTTCCGAGTCCATAAGAATCAGACAGACAGACAGACAGAAATCAGTTTATATATATATATATATATATATATATATATATATATATATATATATATATATATATATATATATATATATATATATATATATATATATTACATTTGGTATTTGAAATGTTTAATGTCACACAATTTTCACCGCTCCACTAAATATTCTATGTTTGAAGTTTATTTCACAGCTCTATGTTCACTAAATATGTAACACATTCTGTTAAATTCATACGGGGAATTTGTGTTTAAAAAGAAAATACTTTATTTATCATCTAAATTTATATTATCACCTTCAAAATATGTCGCTTCTGAATCAATATACTTTTTCCAGCACAAAATTCATTTTTATAGCTGTATTCAAGAATTGCCTTAAAATAGTACGTTCAACACTCGATACCTTATGAAAAAAATCATGAATAAAGAAACAAGTACGAACACAGCAGTACTGTGTCTAAAATTTTAATTTAATAATTCCAAAATTTCAAATTATTAAAACATTGTACCGCAAAACCCTCTAGAATTCTGAAAAAAAACATCAAATCACATATCAAAATTATGTTTTAATGGATCTAAAAATAAAAAATCCAAGATATCGAAATACCAAAAAATTACTTTAATTTTAAAAGTTTTATTTTCTGTAGACTTTTTATGTAATTTGTCGTGGTACACCATAATAGACGTTCTTTGAGTATTTTCTCCAATTTTAGTTTGCAAGCTTATTGAGTATGGCGTGAAAAAAAAAAGAAAAACTACGTTTTTGACTACAGCTCTTATAGGGATTAAAAAAAACATAAATTTTCCAATTTAATACCTTATACAACATTTTCCACAGCGCTGGTGATAAAATTTGGAGGCACTTTTCACGAACACATGAATACAATAATAACAAAATATTGGAAAATGAACAAACTAGATTTTTTTTAAATTTTTGAATATTTTAGCGCAGCGAAATATTCTGAAAAAAAATCACAAATATCAAATCACATACGAACATATTCAAATAGAAAATCAACCAGTACTAAGTCTCAACATTCTAAAGAAATATCAAAATTTTATAAATATATATATATTTTGTATCACGCAACACTGTTAAAACTTCGAAAAAAAACTCACATATCTGAAAGGCCGTAGAAACACATTTAAATTCGAATTTGAATAGTAGTGAATCTCTAAATCTCCCAAACAAATTTTTCAGTATTTCAATTTTTTTTTACTTCTTAAATGTTTGATGAAAATTTTAATATTTCTCGATAGACCAATTCCAAATGAAATCGACAAATGACAAAACATGAGTATTTTTGATTCGAATGAAAGTTTGTATTCCGTGTGGGTTGGAGGAAATATCAGTTTTCCACAGGATTTGGGATTTTTTGACTCAAGTGTAACTTTTGAAAAAGGCGTATCGCTTTAGTAAGAAAAATCTCTGATAATTTATATCTAAAAAAATGAGTCCTACCGAAATAGTGTCTTAGAATGAGTTTTAGAGTATTGATGTCCAGACGTGAAAAAATGTACACTGAGAAAAACATAGTACTTTTTTTATTTACAAAAAAATTTAATTCGCAATATTTAAAACATTCATAATCTAAAAATTTGTTTTAGTTTTTTTTCATATAAAATAGAAGTTATGTAGAAATTTTGAAAATAGGTACGAGATGGTAAAACTATTTTTGACGAACTTTTTTTCCCCTGTTGGGTGTGAACCAATGCGTCCATTATTTTGAACTATTGTGGTATACCCCTTTTTTATACTACACTTCAAGCTTATCTACTGCTTATTGATGAAGGGGTAGACTGAAAGCTATAGCGTGATAGGTGCCAATCAGGAATAATCTGTTTGATAAAATTTAAAATCCTGATCGGCGACGCAGACCAAATTTCCTTGGGCTCCAGAATAGCTTTATCAAGGTGTTGAAGTCTGCGTCTAGTTAGAGCTCCGCAGTTACAGAGCAAATGTTCCGAGGTTTCGCTTTCGGCATTACAAAAGCGACATATATCATCTTGTGCTAAACCTATGTTCTTAAGATGGTATTTATTCGGGCAGTGTCCTGTTACAAGACCAGCGAATGTGCTTAAGTCTTTCTTATTAAGGCTTAGCAGCTGTTGAGTAATTTTAATACTCGGCGTAATACATTTTTTTGCCTGTTTAAGTTCTGCAGCCATCCAATTGGCTGTCACTTCCCGGTCTTCCCATTTTTTCAGCTCGCTTCTCAACACACAGTCGGAGAGTCCACAGAATAGTTCTGGACCAGTGAATGGTGAGTTTGAGCCGTTCCTGGCAAGTTCATCTGCTCGCTCGTTGCCCTCTATACCGCAATGGCCAGGAATCCAGTACAAATTGTACCGAACTTATCTGACTTAATTGCCGTAAAAGGGAAAAGCATGCCCAGACAATTTTTGAAGAGCACTTGAAGGCAACTAGAGCTTTAAGTGCCGCTTGACTGTCAGAGAATATGCAGATGTTAGCATGTCTATACTTTCTTTTGAGGCAGACATTTAGACATTCGATTATTGCAGCTATTTCTGCCTGAAAAACTGTTGGCCAGTTTCCCATAGCCACAGAGAATTTTGTTCTGGGACCATACACTCCAGCACCTGTTCTGATTCCCATTTTCGACGCATCAGTGTAGAACATGATTGAACCATTACAAACGTTGGGGCCACGTTCATCCCATACTGAGCGAGAATGTTCGATCACTCTGTATGGATTGTCATAATTGGTCCTAGGTTCCATCCAATCATTGTTCATCTCTGAGGCTGGTCCAATGGGTAAAAGATTCAAGATGCTCAAGTGACCAGT
The DNA here is from genome assembly GCF_029784135.1 of Toxorhynchites rutilus septentrionalis. Lineage (NCBI taxonomy): Eukaryota > Metazoa > Arthropoda > Insecta > Diptera > Culicidae > Toxorhynchites > Toxorhynchites rutilus. The sequence goes on from NC_073745.1 coordinate 9,718,203, forward strand.
TTTGTCCCCGTCTAGTATTTTTTTTCCATCTTTTAAGCTTTAGAGCGCTTTTTTTAGCCTCTAGCTGAACATATTGGTTCAAAGGTACCAGGTGAAGGATAGCCTCCAATGCCTTTTAGGGTGTATTTCGCATTGCTCCAGTAATTGCAACGCATGCTAGTCGTTGGAGTTGGAGTTTGAGGAACTTTGTGGAACATCGAATTTTTATGAATTTATCGTGTTATACCGCCATGTTCATGAAATTTTATGAATTTTCTTATAATTTTCAACAATTTTTCCAAATACATCATTATGGTAAAAATATATGATCAGGAGTTACGTTGAAAAACATTTGAAAACATGTGGGTTAATACGAAATGTAGCTACAATGTTTTTCAACGTAACTCCTAAACATATAGTTTCACTATAATGATGTATTTGGAAAAAAACGTTGAAAATTATAAGCAAATTCATAAAATTTCATGAACATGTCGGTATAATACTACAAACATATTAGCCCTTTGCAGTCGTTTGTTTGCTCTCAGCCACCACAGTCAGGAATTAGACTGAATACTTTATTCGACCATGTAACAGTTTACACTTTTTCTGAACGAATTTTAAATGTCTAGAGAACCTGTTCACGAATTCACGGAATACTATGAATAATACATTACGGTACTCGGTATAAACATACATACAAAAATTCGAAGTTTCGAAAATTTATAAAAAATCGATGTTCCATGATAGTTCGTCAAAAATAGTGACTTCTATTTTATATGAAAAAAAAATGAAAAAAAAATAATAAATTGCAAATTAAGGTTTTTTTTTGTAAATAAGAAAAGACTACTATTTGTTTCTCAGTATATATTTTTTTCAAGTTTGCACATCAATACTCTATAACTCTTTCCAAGACACTATTTCAGTGGGACTGATAAATTTTGAGATATAAATTATCAAAGTTTTCTCTTACTAAAACTTGATTGAACTTGATTCAAAAAATTTCCAAATGCTTAAGCGTTGTTGTTTCATTAGTCATTCTATGAACTTTTTGTGTGATGTCTGTTGGATGTTCATTAAAAAAAATAAGAGTAACAGCAGTAACAAATAACTTTTTCTTTTTCATTTGATGATGTACTCAATCTCATTTCTATCCATTTCAATGAAAAGTTTAGCAAATTTTCAATCGGTACGTAAATATTCTTAGGGCTGTTCTTTGTATTCAAAGAATTTTGTGTTGCTAACATTTTGGTCAGCATTTATTGTTGTCTACACCACTCGAGGGCTCTGCTTTGGCTAAACACTCAACACTTTGGACTTGTTTTATCGTTCAGAACTTCTTGGTAATGATCTTACCAAATTAAAACATAGCAAAACAATTATACCGTGTGCGTGATAACGTTAACAATGGGATTAGGCGGTATTAGATCGATACACTGGGATTTTTTTTCGATTCTTTTGAAGCTATGCGATTCTTTTGAAGTTAGGCGATTTTTACGTGTTTTCCCGAGAGAGAGAGAGAGAGAGAGAGAGAGAGACATAGAGATAAGAAAAGAAATTCTGCGAGAGCTTGTGCAAGTGTGGTTGTGACGAGCGCGCGCCGGTAATGGGACAATCTTTTTTACGCGATTCTCTGTTCTGGATGAGTATCATAGCTTTTTTAACTTCTCTTGAAAGTTCGGCTTGGATACGTGTCAAAATTTGACAGCAATCGATCGATTGGTTCGTGAGCTACAGCATTGAGAATGAAGCAACTTTTGTTGTTGTAAAAAAAAAAAGAAAAAACCGAATTTCGTGTGTAATTGCATGAATTGGGCTTCGAATTACTTCCGCATCCGCCGTATTTCTTCACTCCCGACATTCTTCCGAAAATGGAAGTAAAAAGTGACGAACCAGCCGAAATGTGTTGAAAGTCACTATAATAGAGAAAAAAAATCCACCGTATTCTCCAGATCTGGCTCCAGATAAACTTTTCAGCCGAACTGTTATATATTTTGGATCAGACACTGAAAATAATTTAAAAAAAAGTATGGAAACCGGGAGAAATGAGTTCTGTACAACCTCCACTCCATCGAATCTGTGTGAGAATTTAACCTAGCTTACATTTTACAAAAAGTATAAATAGCATCCTCTAAGCTGGTGAGATGAATCGCAGGATAGTAACTACGAATTCCACAGTAAATCTAGGCAAAAATGTGTTTTATATAAGGAACAATAAAAATCACAGAAAAATTTCGAATCCGTTTCGAATGTTTCATCGCACCGATTCCAACGAATTGATATTTATTGGCTGATCTTGTTCCACGCCGAATCGTAGCCTTGCGCGCCCACAGCTCGGTCCGCAAACAATCCCAGCCAAATCGAACTATTCGAACAGTCCAGCTGAGCCCGAAGGTCACACACAGTCAGCATCGCATCGGAACGGTACCACTTTCCGGCACTGTCTGTCTGGGTTGGTCACTTTGTCTGGCCATCCAATCCCCTCGCGTATCCCCGGACATCTACGAATCTGACCAATGGCGAGCAGGATGGGTGATGGGGCGAAAACCAATTGCTCATTCCAGCTCGAGTTTCGAGGAATTCAGGGTTCCGTCCCGAGTCAAGTGTGTATGTCCATAAATTACCCGAATCATCGGATTCGCTCTCAGACGGGTCGCGCGCGTTTGGCATTTGTATAAATAATTAACGGATATTGGGCGTATAAAATTTATCGCGTGTTTTTGTCCCCGCATTGTCCAATCTGTGGCCAGATGGGTGAACTCTGTCTGGGTAAACACGACTATTTGCGGTACCTACCGGGAATCGTTCGGTTCGGCTTCGGTGATGGAGTCATCTGATTAGCAGCTGCCGAAGTTCATTAGGATCTCCCATCGCCAAGCAAAGACAAATAATTAATCGGGATGCCGCTGGATGCTTGGAATATTTGATCAGATGCAACCAGCAAGCGCTTGAATTTGAATAAAGAAGAATCATTGCATTAGTTCCGATCATGTGCACTATGTTCAATTTTCTCTCCAATTCGCCTTGGCTCGTTTTTTACCCCTTTCTTTTTCTTTTTTTACTCGATTGAACCCATTGATTGCATTCTGGCGAGGATTTGTTAGCAGCAGCAGCAACATCAGCAGCAAAAAGACTGAAGCGGAATACCTCCGCTTCTCTGCATGATATTCCAACGGCGAGTTTTTCTGCTGAGCTACTCAGTAGTGGAATCAGTGGAAATGAGCTTAAGCAGGCAGCATCCGAGTGCAGGCGAGAGTGAAACTAAATTTCACGGTTAATTTAAACATTAAAGCTCCATCAGTTTCCGAAACGCAATCGCGCTGCTCTCGGTGTGATGCTTCATCAAAGCATTGCGCACTGCTTCTGGACCAGCTGCACTGACTGACTGCCACGGAGCTAGCCAGCATCGATACAAAGTATTATTATGATAATTTTGCTGTAATAAATCGGTCGGATCCAAGAGGGAAACTGCTTAGCGCAGGAAGCTGCAGAAGTGAGCGGGAATCCGCAGCTTATCGAAAATTCTTCCCAATCATCTTTGCTTGCGTTGAGCATTCGTTCGGTGGAGGGAAAAAAAGCTGACCGAAGGAAACGGACTTGGATCTCTGATTTGTCGCCCACCAGAGCGGCACTTGATGTGGGTGGCGCAGGGACTGCCCAGAATACAATTCCGATCGGGTCTTATTACGGAGTGCAGTCAAAGGCGAAATAAATGAATATCTGCCGTTGTTGTTGCTGGCATGTACTGTATCGGAAAATATCTTTATCCTCAGATGTAATTTACATAAATTGCAGTTATGGTCCATGCGATGCCAATGGGTCTCAGTCCGGTGGTGGAGCTGTACAGATTTACTTACTCTGTCGGACGGAGCCACCTCTTGGCTCGTAGCACAATCCCAAAGATTACTTACTAAATCTTGTCACCCCAAAATTGCATCCCAAAAATTCATTCCTAAGTTTGGAATCGATTTTTCTCCGCAACAACCTTCGACACGTTTTGCTACATAAAATCTCCTCCCCCAGACTGTACGTGCCATAGCTTGGCTGCTGGTCTAAAACCCACTTGCGATTTATGTGCAAGTCATGCACAGTCACGTCACGTCGTATTTTACTCTCAAATTGATCTATCTCCTCTAATAGCTATTGCCGTTGTCGTCGTCGTCGTCTGGTTTGCCTCTGCACAGCCGATTCGGAACCGAACGAATTTGAATCTGGCACCCATTGCACCACGAGGAACTTGGGTCTTGCGACTTGGGACTTGGACCTGAACTAGGAACTTGACTTCGGCCAAAGATAAAGAGTCGCAGGAGCTTTCCTTCCCACGAGAAACGCATTCCAGCACCGTGGACATAAAATACAATCAGAATCATCACCGTCATCGTCGACCTCTCCGCAGCGGTCCAACCGTCGTCATCATTACCATTATTTTACAATTGTCTACGGAGCGTAATAAAAACACATCGCCATGTGCACTTTTCGTGTTCACAGTTCTGTAGATCTCGCCGTTTTTTGTCGCTGCACTCGCATGCTGCTGTTGCTGTTTTTGCGCCGACTGCACGTGATGCAGTTCTTGGATGCGCCCAATCAGCATCTGCATATGTACTCCGCAACTATAAACTACACATGTGATTGAACACATTTCGCAACACATTCGACGACGACGCCAACGACAACGGTACGGAATGGTCCAAACGGGTTCCGCACTTCTGGAGTTCTGGACAGTGTTTTGTGTGTTTGCTAGGAAAGCTTTTTCACCCCGACGCTTTTTTTGCGTTCACACCCACCCACATCCACACATACGTGTGAGCTCGATTTGCTCCGAACCAAATGATGACTGTTGGTGGGTAAGCTATTTCCCAACTGCTGACATTCCTTGCAGGCGCTGCATTTTTCAAGCGTTTATCCTCCCCCCGGTACGGAACAATGGCCAGAAGCAATATAGTTTGATTCATTTTACAGCCTTTTAATAAAAAATAATGATGATTTGCATCAATTCATCTCCCGGCTGATTGACTTTATACAAAATGGGCACAAATCCGTCAGCGCAAAACCCGAGCGCGAGTGAGTAGGTGAACGGGCAAGGAAGACCTTTGGGAGCCCAGTGGATTCAACCTCGGACAGATATGGTCACAATGGGACAGCAGTGCCTTCGACAAAAAGCTGTATGATGAATATTCATGACTGCGATGTGGCCCCCTCTTGAGAGCAGAATAAGTCAATTGGTGGCGATGATTGCGAGTAATAGCAGTCACACTTCTCCGGACTGGTTTGGTTCGTTTTTTTTTTCTGCTGTTGTGAGACCTCTCTTTCGCCTTTGATGCACTTTTTGAGTCTGTGGACGGAATCTGAAATGTGTGGTGTATGATTTTGTAAGGTTTTTTCTCGGAGGGATTCTTTAAGCGTTATTATGGCAAGGGACATTTAAGATAACGACCCGGCTTCACCGTATACTCAGTGAAAATACATATGCATAATACAAGTTGTATGCAGAATCTGTACTTTATTAATCCTCTTAGTCTGCGTTGTTAGTGACTTGAGATAACAGTAATCGCATCGAGAGCATTATTTTGGAATTTACCCTATTTTTACCTGATTTCTCGACAACTATACTCGCACTCTTCGCCTTCAAGAACCATCTCATCTCAAAATAAGAAAAAACCCTACTGAATTACTAGGGCTTTGAAAAAAAACCTATTCTATTGGGTTGGAGAATAAGTTCGTAGCGTAGCTTTTATTCAAACAAAAAAAATATATTTAATAAGTTGATCAATTATATATAGGCAGCAGTTCATTTTTTCCCATTTTCGATTGGTTTGACGAGCGATCTCTTTCAAAAGTGATTTGAGGCATTCTCCATCGAATTCAAAAGGGGCGTGTCATCGACGTGAAAGTCGCCATATTTTAACTTTGCAAGCCATTTCCATGCTGTAGACTCGCCTATGATACCTTCTTCATACACGTTGCAAATGTCTCCGGCAGCTTTTTGACCTCGGAGAAAACCAAACAAGAGCAGGTGTCGAAAATATTGGTTTTTGCCTCCTACGTATTCCATTCCTAAGCCTTAAAACTAATCAAAATATAAAGAACTCAAAAATACAATAAACATAGTTTTGCAAAGCAGAAAGAGTTATATTGAATGAATACTTACCATTTGCCAAACAACAAACAAATCGTTGTAAAATAAGATAAATATAAAAACGCTATAAACGTATTCCCCAACCCATTCGAATTCGTTTTTAAAACTGAGTCAGTGCCAAACTGACTCCGTAATAAAAAAACGTTTACAGTTTCACGAATGCGGTGATTTGTCGGTGTGCGTTATATAGTCTGATTTGTTTATATTTGCTACGACAAATGTACAGTGTCGACGTCTGGTGGCGATATTAGTGCTTGGGAGGTAAATTATTCTCTATCAGATCAGAAGGGCCAAGTGCAGTGTAAAAATATAAAAGTTTGAATGAACATTTTTACTTCATATTGTTTGATTACCTAACACATGTAGTTCTGACACTCACTTAACCATTTTTCGATGCATTTCCTGTTTGTTCCACAAATCATTACTATTATAATACAAAATCAACATTAGACACAGTTTTCGTTCAATATATTTCTGCGATATCGGAAAAACCTCTTATTTCATCACATAAAATGAATATTCGATACGTTAAAGTAAATTTTCATTCATAGTTTTGATTTTGGAAGCAGGTTTATTCCACCTGAATATCCATCATTATTTTCGCCTCCCAATGAAAGCACACGTAGCTTAATGCCGTCTAAAGGGTGTGTCACATCAAATTGCTTCACGGAAAAAACGCTGTAGAAATTTAATTTTTAGGAATTATATCTTCAGCTTTCGCTTATAATCAGATAAGAGTGTATAGATCACGTTGGCCATGCTTCACTGTCAGTTTTTCGTAAATTTGGAAAAATGTCGTCGAACGAAAAAGAGCGTCGTGAATTAATCCTGTGCACTCATTTCGAGAATCCGGAGTTGTCACATCGGGACATCGGTAAGATGCTGGGAGTCGTCCAATCCACGGTCAGCAGAGTACTAAAACGATACTTCGAGAACCTAACCATCTAACCATCGAAGGTGAAGAACGGCAAAAATGGATGCTCCGTCACTGAAAAAGATCACAAGCGCGTAGTTAAGCAGTTTAGACGTGATCCGAGAAGTTCGGTCCGGGATGTCGCCAATAAGCTGAATTTGTCAAGTTCATTCGTCCAGCGGACCAAGCAGCGGGAGGGCCTGCGTACATACAAGGTTCAGAAGGCTCCTAACCGCGACGAAAGGCAAAACATGGTGGGGAAGACGCGAGCCCGGAAGCTGTACACCGAAATGTTAACGAAGCCGCATTGACTGGTAATGGACGACGAAACCTACGTCAAAGCGGACTTTCGTCAGCTGCCGGGCCTGTTGTTCTTCTCCGCAGAGGACAAATTCAGCGTTCCGGAGGCGATTCGCAAGCAGGAACTATCCAAGTTTGCCAAAAAGTACATAGTGTGGCAAGCGATCTGCTCTCGCGGAAAGCGGAGCGCCCCCTTCGTGATGACCGGCACGGTAAACGGGCAGGTTTACCTTAAGGAGTGCCTACAGAAGCGCTTACTACCCCTATTAAAGCAGCACGAGGGCCCGACCATCTTCTGGCCGGATCTCGCTTCGTGTCACTATTCAAAGGACGTGTTGGAGTGGTACGAAGCCAACGGGGTCACCTTCGTGCCAAAGGAAATGAACCCGCCCAACGCGCCGGAGCTTCGCCCATTAGAGAAATATTGGGCGATTATGAAGCAGGCCCTCCGGAAGAACCCAAAAGTTGTCAAATCGGAGGCGGACTTCAAGAGAAAATGGATTTCTGTTCAAAAAAAACTACAACCTGACGTTGTACAGAACCTTATGGACGGGGTAAAGAGGAAGGTGCGAGCATACGGGCTTGGGCTCGAAGTATGAATAAAAAGAAAATGCCAAAAGTTGTTTAATGGTTTTTATTTTACTGTCTAAAATTTTCAAAAGGATCGGTCTACTGGGCGAATTTCTACAGCGTTTTTTTCCGTGATGCAATTTGATGTGACACACCCTTTACTCGAATATACTTTTCAAAATCAGAATCCGAATTGGATTACGATTCCAATAATACAAAAGCAAAAGCAGCAGGTTTTCCATTTTCATAGTCTTTATTTTCAGATTTTCCAAAACAATACTCGGAACTTGACAGTTTAGTATAGTTGTATTGGTGAACCCGAGTGCCAACCCGTGAAACATCTCAGTGCGAAACTAACAGCTTTCGGGGCGAACTAGTGCGACACTGAGTGCGGAACTGAGTGAATAAAAAAATGTTTTGACAGCAGTTAGTGCGGCACTGGGGCTGAAACTGAACAAAAACGGATTCGCTAATAGAATGAGTTAGAGATGGCGAGCGCTCACGAGTCACTCATGCGAGTCGGTTCGTCAGAAAGAGCAAACGATCCACGGTTCTTTAAAAATGAGTCGCGGCTCTCAAATGAACGGCTCTTAAAACGGTTTTATTTGGCTTTGGCTTGTTTGTTTGTAAATTTTGACGGACTTTATATTTTCTATATATTTTTTCTTGTTGATAAATGACTGGACTAAGTGTACTTCGCCTAACTACAGGCATAAAATAGACTCCATTCGTGGTTCTTAGCTTCCTATCCGGTAACTCCTATCCCTACCTCCTCGTGGTGCGGGCTGGGGTACGAGTATCCATAGTTGTTGGGGTACCACCCAACGACCCAACGGAAGCAGCAGCATAAGCCAAGGCACTCGAATAAGATCGTCGTGGTAAAGGATGTGAAGCGGAACCGACGGTACGTCGAAACCAACATCAACGGTGTGCCAGTGAACCTTCAACTGGATTCTGGGTCCGACATAACCATCATTTCTAAACAAAATTGGATCGAAGTCGGGGCACCACATCCGTCACCGTCCGACTGTCAAGTGCAGACTGCTTCGGGAAGCAGGCTTGCTATCGATGCGATGTTCCGAGTCTCCATCACCATCGGCAATACCCAACGGGAAGGTAACTGTTACGTTTGTAGCTCTAACCTTTCTTTGAATGTTTCAGGCTCAGACTTGTTGGACGAGTTTGGCCTGTGGGACGTTCCATTTTCGTCCTTCTGTAAGCTGGTCGACACCAAACAAGAAAACCAGCAGATCGTCGAGTTGAGGGCCATGTTTCCAGACGTTTTCACAGAACGCATGGGCCTCTGTAAGAAAACGCAAGTACATTCCACGCTCAAGGAGGGAGCTCAACCAGTATTCAAGCCTAAGCGACCGGTATCATACGGTATGGAAGTGGTCGTCTAAGATGAGCTGAAGCGCCTAGAACACCTGAGCATCATCACGCCGGTTACGTATGCAGATTGGGCAGCACCGATTGTGGTGGTACGTAAGCCGGACCGTTCCGTCCGCATTTGCGCCGATTTTTCTACCGGCCTGAACAACGTGTTAGAGTCAAACAGATATCCTCTGCCCCTTCCGGAGGATATCTTCAATCGAATGGCAAATTGCACTATATTCTGTCACATCGACCTGTCCAACGCTTATCTACTAGTTCCCGTAGACGAGGAAAGTCGCAAATTGATTAATATCAATACCCACAAAGGACTGTACCGGTTCAACCGTTTCTCACCCGGAATCAAAAGCGCACCGGGAGCGTTCCAACAGATCATGGACACGATGCTATCCGGCATCGAATGTACGTCACCCTACCTTGACGACATCTTGATCGGTGGCCGGAATGCGGAGGAACATAGACGAAATTTACATTTAGTCCTGCAACGCATCCAGGAGTATGGGTTCACCGTGAAGATCGAAAAATGTCGGTTCTTCATGCACCAAGTTAAATACTTGGGCCAACTTCTGGATTCCGAGGGCATACGCCCTGATCCAGATAAGGTGAAGGCAATAATCAACATGCCTCCGCCAAACTATGTACCCACCCTGAGATCCTATTTAGGGGCGATTAATTATTACGGCAAATACATCCGAGAGATGCGGAAACTTCGCCAACCGCTGGATGAGCTCCTCAAGGAGGGGGCCAGTTTCCAGTGGATAGATGCATGTCAACGTTCATTCAACCGTTTCAAAGAAGTTTTGCAATCACCCCTCATGCTGACTCACTACAATCCTCGCCGAACAATAGTAGTGTCAGCAGACGCATCAAATGTGGGAATAGGCGCCCGCATTGCTCATAGATTCCCCGAAGGGTCGGAAAAGGCAGTATACCATGCATCCCGGAGTCTGACTCCAGCCGAATCCCGCTATAGTCAGATCGAGAAAGAGGCGTTGGGCCTCGTATACGCCGTAACAAAGTTCCATAGAATGATCTACGGCAGACATTTCATCCTGCAGACGGACCACAAGCCTCTTGTGGCCATTTTCGGCTCGAAACAAGGGATTCCACCTTACACCGCCAACCGTCTCCAAAGATGGGCACTCACCATGTTACTCTACGATTTCAAAATCGAGCATATTTCTACGGATCATTTCGGGCACGCCGATATACTATCCCGTTTGATCAACAGCCACGTAAGGCCGAAGAGGACTACGTGATTGCGTCCCTCGAAGTGGAACACGTGATCTGCAACATCGTCAGTCAATCCATCGAGTATCTTCCTGTTTCATACAAAATGATAACAGCCGAGACTACGAAAGATGAGACGTTGCAGCAAGCTCTGAAATACGTCATCAACGGTTGGCCTAACGATAAGAAAACCATCTCGGAAGGATCGGAAGTTCAGCAATTTTTCGCACGACGTGAATCTTTGTACGCAGCCCAAAAAGTCCTGATGTACGGAGAGCGGATTGTAATACCGAAGAAGTTTCAACGTAGAATACTGCAGCAATTTCATAAAGGGCACCCAGGCGTTGAGCGTATGCGGTCATTAGCGAGAAATTACGTATATTGGCCAAACATCGATGAACACGTCACCGCCCTGGTCCGATCATGTTCAGAATGTGCTTCTGTCGCAAAGACTGACACCAAAACAAAGCTCATGGCCCATCTCTAAAAAACCGCGGCAGAGGGTCCACGTGGATTTTGCGGGGCCAATTGACGGAATGTATTATCTCCTGCTAGTGGATTCACTATCCAAATGGCCAGAAGTTATCCCTACAATGTCAATAACATCGGCAGCAACGATCGCTATTCTACGCCAGATCTTCAGTCGATTTGGTGTGCCGGAAGTTCTAGTTGCCGACAACGGATCGCAGCTTGTGAGTGACGTCTTCGAGCGATTCTGCGAATCGAATGGTATCATGCACCTTAAAACAACCCCTTTCCACCCTCAAAGCAATGGACAGGTGGAAAGGTTTGTCGACACCTTCAAGAGAACCATGAACAAAATTAAGACCGGAGGGGGAAACCTTAGACGAAGCATTGAATACGTTCTTACTGTGCTACAGATCTACACCCTGTCGTAGTGCAAATCCCCCGCAGAAGCATTGATAGGAAGACCACTGAGGACATCGTTTGAATTACTTCGTCCACCCAGTAAGTTCAACAAAAACAACAGCCTCAAGCAGAACCAGCAGTTCAATACGAAACACGGAGCCAAGGAGAAGTGCTTCGACGTCCAGGACCAGGTGTACACCGAGACAACGATTGGAACTGGGTACCTGGAGTGATATTGGAGCGAGTGGGTACGGTTATATATAACGTGTGGATCCCGCAACAGCAACGGTTAATTCGCAGCCACAGCAATCAAATGCGAAAACGCTACGGAAGTGAAGTACCAAAGATGTCTGAAACAGATCCGTCCATTTCGCTTGATATCCTGCTAGGTTCGTGGGGATTGAATCCGTCGAATCCTAGTGCCGCTCCAGAGGAAGTGATACCACCAGCCGAACCTGAAGAGCTTAACGAAATCCAGCGAGGATTCATGCAAGGCTCATTGAACCACCAGCTACGCATCGGCGAGCTCGTGGATCCGTTCGACAACCTGATCCTGAGGATGTGATTCAGCGCCGATCAACGCGCCATCGTCGGGGGCCAGCTAGATATGAACCGTACCAGATCTACTAAAAAAGGGGAGGTGTTGGGGTACCACCCAACGACGGTGCGCTTACGGTAGTACGCACACTTCCATCATACAACAGTTATTGCACCTTCCATTCAATGGCCTTGCCGCCGGCTATGCCACAGCTGTCACGAGCGACCCCATGTTCGTTCTCTATTCCTCAGTAACTACGCTCGAGTGCTGACCAAGTTATTTATTTTAAACATTAGAATAGTCAATAAAGTTATTATTGTTACGTAAATATAATTGTCGTTCATACATTAGCCAAGACGTAACAATAGTGAAGATCGGGTTACCAACCCCGGTGCTGCCGTAATCTCGCAAAGTGACGCAAGCGCCAGAGGGAAGAATTTTCAGTACAAGACTTTTCGAAAAATTGCATGTATAATCAGCATACACGTAGGGGAACCGCGGGTAATACGGACAGAGGGGGTAATATGGACAGGTGGTTGATTTGTATAGTTACATTTTGAATTCCCGATTTCTGTTAATGAGAACACTTTCTACATGTTATTCTATAATAATTAAGCCACCCTACGGCAATGAATACTGATCAAAAGTGAAAAAGGGGAACAAAAACCGAAAATCATACATGATTAGGCGTGAGGATGTAATTTCAGCTGCTTCAATATTAAGCATTTTGAGTGGTTCCAGATCAAAATTCAATTCGTTGATGGCTATATTTCGGTTTGTGAGTTAACAGAAAACCGAAATATAGCTACTGGAGACAGCGGTGGGATGCTGTCCAAGTGGGGACAGCAGCCCACCCATCGTGGTGTTTACAAAGTGTTGCTTTCCTGATGCGCTTGATGGACTTTTGGAACTTGACGACAAAGCGCAAGTGTGCTTTAATGAAATATGAAGAATGGTTTGGCGAGGTATTCTCCAAGCATCTCTACATACATATATGAAGTAATTAGGGTCGCTTCACTGCTGAAAAGCACGATATCACTTCTAGGTGGATTAATTCGATTTTTCCATCATTTAACGGACATTCGTGATGAGTTCAACCCTCGGTTGAATAAAATTATTCCTCTCGCGATCGATAAACCTCTACCCTTCATATATTACAAACCTGTCCATATTACCCCCACTACATGTCCATTATACCCGCACCGAAAAAAATGTTTTACTTTTCGGTCTGTTTTAATTTTAGTAAAAACCATTGAAAACCACTTTTTTGTAAAATATTTGGCCAATTAGATAGAAAAACAGTACATTGAATTGCAAGAAACTGCATCAAAGTGTTGGGAAACATGAGTTCCCAAAGATATTATTGAAGTTCTTCTTAACATGTCTGTTTTACCCCTACCTCCCCTACATTACGAAAACCTGATTTTTACAAATTGTGTACAATTTATGGAAAAACATTGTCATCGGCTTGATTTTTGAAAAAAATGCAGTGTTATTAAAGCTATGTTACCAACGCCAGTTTGTTGTGGAAACAGCAGATTTTTATCACTGTTTCCACAACCGATTGGCGTTCATCCATCAAAGTATACGAGAATCTGTTGCCAATTATTTTCTCCAAAATGCCGTCATTGAGCGGAGCACGAGAAAGCATCAGGTAGAAAAGTTCTACACATTTTCCGACTTGCGTCTGCGATACGTCGAGCAGGCTCACATAGTTGAGAACCCGATTGTAACAATTATGGACAGCACCATTTTTTTCCAATCCAAAATGCAACTGAAAACATTCGCGTTAAATAGAATAATGCCGTTCGAAATTATCCGACGTAAAGCAAATACAGTTTACGCGAGGATTTTTTGAGTTGTGTTATAAGATGCGTTTCGATAGAGAATTTAGAAGAGTGAAACTGTTCACCAAATCCGACATCTACCATTCAATCAACACTCTGCTTCAATTCTTTCGAAAGAGAAATTGAGCAGGTGAGGTAAGTAAACATCGTCAAGAAGCTTTGTTCCTCGATTCCTGAAAATAAAGGAAAGTCCTTGTAATCAACAATTAAATTGATGGTTTTTCTCTATTTAGTTACAATCGTTATGCGCAATATGTGAGAACAACAACAGTCTTCAATCTAGGATATTTTTTCTTCTTTCAAAATGAGTTTGTTTTTATGAATTTAAATATTTGACGAGATTTATAAACAGAGCTTTTAAGTACATGATTTGTAGTTTACGTAGTAAAACAAATGCTGTTATAAATGTAGCAATGCACGGGGATCTGTAGTGGTAACATCCATACCTCTCACGCTAAAGGTCACGAGTTCAATTCTCACTCCCGACATTCTTCCAAAAATGGAAGTAAAAGTGACGAACCAGCCAAATGAGTTGAATGTCACTATAATACAGATAGAAAAAAAATTCTTGTTCGAAGTATGGGGAAGGAGAATGAACCACGAACTGGCGCAACTCTACGACAAACCCAGCATCCAGAATGTCGCCAAGGCTGGACGAGTGCGATGGGCAGGGCATGTTGCGAGATTGCCGGACAGCAGCCCTGCAAAGATGGTGTTCGCATCGAATCCGATAGGAACAAGAAGGAGAGCAGCCCAACGAACGAGGTGGTTGGACCAGGTGAAGCAGGACTTGGCAAGAATCGATGCACCCGGGAGTTGGAGAACTGCATCCATGGATCGGGTTTATTGATACAAAGTAGTGAATCAGATCTAATCTCAATGGGATGTAGTATCATAGTAAATAAATGGGTATCAGATGAAAAGGTTTGATTAGTAGAGCACAGTTATTTATGATAAATCCAACTCAAAGATGGTCAATTACTTTTTTTTTCATGCAACCCTCGCATATGGGTATCGAATGAAATGATTCGACTAACATAATACAGTGCATCATGAAAACATTCCGAACAAAATGAAGCAAGAAATAAAACTTATAAAAAATGTTTGGGTTATATTGGGAACGGGGAGAGAAAACTGTGTCGTTATTAAAAACTGCTGTGATTTCCCGACTGATGACTGATTTGACATTATATGGACCAGGAAAAATCAGTTCTAGTGAATATAAAAAGACTCTTAATGAATAGATTTCGGAGCTGGTGAAGCGATTTGCAGATCTTGAGTCAGACGAATCAGTAGCCTAATCAATACTGCTAGATCCACGCTTCAAGCAGCAAGGTTTTGGGGATACCAGAAAGTACAACAATGCACACCAGTCGTTGATAAGGACGCTGGAAATGACATCCATAGAATACACGCCTACGAAACCACCACTAATCGTTAGTGAAGATGCGCGGTCATCTGTATGGGAAAAGTTTGATGTATTGGTTGGCAATCTTTAATCATCACCAAATCCAGAAGCTGCTACAATAGCTATTGTAGATAAATATTTAGCGTAGCCACGTTTGCTGAGAATAAGCGACCCTTTACTATATTCCGACAACTTCGGTACCATGTCAGCGATTTTTTTTCGAAAACAGGACAGATATTCAATTTGGATATATTATCGTGCAAATCAACATTTCATAGCAAGTTCCGAATGAAAAATCGAGATAACTATTTTTATTGGCACCCAAAACCACTCTTTTCGTTTCGTATTCCCAAAAAAAACCCAGAGTGCCGATTTTTGACGAAACATTTTTTTTCGAGGTGACACTAGATCTCGATGGTTCATGCAATTTTAAGATATTTGGTTTAAAAAAAATGTTTCGAAAACTCCGATTTCCTTTACGTCCTCTTTGGGTGATTTTTAAATTTTCAAAAAAAAAACCCAAACCTTGACCGCTTTGCGCCACTCTCCCTTAACTCGATTGAGCTGAAATTCGGCATAGGGTGTATTTTCGAGTTGGTGAACATCTTTTATGGGGTATTTTTTTGAAATTTCAAGGTCAATTTTTTCCCACACATTCAATGGCACCCTAGTGTAAATGAGTTTTGAAAGTTGGTGCTACCGGGCGACCAAGTGGCTGAATACAATACACACCAAACCGTGATATTACGGTTGAATTATTACCTCGTATTAGATATAATAAAGGGCAATAGTTGAAGAGCAAGCATTCGCATATCCGAAACTTGGACAAGGTGTCTATTCCGCTGGTTGGTTATCGGGAAGTGAGTCCGGGAAGTAGTGGGCCAATAGTGGAGATTGGCCAGAATCCGAAAACGGACTAGTTTACAAGCTGTAGACAGGATATAAAGCCGCGCGAGTTAAGAACCCTGAGTGAGATACCGCACAAACGACGTCTGTTAGACAATTGAAGGAGTAACAAAAGGACCGCATGGGTGTACATGCAGTTGCTGAAGGTTGAACTCTAAATTGTGTGTCCTGGTGATTAATGTTCCAAGAAGACCAAGGCTCGGAGGAGTACGAAAGTGGTTCAGATTCACCACGACCAGCAGATCAATTTGTAACTGTACGAAAAACGGAAAAGATGGTGAAAACTCCAGATGAAGGGCAGGAGGCTGCTCAACTACGAGAAGAGTTGGCCGCTAAAGTAGCTGAAATTACACAGTTGCAGCAGCGCTTAGCACTGACTACCAGTAGCCATGTGAGGGCGGTAGATCGGCGGCCAGATTTTCGAGAGTTACGTGAGCTAGTGAGTAAATTCGATCCGAAACAAGCCACGTGTCTTTCTGCAGAAGAGTGGATAGAGGAGATCGAGACCACTGCTGAACATTACGGATGGGACGGTCCGACTAAACTACATTGTGCTCGTCTGAATTTAGAAGGGTCCGCTAAGTTATGGTGGACTGGTGTGCAAAATGAAGTAGCTACATGGGCACTGTTTTCGGCGAAGTTGACGAGAGCTAATCCATCGGATCGTGATCCAATCTACTATCACACGCAGATGAACAAGCGTCGAAAGCTGAGAGATGAGACAATCGAGGAGTATGTCTACTCTCAGGTGGCTTTGGGGAAAAGAGCTGGATTTGATGAAGGTGTGATAGTAAAATACGTGATCGCTGGATTGGGAGAGTTCGCGTCTAAATCCCGAGTGCATTTGGGTGGTCGAATTGAGACTGTGGAAGAGTTAATATCGCAGTTGAAATGGATGGAGAGTATGAACAGTACTCCGACAGATCTGGTTGGAGTATGTGTACCTGAAAGAAAGAAGGAGAAGGTGGTCGCGTGCTATAGGTGTAGGCAGACGGGACATAAAGCAATATCTTGTCCGACGGTTCCTGAGAGATGCTGCTACAATTGTGGTGTTAGTGGTCATATGGCGAAAAATTGTCCGAATCCGAAGCCGCCGAAGGCTGGACCATCACGGATGCAAGTAGTGGACGAAGAAAACAACTTCGTGCGAGTCGTGGAATTGGGAGACATGCAATTGACTGCGCTCATCGATTCCGGGTGTAAAGTATCCACGATTCAAAGTCGATTCGCGGAAAAAGTTGGCAATATCGAAACGACCAACACTACTCTAGTTGGCTTTGGGGGAAAGAAAGTTAATGTGGATCAAATTGTAAGAACGGTAGTGAGACTCGATGACATTGAAGTGCCAGTGAAGCTGAACGTTGTTCCAAATTGGGCTCAAAGCACGGCACTGATTCTTGGTCGAGATATGCTAAATACAGATGGACTTATAATGGTGAACCGCAAAGGCAAGGTGGCGTTTCGCCTGGACCAGGAGCAACACACTGTTCATGAGCAGATGGTTGTGGAAGTACGGCCGAGGAAATACGAGACAATGTTCACTATAGACAGTCAAGTACCACACTCGAAAATAGGAGAAGAAGAGATAAATGCTGACGGGCCTAAGAAAGAAATTCTGGTATTAGTGAACCAATTTCGATCTTGCTTCGCGACGAACATGCGAGAGCTAGGAGTCGCAAAAGGTACGAAGATGAAGATAGTATTGAGTGATAAGGAGCCAGTTTACATCAAACCACATCGCATGGAGTACGCGCGAGAAACTGCTTTGCGCGGCATAGTAGAAGAGTTGATTGATGCAGGTATTGTCACCGAATCGAACTCACCCTACAGTAGCCGAGTCGTGATGGTGCCGAAAAAGGATGGAACGTTTCGTATGGCAGTCGATTACCGACTGTTGAATAAAAAGACAGTGAAAGACCGCTATCCTATGCCCGATATTGAGTGGTGTCTCAATAAGCTCAGTGGGGCAGAAATGTTTATTACGGTGGATCTTTATTCTGTATATTACCAAATTCCAGAAGCAGAGGACAGCCAAGAGTGTACCGCGTTTTCCACTCGTGACGGCCATTACCATTTTCTACGAATGCGTTTGGATTAGCAAATGGATGCTCAGTATTTCAGCGAGCTATGAATCACCTAACAGCGACGTTGCGGAAGGAGGGTATCGTTGCCTATATTGACGATCTGATAATCGGTGGGAAAGACGTGAAGGAATTGCTATGTAAATTCGAAAAATTGCTTGGAGCGCTTAAGGAGAGTGGATTTACCATTAATTTGAAGAAATCGCACTTCTTCAAGTCGTCCGTCGATTTTCTCGGTTTCGAAGTGTCAAAGAACGGAATTCGACCTGGTGCCATTAAAACACAGGCCGTTCAGGATTTTCCCGTGCCGGAAAGTGTGTTGCAAGTGCAACACTTTCTCGGATTGGCTGGATTTTTCCGGAGATTTATTCCACAGTTCAGCGTAGTTGCAGCTCCATTATTCTCGCTGTTGATAAAAGATGCCAAGTTTGAGTGGAAAAGTGACCAGAGTGACGCGTTCGAAAAACTGAAAAATGAACTCAGTGAGCGACCAGTATTAGTGTTATTCGATCCGAATCGAGATTTGGAACTCCATACAGACGCATCTCAAGAGGGCCTGGCTGGTATTTTGTTAATGCGTATGGATGAAGGTTGGAAACCGATCAGCTACTATAGTAAGCGTACATCAGAGACCGAACGAAAATACCACAGTTACGAATTGGAGGTGTTAGCAGTAGTGGCTAGTGTTGAACGATTTAGACATTACTTGATCGGGAAGTTTTTCGTGCTCCGTACTGACTGTAGTGCAGTGAGAGATACGTATGAGAAACGTGACATGAATGCTCGAATCGGGAGATGGTTTTTGAAACTGACTGAATATGATTTTTGCATGGAGCATAGACCAGGAAGCTCCATGAGGCATGTGGACGCTTTGAGTAGAAATCCTGTTGGAAATAGTGAAAGTATTGAACCTGTTCTGTGCGATATGATGCCCATCGATATAAGCAACAGTGACTTTCTAGTAGCACTACAGAGACAAGATCCTCGATTGTGTGACATTATTGATGTGTTGGGGAGAGCCCCGTTGACCGATGAAGAGAGACAAATTCAGCAGTGTTATCATCGTCTGATAAGAGTGGTGGAAGGAGAAAAATGTTTCGTGGTTCCAAACCGTATTCGTTGGCGTCTAGTGCACGCATACCACGATGATATGGGTCACTTCGGAGAGGAAAAAGTGTTGAAACGACTGAAACAAAAATTCTGGTTCCCGAAGATGCGCAAGTATGTACGGTCATACATACAAGCGTGTCCACAATGCGCGTTCTATAAAACTAAAGGTGGAAAGCCAGAGGGATATTTACATCCCCTACCCAAAGAACCCATACCATTTAGAATAGTGCATATGGATCATATGGGGCCATTTGTCCGATCAGCTAGAGGTAATTCGTACGTGTTGCTCCTCACTTGCGGATTCTCGAAATTTGTGGTTGCCCGAGCGGTTCGGTCGACGAAAACAGAACCGGTGTTGAACTTCTTGGAAGATGTGACAGCAATATTTGGAACGCCGAGTCGCATCATCACAGACCGAGGTACTGCGTTTACTGCGAAAAAGTTTGAAGAGTATTGCCGAGTGAACACTATTGAACACACTAAAACAGCAGTGGGATCGCCTAGATCGAACGGACAGGTTGAGAGAGCGAACAAAACAGTGCTCGACGCAATTCGTTGTATGGTTGGTGAAAAGAGTACGCGTTGGGACGAGCAGCTTCCGAAGATTCAGTGGTCGATAAATAACATGGCGAGTTCGACCACAAACCTTACTCCAAGTGTGTTGGTGTTGTCTTATCAGCCACGTGATTTACACCAAAACGCCATCATACTGACTCTGCAAGACGAGGCAGATAACATGGTGGAGGATGCTTCTGAACTACGACAGCAAGCGACGAGAGCGATCGAAAGGAGACAGCAACTACAAAAGCGGTATTTTGACAAACGCCGCAAAGAGCCGGTGAGCTACGAAGTCGGCGAATTGGGATTAGTAGAACGCGATCTTACGGCGATGGGCCATAGTCGGAAATTAGAATCGAAGTTTAAAGGCCCATATGTAGTAAAAACGGTGCTGGGAAACGATCGGTATGAGCTGGAAGACATACCGAACTTGCACGGATCGCGCCGAGTTAGAACGACGATGTATGCAGCAGATCGAATCAAGCGTAGGTGCCAACTTGAGGCTCTCGAAGAGTACGAAGCGACGGAGGATGAGACATCAGGCAGTGAAAATTAAAATTTAAAAGTTGTATAGTCTTTTTTTATGGTTTTTGAATTTTTATAAATAACATTATGAATGAATTGTACCTAATTTGAAATCAGGTTGTTCTGGGTGTCCGGTTGTAAATGAGTTTTGAAAGTTGGTGCTACCGGGCGACCAAGTAGCTGAATACAATACACACCAAACCGTGATAATACGGTTGAATTATTACCTCGTATTAGATATAATAAAAGGCAATAGTTGAAGAGCAAGCATTCGCGTAAGACCTCTTTAATCGCATATCCGAAACTTGGACAAGGTGTCTATTCCGCTGGTTGGTTATCGGGAAGTGAGTCCGGTAAGTAGTGGGCCAATAGTGGAGATTGGCCAGAATCCGAAAACGGACTAGTTTACACTAGTGAATACTTTCGAATTCGAATTTCTGACTATTTTCTATTTATACAATGAGTATTTTTGTAGCTGAGACCGACACTGATATCGTACAAATGCTCTTGATGCGGGCTGAATGGAAAGTGCAGCATGAAAAAATCGAGGCTCAACGAGTTAATGGTGATTTCAAGATTGGCCAATACTAAAAAGCAGATGTCATTTTAAACGGATTCCAGTGTTATAGATGAAGTAAGTGAGATAGAACAATCAAATGACATATATGATGCGAGGAAACAAAAAAAAAACGATTACTATAACTAAAATTTAAAAAATGAATAATATTGAAACATAGTTCTAAAAAATAGAAAGTTGATGTACAAAGCACGATCAGATTGTTAACGTAGAACTACGAAATTATTATCAGGAAGAACAAACATTATAAAATAGTTAGCGAGAAAACATCAGATTTCGGGACCTCCAGAATTGAAGTTTTCTCACCCAACAGAAATGAATATTATCAAGTTTAAAAAATTATAGGAGGTTGTGTCCAAGATACGACCGCATTGTTGATGTAGAACTACGCTGTTATTTTATATAAGTCGCTTGTTTATACCTTCGGATATTATCCTATAATGCTGTGAAATTTTCGAAACAACTGCTTAGTAGTATAATCTTTGAAATTGTTTTTCATTGTAGAATCAGTTGACGATAATTGATTGATGATTCATTCTTGCCCTCACAAAACAATACACTAGCTGATCGTATGTCGCAATTTATTTCATGTCAATGCATTGAAAATTTACCTCGAACGCTATTCCGGTGGCCTTTTTCGCAATTGACATAGACTCGGCTACAGTCGATTATATACTTGTTACACCAGCACCCTTATTCCACATCTCATTACAACATCAATATATCTTTGGCACCGAATTAAAAAAAAACAACAATGACAACACTTTCAAGTATCAAATGTCATGCTACAAGTTATTTAGTATTGCCTCAAAGCAATCGCACCTCTAGGCATCGTTCGTACAACGTAAACCAAGCGCCAAACAAGCGTTCGCCATGGCATGCATACAGAACCATACATTGGTGGCATGAAGCTACTAGGAATACAAGTACTTCTCATCATTTTGCGCTATTCTCAAAAGAAACGCTTTTGTTAATATTACTGGCCTCAAAAAAGTTGCATTAATTTGTCATGCTCGAGAGAAGCGCAGCTGTCACCCTTAGTGGAGGAATTTTTGCTACTGGTAAGCGAAACCTAATCACATACAAAATTCCAGAACGACAATATACTCTAATAAACTCTTTTTGTTAATATCAACAAACTCGAAAACAGTAGCAATGTTTCATTATGATCAATATTAGTGCAAATGCAATCCTAGTTGAAGGTAGTTTTGCGACTGGCACGCGAACCTAAATAACTTATAACATTCCAGTAAGACATTCAAGATGCTTGGCATTCCCCAAATATTTGTTTGGAGCATAACCTTAACGCCTGCTTCGCCATAACGTCAGTTTAATGCATTGATGCATTCTCAAAGGCACCAAAGAAGCCGTTTACATTTTCGACCGACGCGCCGAAATCGCCTGCTTCGCTGTTGTTCGATGCGGTGTCACACTCGCGAAGGCTCGGTTCAGTGCGAGCGCTTTTCATTGCACCAACATCGCGTGCATCATTAGATGACGCTTGCCTCGAAATTTCATTGCCCCTGGCAATGCGTTTGTTTTTTGCAGGGCTCGAGCCTGCCTTCCTCTTCTTCTTGCTCATCACACACTACGCGAAGCGTTCAATGTACGACGCAGGAAGAAAAACACACGATACGAATAACGAATAACGAACAGAAAACGAAAACGACGATATCCAAGTTGGATTACCACTGATGGGGTCCAATCTTAGATCGAAGCGCAGCGAAAGCAAAGTGAACTGGATTACTCAACAGT
The DNA here is from genome assembly GCF_029784135.1 of Toxorhynchites rutilus septentrionalis. Lineage (NCBI taxonomy): Eukaryota > Metazoa > Arthropoda > Insecta > Diptera > Culicidae > Toxorhynchites > Toxorhynchites rutilus. The sequence goes on from NC_073745.1 coordinate 9,740,895, forward strand.
CCGATGCCGAATGAAAGTTTGCCTCAGCGAGATCCACTGTTTATACTCAAGGCAAATATTCCCCTTCATTCTTCTACTTTTCCTTTGTTCACGGCGACTTCAAATCCTACGATTTCCCCTTCATTGGTCGTCGATAAGTTGCTCGTTATTGACAGCTCTGTTCGGGAAAGCACACAAATGGACAGAACAAATGTATGGAAAAATGAAAACGCCTAAAGTTTTCATGAATTTCAACCATTTACAAACCAGGGGATTCCAATGTATAGCATATTAAAGAAATTATCGTAGAGAATTTCCGATTCTTTTAGTATGTAAATCGCTAAAATCCGTTCGCGGCAAAAATAGTTATTAACGTTAACTTTATTTCATAAAAACGTGACCTGTTTTCTGATTTGGCACCCTTAATGAAAGACGTAGTTCTACGTCAAAAAAACTTGTCAAACACATTTGACACCATATCAAAGTTTTCTGCAAATATCGCAAATAGTTTTATTCGTCTTGTTGAGAGTATACTGCCAATTCAATATATTTCAACATGTCTCTACTGCACGATAATGCCTTTATTCCCATATCATACATGTCTATACCGTTAAGATTCGGTTGCTATCCAAAGAGCCAGCATCCTCGCATTCCAAGCAGCTTCCCCAGCTTCGCCCGATCATCAGCTCAAACTTTCGTTTAAATCCCGATAAACTCGGAATGGAACGAGCATAATCGCCATACATACGTCTCATCAGTTATATTTTATGATCCAGCTGAAATCATTAGCAGACTTGTTCTCCCTCTGCACCCCGCGCTGGAGCACCCCATACCACCCCAACTTGTGGAATAATTATCGAAAATTTATGAATACTCGCGGCTTGCCACAATCCGGGCGTTGGCTGAACTCCCGAAACCCGCTTTTAACCAAGTTATAAATTATGCCAAATTATGAACGAACAAGTATCGTGCCGTACACCATCCTAATTTGAAGCGAGCAGAAATATTCGAAGCAGAGCCAATGTTGAAGAATAAAGTTGTATTTCGGTGCGTGATTTACCAGCAATTGCACTCACTCTGCACTTTTTTGCCCTTCTTTTTGGCCTTATTGGAAAGCAAAGCTGGAAGAAAAAAAAAACGATTACCCTTCTCTTGGCATCCCTCGCGGATAGCGACCTTGGATACGTTATCCGACCTTCCACGACGTGTTCACCCTGGCCACGGGCAAAACTTTGCCTTCCTGCCCGGTTCCCGATTGAAGCTAGCGGAAAACACAAAACGCAAATACTCAACATCAAAAGCAGCCCTGGCCAGCACACTCTATAATTTATCAATTACAATTAAATTACTGTTCTGTAATAAAAATCATGCTTTTTCAATTATTTTGATTAGCTTCCTACCTTTTTGCTGCCCGCCTTTTGCTGTTGCTGCTCATGAAAACACATCCCAAAGGCACGTTCGCCGCCCACTCGTTTCGGTTTGTACCCCTTTTCTCGAGGGTACGGAACGGCAAAAAAGGAACTTGCCCCACGCTACCGCTGCGGGCATGTGTGTGTGTGTGTATCTGAATGTAATACTTCAAAACCATATGGATCCGACTCCCCCGCTTCCTTCGTCTTTCATGAGAACTTTGCTTGTTACCGATGGCGGCATTCATCTTCGTGATTTTGAGCACCGCAACCCCACATATGCATTTGATCAACATATGCGAAATATCGGATTTCATAATCAGTGTAATGAATCCCTCTTTCTATTATTTGGCAGCTCTTTTTTGTTTTCCAATTTGCGGGAATGCCGCATTATTTGCAACGATGAAAGGGTAGGTGTTTTCAGAAACGTTTCTGGTTTTTCGGGTTGAAAAATCATTGTTTGAATCATACATCTCACAGGGTTCTGAAATATTTATGAAATTGCAAACGTTCCATTTTTCTAACTTATTATTTGAAGCCCGATAACATTGATTTGTCTCCAAGATGATATCTCAAAAAAACATGAATTACTTTGCGGATTTTTTGATAAAAAGCATTCGTTTGAAACATAAAACTTTTCGCTACATTACATTATAATGTAGCTCTCTCTCTCTCTCTCTCTCTCTCTCTCTCTCTCTCTCTCTCTATATATATATATATATATATATATATATATATATATATATATATATATATATATATATATATATATATATATATATATATATATATATATATATATATATATATATATATATATATACATATATATAATAAAATAAAACCAAGAGAAATTATAACGCAACACGTTGAATGACATTTCAATGCGTGGTTAAATAATTTCACACGTCTTAAATTTATAATAATTCTACTCATTTTATTATTTAATTGATTTGATTATTCATTCAATCGTTTTTTTTTTGGGGAAAATGCAGCTCAAATTTACTTGTTGAAGCTTACGGTGAGACTAACGGATAAGGCTGACGGAAAAGTTTACAGTTGTACATACTTAAAATTTCCAAAAAAGAATTAAACTACTTTTTGAAAAGGGCCAAAGTATTTCTCCTATTTCTCCTACAAAAATTTCGAGCTCAAAAACTATAATGCCTACGGAATTTTGGTCGAATAATGAAATGTAGGAAATTATTAAAACTTTCATAAAAAAACTACCAACATTTTTTAAAATTTGGAATCCATTAAAAATCTGTTATTATTTTTTTAATCTTAAAAAAACTATATGAATAATCCATAAAAAATAGGTTTTTTAACAATTTTTTCATGTATTTTTTGAACAAAATTCCAGTTAATCCTTATTTTTTTTTTTTTTTATCCAAAATATATATTTTATTAAGGCTCATATGGCGTCAGCCTAACGGGGCCGGGAGTTCAACATCAACAACAACAACAACATGACAAGCAAACATTGTCAAAATCCTTATTTTGTTTAAATTCGATATAGAGCAATTTTACCACAAATCAAACGGCCGTTGACCCGTCCCTTTCCAATTTTTTTTGAAACTTGGTACTTATGATGGAAACTACCTAAAATTATAATTTTCATTATCATACGACCAATTTGAATTACGACAGATTTTTGAAAAAGGGCGTATTCAAAATCAAAATTTCTTTCGAAAATCGTAAATCAAAATCCAGATGTCTTATATTATTATTAATGAATCAGTAGATTCGAATAACGATTCGCTACAGATGTCTAAAACCACTGTCCATGAGCACTTGATGAAGCATGGGTACAAAAACGCTAAAATGTATAGACCACATATCCAACCATATTCCGGAACCCGATCAGATTTGACATATCGCAATCCGAACAAGATCGACTTTTGCATATTGCCGTCCAAGGTTGCAACATTTGCACAACCCGATAGAATTTGACTCGATCAGATTAAAGAATGCAACATCGTGCTAATTTGAAATCCGACCGGATTCTGGAATAAGGGTGTACTTTACTAACAAAAATATTCGAAGACACGCATCACAGTCTGCCAATTCGTCTCATAAACGCAACGAAAATACATATTTGTAGCGGATTGTGAAGGGCAAATCATTCAAAATGATGTAGAAATGAAAAAGTCTTGTGAAAGTGAATAGAACCCCGAGGTTTTCGCTTGAAGTCATGGTCTAGGTTTGGTTTGACTGTAGGAAAATCTGTATACAACTCGTCGCGATCCAGAACGCTTTTAGGGCTCCACTCGTCATACTTACCAGATATTGCATCTTCAGATTATCAACTGTTAAGATTCTTGTAAGAACTTCAATTCATTGTATAGCATAAGAAGCACCTTGCCCAGTTCTTTGACGTGAAAACAAAGAAGTTCTGTGAGGGTGGAATTCTCAAGTTGCGTGAAGGATGCTGAAATATTATGGAACAAAACGGTGGATCTATGATCGAATAAATATATGTCTTTAAAAAACTATGCTTTTGATTTCTTCCATCGGCATGAATTTTTCCAAACAACAATTACCATGATTTAAGATTTAAGAGTCATAGGTCAACGGAATCATCGATCACGATGATACTGCAGGTGTTTTGTTTTGACTAGGTTCATTATAGCCGCCAGGCACAAATTGGAAGTCAGTGATGCTTAGACGAGAAAATATATCGCAATCCGTGATCACGAATGTACAATGTTCACATCTAGTCATGACATCCGGGTTTTGAGAGCAAATATTTTTTATTAGATTAGCAGGCCCGAAGCCAATTTTAAAGGGCCTGGCCGGGTAAGGGAGTAAAAAGTGACCCAAAACCAAATCACCAACTGTATGGCAAATATTGCATATGACATCAAATAAGAAATTTTGGCGGTTTATTTGAACCCCTATGTGGTTTAACATAGGATCTATAGTGAAAAACGTACTTCTTCGTTTATTTCACGCCATCCTCAAAAGCATCGAGATAAAAATTTGAAAACAAATACTGATTGTGCATCTTACTAAGGTGTATCAAGAAAAATTATCAAAAAAAAAATTCCATCAAAAATATAAGTACTAAAAAAAATATTGAAATTTTGAAAAAAAATTTTAGAGATTCAGTACTTCTCTAAATCATATTTAAATGTGTTCCTACGGCTTTTCTAGATATGTGTGATTTTTTTTTAGTGCGCGACACAAAACAATATTTTTTTATATTTCTAAGAGTCTGGCTGGGTAAGGGAGTAAAAAATCCCCCAAACCAAATTATTCATTTAGTACTGCATACAATATGGAAAATATTGTATGGAGTACTAAATAAAACAATTTGGCAGTAGTACCATACATTTTAGTCCTTATATGGTACACCATAGGATCTATGGTGAAAAATACACCTTTTCGTTTTTTTCACGCCATTCTCAATAGCTTTGAAGCAAAAATATTAAAAAAAAAACATTCTGAAAGTACATATTACTTAGGTGTATCGATCAGTAAGTAAGTAAGTATCGATCAATATTTCCAAACAATTTTTTGATTAGAAAATCGAACACTAAAAAAAATTTAAATTAATTTTTATTTTAATTTTAAATTGATTTTTTATTTTTTTATTTTAAGATTCAGTGTACTACTCCAGTGTGTATTCAAATTTCTTCCTGCGTCTATTTTAGGTGTATATGCTTTTTTTTTTAAAAAATTTGAGTGTTTTTCGCGGTACAAAAAAAATATTTTCAGGCATTTCGAAATTTTGAAAAAAATATTACTTTGAGACTCAATTTTACTCTTATTTTCATTTAAATGCGTTCGCATGTGTTGTTTTTTTCCACATGCAGTGTATTTTTTTCTTGAAGTTTTAAGAGAATTGCGCACAAAAAAATGTTTTTTTTTGCCTTTGGGCATTTTTTATTTATTTTTAATTTAGAGACTCGTTACTGCTCTAATATTTTTTAAATTTTGTTTTTCGTGTGTCTAAATTTTGTCGGTATATTTAGAGCATTGCGCTGTACAAAGGTTTTTTTCTCGTATCCTCAAATATATGAGATTATCTTTACATTGGATTTAGATGGTTAATTCAAAGGAGTCTGTGAGTGAAAAATAACGTCCTTGTGGAAAGATCATTAGGATTAGTGGGAAGAACACTAAAAAAAATCCGAATAATTTTAATTTTTTTATTTTTATGTTACAATTGAAAACCACGAATACTCTTAAAAATTCAGGAAAAATTATGCCACATTTTTATTTAAGCAGAAGTGGGTCTCAAAGTTATTTTTTTTTTCAAAATTTCGAAATGCCTGAGAATATATAAAATCATTTTGTACTGCGTATTTAAATTGTTTTTTTATTAGATTTTTTGATAAAAAAAATAGTTTGAAGATATTTATCAATACACCTTTGTAAGTTGTACTTTCAGTATTTTTTCATATTTTTGTCTCAAAGCTATTGGAAATGGCGTGAAAAAAACGAAAAAGTGCACTACTGCCAAAATGTTTTGTTTAATACCCCATACAATATTTTCCATACTTTTACTTTTACTAGACTTTTTACTCCCTTACCCAGTCAGACCCCTTGGAAATATAAAAAAAATATTATTTTGAACCGCGCAAAAAAATCTGGAACAATTAAATATGAATTAGAGTAGTACTGAATCTCTAAATCACTAAAAAATATTCAAAACTTCAATACTTTTTTGGTGCGATTAATTTTTTTTTTATAATTTTTCTTGATACACATAAGATGCATAATCAGTATTTTTTTTCAAATTTTTATCTCGATGCTTTTGAGGATGGCGTGAAATAAACGAAAAAGTACGGTTTTCACTATAGATCCTACGTTAAACCACATAGGGGTTCAATAAAACCGCCAAAATTTCTTATTTAATATTCTTTGTCGTTATCACATCCACGTTTTCTTATTAGGCGCACGTTAATGGGTACAATCGCAAAACTTTTCATTGATTGATCTTTTAATCTACCCTTTAAAATTACCTTTTACTATAAAATTCCTAGTACTTCTACCAAAACTTGTCATTATAAAATCAGATTATTTTCAGACACAATTCTCGTTCAAGATTTTTCGGCAATCCATTTTTATTTATATTTTTATTTTATATGTATAGAAGACAATATAGGAGTGCGTTTTATAACATTAAAATCCATTTCCACTTTCGAACGAAGGTCAATTTCGTTAGCGCCAACATCAAATGGACTATTAACGCTTGCTAATATGTGATTGTAGAACATTTGTGAATTGAATTTTTCGAACTTTTCCATTTTTTTTCAGAGTTTTCCGAAACTTTTTGAATGGTCATGTTTGGTTGAAATGTGTGTATTATTTTTATGGGACCCCTTCTCCATTACAGAGGAGGGAGGGGTATCGTACCATTATAGAAACATTTCTCGTACCCAAAAACCCTCACATCCAAAATTTGGCTCAATTTGCTTGATTATTTCTCGAGTTATGCAGAAGTTCGTATTTTATTTGTATGGTAGCCACCCCTTAGAGAGGGGGGAGGAGCGTCTATTCACCATAGAAACATTTCGTGCCTTCTAAAACCTTCACATGCCAAATTTGGCTTCATTTACTTGATTAGGTTTCGAGTCATACAGAAATTTGTGTTTCATTTGTATGGCAGCCCACCACCCCCCTCACCCCTTCAGACACCCCTTAGAGAAGAGGGTGGAGAGTCTAACCATCATAGGAACATTTATTGCACCCTGAAACCTCCATATGTCCAATTTGGTTTCATTTGCTTGATTAATTCTCGAGTAATGCAGAAATTTGTGTTTAATTTGTATGACAGATCCCCCTTGGAGAGGGGGAAAGGGTCTCAAACTATCATGAAAACGTTCCCCGGTCCTAAAACCCCTACATACGAATCTAAAAAATCAGACAGACAGACAGAAATCCTTATATTAGGCTGTTAAAAAAGTCCTGCGGTATTTTTTTTTTTAATTTTCATTTGTTCATAAAATTAGTTACAATCATCTGTTTTAAGTCAAATATGCGCCGTTTTGTTCGATGACTTGTTCCCAACGAGATGCCAACATCATAATACCCCTGTTATAGAAGCTCGCTTCCTTATTGGCAAAAAAAACTCGGATAGCCAATTTTCACAGGCCTCTTTTGTGGCTAACTTCTGACTACCTAGCTCGTTCGCCATGGACAAAAACAGGTGATAGTCACTTGGTGCAAGGTCCGGACTATACGGCGGATGCAAAAGAACATCCCATCCGAGCTCCCGGAGCTTCTGGCGCGTCACCAAAGAAGTGTGTGGCCTGGCGTTGTTCTGATGGAAGACAATGCGGCCTCTGTTTATCAAAGATGGTCTCTTCTTCATGAGTGCTACCTTCAAGCGGTCCAGTTGTTGGCAGTACAGGTCCGAATTGAGCGTTTGGCCATAGGAAAGCAGCTCATAATAGATTATTCCTTGACAATCCCACCAAACACACAGCAGAACCTTCCTGGCCGTTAATGAGGGCTTGGGCACCGTCTGAGCCGCTTCAGCGGGCTTCGACCACGACCGTTTGCGCTTCAGGTTGTCGTTAGTGACCCACTTTTCATCGCCAGTCACCATCCGCTTCAGAAACGGGTCGATTTTGTTGCGATTCAGCAGCGATTCACATGCGTCGATACGGTCAAAGATGTTTTTTTGCGTCAACGTTTGTGGCACCCATACATCGAGCTTCTTTGTGAATCCAAGCTTCTTCAAATGGATAATAACGGTTTGATGACTTATCCCCAGCTCTTGGCCGATGCTACGGCTGCTACTATGCCGGTCTTTCTCGGCTAATTCAGCGATTTTGTCGCCATTTTCGACGACAGGCCTTCCGGAGCGTGGTGCATCTTCGACACCATCTACACCAAAACGAAAACGTTGAAACCATCGTTGTGCGGTGGAAATGGAAACTGTATCGAGTCCATAAACTGCACAAATTTTATTGGCAGCTTGAGATGCATTTTTGCCTTTGTCATAGTAGTGCTGTAAAATATGTCGGATTTTCTCTTTATTTTGCTCCATATTTGCGACACTATAACTCACGAGCGACTTAACCAAACAAAACACTGTCAAGGACTATATTATAGCGCGCAAAAATACCTTTCCAACAAGCTATAGTATGACTCGATACAATGAATACAACTAGAACTACGCGCTTACAACGACACCTCGCGGAAATACCGCAGGATTTTTTGACAGCCTAAAAATATATATATATATATATATATATATATATATATATATATATATATATATATATATATATATATATATATATATATATATATATATATATATATATATATATATATATATATATATATATATATATATATATATATATATATATATGTAACGCCCGGGCTTTACATTTGGTGACAGCGGTGGGATGCTGTCCAAGTGGGGATAGCAGCCCACCCATAGAAGTGTTTCAATTTTGACTGCTGCTGTTGTGCATTTTGGCGTTCCGCTGCTGCCAGAATGGACGAAATTTTGTGCTATCAAGAATTATTTTTTGTGATCCATGTTGGTGCATGTGAGATCGAAGCTAAAGCAAATGAAGAGATCGAAAGAGTAAAAAGAATGTGACGTTGAACCGAAAAAGTGCATACGAAAACAAGAAAAGATACTTCCTAAATTAAATGCCACTGCGCAAGTAAGTTAATCTAATGGTGGCTAAAGTGTCCTCCGTTCAACGCTGAGCGGAGATTCGAGGAAAGGAAGTTATTAGATAGGTCGTAAGACTGCAGGAAATTTAGTGCGATCAAAACCTTTTTGACTTGGTAATCGAAGTGAACACATAAGCCACACCAGCACCGGGGTGAACTTCGAGCAGCAGAATATCGAGCCGCTGGTTTTTGGCCGTCAACTTCACACAAGTCGAGGTAACTACAACGGCGGAAAAACAACTAGCAGCTGATAAATACCTAATAGTGCAATTATGGCAGCTGCACTAGATCTGGAAGCTGTGGATAGACGGGTGAATATGGAAAACCATCTGTTGGTCAAAGGAGGCGGTAAAAAGCTACTTTATTATAGGAGAAATAGTAGTCGATTCTGTTAATAGGCCGAGTGTTGTGGAAACATGGACATGGATAAGTTTAGAAGTTAATTTTCTAATTTTTAAGATGGTTTTCGATTAACAATGAATGTAGAAAAGCAAGACAATTTAGCGTGAATTGTGATTAACAAACGAAAAAAATATATATACATATTTCTATGTGAATAACAACTGAAACTGAATGATATTAAGGATATACTAATCGTTCAATAAAATTAATCTGGCGAGGGCTAATCAATGAATGGAATTATTAAATATAGGAAACATGATACTACCTAAAGACAAGCTACAGGATAACAAGATTACAAGTCTTGAGAAACATGAATCAAAGAAGGGAAATTATTAGTTGAAAGTATTTCTTCAATTCTGTAAAAACTGCTTATTTTGTTTGGAAAAAACTTTCCTGTCTCCCATACTTTAAAAGTATGAACAGGGCAATCTGGGGAAATGGACTTATCGAGATTTGAACAGGTGTAATTTCAAATTTAATAAACACACTTCGAAGTGTAATTTTAAAAAAAGTAAAAGATTGAGCCATATATGTCTACAGCCAATTTAACAAAAATGTGTCCATCAATCGCAATCATAGCTTTTGAAAGTACCGAAGGGCTGGAAAACCAGGAATTCTTTCCTGTAACGGCATGTATGTCCCAATACTCACTTAAAAGTTCATGAGTAACTTAAATGTGGGTTAAAATTATATTATCAAACATATGAATGAAACGAAATAGCGCTATAAATGCGAAGAAAATTAATGGAAGAGGTATACACACCCTTCAAATATATGATGAATGAATTAAAAGAGTAAATAGGGGAGTATTAATAAACGTATTATACGAAGAAATTTGAAAAGAAATAAAAAATTATTTTTATTGTAGCTGTAAAAGCACGAGTGTTTATCGATAAGGCGTTTTGGAAAATTTTATGGAGATATGATAATTTTATTTTTCATTTGGAATTGCGGAATTTCAGAATTGAGGGAGTTGAGATAAATAAATACAGATATCATAGCAAATGAAGAACACACAAAAATTGAAATAATATACAATCAGTTATATATAAAAATAACCTCACAGACCAATTTTAGAGGAAACTCTTCTAGTTTCCCCTAAAACTCATTGAGTAGGGGGAGATGCAGTGACCCTCTCCCACGAATAGAACATCTCAGATAATTTCAATATGAATAAGTATTTACAATAAGAAAGATTCCTACTGAAGATAGGGGAGAATCCAACCAAGGATTTTCGAACAGGAACGATGGAATTTTCCATACTGTGCAAGTTGAAAATTTCCGTACACATAGCAGGTAGCCAGTAAGTTAGTTCTAACGTTTTTAGAGTTCTGTACATCCTCACAGAGGGATCGAGGATTAGAGAGAAAAAATAAAGGAGTTGATAGTTGAACATCGAGAAGAACAGTTGTTTCTCTCGATAGAACAAAAAAGAAAAGTGCCCCAGACCGCTCGGGCTTTACATATATATATATATATATATATATATATATATATATATATATATATATATATATATATATATATATATATATATATATATATATATATATATATATATATAGATCTGTGGATATGTTAAATGAATAGCATCGGCAATTCAGGAGTGTTGAACGATCCCAAAACTAGCAATACATTATACTATTTTTACAATTTGAACAGCGCGATGATATCAACATCGTTTTTTATTGTTTATTGTATTGTTTCGAGAATTTCATAGTCTGAAAACAATTTTCACCCCGTTCACCAGTAATGTTGTTCAAGAAGATGTCTGGCGTTGTTACCTTTAGACCGATTTGAACAATACGCTTCCAAGCTATTTAGAGAACTAGAAGAGAACACGAGATCGATTGAGGAGAACTCGTCGATTGTGGAATGCAAACAGAAGCAGAAGAATGGGGCTTGCTAGCGACGAGAAAGTTACACTAAAAATAGCTTAGTGTCCGATTTTTTTCATATTCAAACTTCAATTGCAGTATCTAGTACCACTTTCCACTATACATCTGGTGGGAAAACAAACATGGGGATTGCAGTGAGCTTCCGCATCGAAACCACGGTTACATATTGCGTTCAATCGCATCCCCGATTCGACGGTGCGTACGGTCGAGCATGTGCGCTAGCTATCTCATGAACCGAACAAGGCATCCTTTGTCCACTTGGCGGCTGCGTCCAGAACCAGACCGCGATAAGACTGTGCTTGCTCTGTGCAAGTGCATACGTTAGAGGAATTAATTATTTACCCCTTTCATCGGCTGCCTTTGATAATTATCCGGTCGGTGGGAATGTAGAAACAAAAAAAAAAAGGGAACACGTTCACCATGAGAAACAATTGTCCCATGCCGACTTCCTTCCAGTTGCAACTGGTGCCAGAGATCGACTACCGCTATGAAGAGAGCATTGTTTTCCCAAAACATTCTTAAAACTAGTGCCACAATACAACTGGTGTTAACCACAGAGTGCAATTCTGGTGCCAGCGATAAAAGGATTAAAACAAGTCCTGCTGAAGGGTTTCCTTCCTCCTCACGGACGGCGTCACTAAAACGCTACTTCATTAGGGGTTGGCGAAAGGGTTGTTCGTTCGACAGAGTGGTTGGTAAATATTATCGCTTTATCATATGCAAATATGCCTGGCTAAAACAAACAACGGGAGCGTGCACGATTTTGTGTGTGTGTGTGTGTGTGTGTGTGTGTGTGTCTGTTCTGAAAGGACTTTCAACCCAAGTATCCAAACCACGCTCTTTCAGCCCCACTCTTCAAACAAACGATTCGCAAAGGCTGTTCATTAAACAATCGAGAAATGCATTTTAAGGTCGAATAACGCAGCAAGTGTGTTAATGTGCTTATATTTGCGATAAAGCCTACCACTCCCTCCGAACATGGTTCCTCCTGATTAGGCCAGACATAATCGCAGTCACAATGGGAGTTACGCACGGCGATTATTCCAGCGAACATTTGTTCGCATTCTGCGTTCATAATGTTTGCTTCATTTTTTTTCGCTCTCATTATTCTCAAGTGTGCGTGATAATTGAGGATGCTTGTAGTGTCATTACGTAACGAGATATAATGGTGAATGGAAAATGGATTTCGAAGAATACCTTTGCACAAGGAGTGACATTGAAGTGCTCATAACCGAATCTGCCATTAATCACCAGGGGGACGGCATTCTGGCTGATTTCATCGATATATCAATTCGTCGCAGCAATAAATATTACACTTAGTGTCGCCCAGCTTGGGACAACGACGCACATCTCTCGATTGGTGAGTTATAGCTTTTACGCTCAGAACACCCACACAGATCATCATCTATGCTGTGTGGACACCCACCGCGCCCGTTTGTTGATGTGACATTTGGCTACCATTGGATTGAAGGTTGGCGAAGTCGTGCGAAAAAAAAATATACACATAAACACACATTTTAAGCATTCCTAATCCGCAACGGGAAAAGCGCGAGAGCACTAACCGAGTAATTAATCACACCCAGAGAAATACTCTTCCTTTGCGCCGGTGGAGGACGGAGCGGACAGCGGGGATCGTGTAATGATGACAATGCCGACCATCAATCAGCCGATGAGTCAATCAATCAAATAGTGGATGGAATCGAATGTTTCGGCTTCTTCTGTCGCGGTGGTTATGGTAAATTAGGAATTCATATGTCTTTCTCCGGGGTGAACCAGTTAATATCTCAGTCACGCTATTTCACTGTCTAGCCCGGGTCGCTGAGAAGTAGAACGCAATTAAAAATCAACTTCGGTGAAGTTGTGATTTGAATTAAATTTAACGATGGCGACATTGGCTGTTCGAATGCAGTTCACGTTTACTTACGAGTACCTATGAATCGGTATTCGGTGAGACAATTGATGAGGAGTCATCGTTTCAAGTTCTTCATATGTTTCGGCATGGGTTGTAATTCCTCAAATGAATTCTAACTAACACGTTCTCAACGGCATCTTGTAGCGTCAAGTTACGGGTGCTAATGGTATCCCACGAAATCAGGCAGTATTATTTGGAACATTAAAGCAAAACTAACGGTAAGACAGCGATAGTGCTTTACAGACTGATAATTACTTGGTAGTGCCGATGAATCGCATTGAAAAATTTATTTAATTTTCTCTTATGGCTAAGGGATGATAAATGAACTTATTGACCGATTTTTTTTTCTAAGCTCATTACGTAGAATAGAATAAGTTGAAATCTATAGTGAATAATCTTTATTAAATGAGAAATCAATTCCACGCTTGATCATTTCTGATTTTTTTAAATATTTGTAAACACGATTATCATCATATCCACCTAAATTATCATTCGTCATTTTGATATGTCAGATTTAAGATATCGGATAAATTTACTGGACTTTTTCATAATGATTTATTCTGAATTAGTGTATTTTGGATAAGTAATTACAATTACACAATTACATTACAATTATTCTTGACTTATCGGAAGTCTTTGTCTAGACAATAAATGAAAAATATTTTTTAATTACCTCGAGAAAAGCTGCATTTAGAAGGAGATTGATGAAGAGCTTTTTTGTTTTGAATCATATCAGGATTCATAATTGTGCCTAAAAAAGATTGTTAACATACAAAAATTCCAAGTATAAAAAATTCAGAAAAATTTGATTTCCCACAAAGTTCGTCAAAAATAGTTTTACCATCTTGTATGTTAACATCAAAGTAAAATAAGTTGGCCCGGCTCATGAGTTGAGTCTGATAGGTAGGAAGATAAAAAAACAACATAAATCATAACAAAAATTGTGAGTTTCGTGTATAAGGTTTGATTCAGTTTCGTCTCTTTTGTTCCATTTACAGGTCTTGAAGACGACGATGAGCTGTTTCTCTCAGAAGATTTGTCGCAATATATTTGATGTACTCCAATAACATTACCAGCAAGACTTTTCACGTTTCAAGAATTCCTAAATAATCTGACTTGATCCTCGGGTCTAAAACGGTTGCATTTAAGTAATTGTGATCTTCTCCTAAGTAATTGAATCCTCATCACAAAAAAAAACCTCGTTGAAGATTACTTGCAGAAAACTTGAATCTCTATTAAAGGATACCCACGGAAACGGTAAATTTATTTCATAGTTCATTATTTTTATGTACAAATGTGTTTATTTCTTCTAAAATGTAATCCTTTATTCACTTCATGCACAAATGCAGTGTTATCCAGTTTCGTATTCGCAAATAAAAAGCGGAATATCCGACTGCCGGCTATCAGACCTTGAAGCTATCCGGTATCCGGCCAAACTACTATCCGTTTCATCACTAATTGATACCAATTTTACTTCATTTTTTTCAAAGTGTTTCCTCTACTCAAAACTGATATTTGTTTACGAAAATTAACTTAAATAGGCATAAGAAAGGTTCATAAATACTGCTGGGTGATAGAAAATTAGTTTTTGCGCTTTTTTTAGTAATCATAAACAGTTTTGCATCAATCAAAAAAAAATATTTGTTTGCTTCGATATAATGTAACGAGAAGAAAAATAAAGTTGCCTTATATCGATGTATAACTGTGTTTACATATTTACTCATGTTTTGTCATTTGTCGATTTCATTTGGAATTGCTTTTTGTTTAAAAATATAGTGTAATCGGATTTTCCGAAGAATATAGAGCTAATCCAAGTCAGCCAAAAAACAGGCATTTTCGTCAATGTTTTTAAACTTTTTACATAAGGATTATTCTATGACCAATTAAAAATACAACTGATTTTTTTAAAATGGTATATTCTAAATCATTGTTTTTTTGTTTTATATAAATGTAACACGAAATCTAGATGTATGATTTAAATATGGTGTATGGCAAAGTTGTTGGGAAATCAATGAACTATCAAGGAAAAATTACATTTTGAATACACAATTTAAAATATTACTCAAAAAAAAAGGATTTTGGTTGTCATAACTTTTATATCTCAATAAAATTCTTTAAGAAATATTTCTATATTCGTTACTCGAATGGATTACTTTCTATATTCAGCAGATCAGAATGAAATCGTCCTGAAAATGCGGATTTTAGAAACAAACATTTTGTATTTGGCTGGAAGTTTGTATTTGTTTTTGACTAGAGAAAAATATGAGTTTTCCACAGGAATTGCGGTCATTTTCACGCTTTTAGTACGAGAAATCTTAGATCAGTTCTATCTTAACACTCTATTGCGCAAGCAAGTCATTTTGAGTGCTTTTTAATTTCAATTAGGAAAATAATTATGACACAATTTCTCAAAAAGTTGTGACTTTTTGTACAATTTATTAAAAATGTATCACGAGGTTGTACAGAAATTGTGTCATAAATAATCAGAGATGCCAATCAAACTTTTGAAAAAGGTTGAAAAAATTGGAAAAACTGGAAAAAAAAGCTGGAAGTATCGATTTTTTGTTTCTCAATTTCATTTATATTGGCAATAACAATAAAGACATACAGTGACAGTATCAGTATGTAGCATTGTTACTTACGTATTAACGCCACCGGAGCGTAATTTTCATTATGAATTTATTTTTTCGTAACGAAATTGATTCTTAGGCTAATGTTAGAGCCGCCTAGATTCCTTATCTTCGTTAGATGGGGACTTCACCCCCCATTACATTAATATATATAATAACAATAAATTTTATTGCGAACACGACCGCAAATTTTCGACGTAGAACTACGCAATTATTTTATACAATCCACTCGTTTACCACTTCGAATATTATTTTAGAATGCATCGAAATGTTTGTAATAGATTATGTTCATCGTTACATATAAATTTGATGAACGTTCTTTTACGTTTGATATAATGCCTAGGACTACCAAAATACCAATAAATTGTCAAACGATCATTGTATTTTACATTTCCTTCTGAAATTATTGCACATCTCATGTTTACGTAATTCTCGAACTGCGAAAGTTCATTCACCTTTAGTATCTGAAATGACGATATTCCCAGGCTTCTCAGTTTAAAAGTACGTTTTAGGGAAACATTTCGATCTGCACAACGACAAGCGAGTACAAAAGTACTCAACACCAAAAAATACCCCGACTTGCATGTATTTGCAAAGCAGATTCCCCCAGGCACATTAATTTTGAAGTCCGTGTTAGGGAAACACAGCTCAATGGGAACAGAAATACCCCATAGGTCATCGATTTTGATATCTGTGTCGGCGAAACCGCAAATCGGGCCATTCAACCCTTGGCAGTTGGGGCGCTTAGATAAAGCTTGAAATTTTACAGTTATTCAATTGCTCATCTCATGAAAAATAACATTTTGGGAATTGTGATAGACACGTAGGAATATTTCCTATAAATTGATGCAAACATTTTTCCGATCTGTTAAGAAATGTTCGAGTTATAAGCATTCGAAATACGGTAAGGGTTGGCACACAAATCGGCAAAAAAAATGTATGGGAAAAAAGGAAGTGCATCCAGTTTTCATGAATTTAAACCGTTTCGAGATTAGCGAATTGTAATGTATGGCATATCAAACAAATCTTAGAGAATTTCCGATTCGATTGGTATGTACATCATGAGAATTCGTTCACAGTGAAAATAGTTATTTACGTTAATTTTATTTCATAAAAACGTGACCTGTTTTCTGATTTGGCACCCTTCCTGAAAGATGTAGTTCTACGTCAAAATTTGTAAAGAGCAACGTTATTGTCATTCCTTTTTAGTGACAAAATTGTACCATAAAAAAGAGAGCATCCTTGCATTCGTTTACAGCAGGAAAAAAAATAATGTTGGCGTGAGACCCCTTTTCAAGAATGAAATGATACCATAGACCCCTAAATGTCTTCAAAAATTTCATCCTTCCATCTCTTATTCATACAAAATAATCACCAATTTAAAAAGTTTGCAGTTGGTTAAGTGAGTAAACTTAACATAACTTCCTCATCAAAATTCAACAAAATAAATAGACATAAAATTCAGCAAATATCAAGTGTGGTTTAAAATTGTTATTACAAATTATTGAAGTAGGTAATTAATTTAAAGAAAAAACATTAAAATCGCAAGTTAAAGTTTATAAAAACAAAAAATTCTGTGCGATGGATGAGTCTGGTGACTTTCGACCAATCTAATGTAATCTTTTGAGTTAAATTAATAGATGTGTGTATTATCATTCAAGCTCCAACGAATTTGAAAGCGGCTATTAACTTGCAACCTAAGTGAAATCTTGTTATACAGTAAAATATCAGGAGTTTGGACTTGAATTCGAGTTCTTTCGTGTTGCATCGCGTACATGTGTCAAATACAGAGCAAATCAAAACGCTCCTGAAAAACTTGTACGTTCAATCACATTATCTTGCACGAACTTGTGCACGCTCATCGGCTTGTTGAGCTTATGAAAAGTACAACAATAATAGTTTCTACAAAAATATTGGTCATTCTTAAAACAAGTTGGTTCAAGTACCACAACTTTTACAGTATCTATAAAGTTTAAAATAATAACTTTTTTTAATCAATAGGAATCGATTTCTAGACCTCGTGGACCCCAAAAATTAGTTTTCGCTTATATCGACCCCTGAGAAACCGATATTGACCACAAGGGGCTTGTATATTGGCGACCACTTTGAGAATCCCTAGTTTACAGTGAAGTCAGTGAAATCCAGGCTTCGGATTATTTAAATTCATTATCGATATTCTGAATACGATTTCGATCGCAAATATTTGGGAGATTTGGTAGAAGGGGAACAATTTACATAAGCTTCCTTTCTGTCAATCAATGATCCTCATGTTGATGATCGGATTGGTCTTGAAATCAGCTACAGTGTATGAAAATTTACGTACTGACAAATGTACATTGATCAACATTTTGATAGCAGCATCTACATCAACATTATCCAAACATTATCCAAACTGACAAAAATTTATATTAATAAAAGGGAGGCAAATTAGTGAGAAAACATACTGTACTTCTGTGTGCTTGTACCAAATATATTATATATAAATATATATAGAGAAAGGCGATAATCGACGTAAAGGTCTTCGATGTGAGTGGATCGGAGTAGGATTCTCACGAGTGGATATTCTTACGAGAATATTCGGCCTTATTCTACGCGGCGAGTGACGTGAGATAGCAAAGTTCCTCGCTTCATTGTGGAAGCTACATTCAACTTCTCTTCAACTTTTCAACTTCTTTCTGATACCCGAGTCGATAGATATGAGAACACGACTTGAAATCTCACCTAGTAACAAACTATAGTCACGCCATTCGCCTACGGGAATGAAGTGACTTGAGCAATCTCACCTCATTCGCCGCGCGGAATAAAGGGGATTATATTGAGGAGTAAAAAACATGAAATTGCCGAAAATATTAAAAAAGCTGGATAAAACTGTGAAATTTAAAAAATGTGCCTTTGGCTGTTTCGCTGGTATGCTTAAAAAAACTGCCAATATAGAGGAATAACTGGAAGATTGGCAAATGTATCATTATTTTTTTCCTAACTGATTTTAAATGCTATGAATTTTTATCATGACGATATTAATGACTTTAACATTGGATTGAGTACTCTTAACGATGAACACCTGAGAATTCTCCAATGGAATCTACGAGGAATAAATGACTTATCAAAATTTGACAATATTAAGCTGTTTCTTGACCAATGTAATGTGTCCATAGATGTAATTGTAATTGGTGAGACATGGCTCAAAGCTGAATACTGTTCGATTTATAACATTGTTGGGTATACAGCTGTATTTTCGTGTCGAGAAGTCTCTGCTGGTGGGTTGGCTGTTTTTGTGAACAATTCAATAAGAAATAGAATAATTGACAATCAGACTGTGAATGGATTTCATTTTATACACATCGAGCTGTCTATAAATGGTCAGTTATTTGAAATACTAAGTGTATACCGTCCTCCTTCTTTTGACTTCAACAAATTTCATGACATTTTAGAAAATAAACTAAGTGCCTCAAAGTCTAGACCCCTATTCGTTGTTGGTGATATCAATGTTCCTGTGAATCTGTCACATAATAACATTGTGTTACGGTACACTAGCCTCCTACAATCACTGGGATTCGTGTGTTCGAATACCTATGTAACACGTACAGTAAGCAATAATATTTTAGACCATGTTGTATGTAGACTTGACGATGTGCCATATCTTCGTAACGACACGGTTTTTTCAGACTTGAGTGATCATTCGTTGATAATCTCCTCATTAAAATTATATGGATGTAAAGAAAAAACTAAATTGACTAAGACTATTGTAGATCGCAGAAGTCTTAACGCCTGCTTCAAAGATTTCCTGAACACGGTTGTTTGCGGAGAGAGCGTCGAGTTGTGTTTGAGTAATCTTACGTCAACGTACAACTCAATGTTGTCTCAATGCTCCAAAACTATTTCTGTGGAGATAAAAACCAAAGGAAAAAACTGTCCTTGGATGTCTTCTGACCTTTGGAAATTGATAAAAATGAAAAACAAAATTCTGAAGAAGGTTAAGACTCGACCAAATGACTCGCACTTGAAAGAGATGTTAATACACATAACAAGCAAAATTCTCTCTGAAAAACGTAAATGTAAAAGAGTATATTTCCAACAAGTGTTGAACTACTCAAGTCAAGCCAAAATGTGGAAAACAATTAATTGTTTACTTGGACGCTCTACCCAGAAATCAGAAATTACACTAACCCACAACGGTGCGAAAATTTCTAACGATGAGGAAGTGTGCGAAATTTTCAATAACTATTTCTCGAAAATTGGGCAGGAATTATCGAACAAAATTCCCAGAAATAACGACCACTCACCGCTTACTCATTCTCGATATGTCCAAAACTCGATCTTTCTGCACCCATCAACACCAAATGAAGTTTTAAGAATAATAAATGAACTGAACAGTAAAAAAACTTGCGGCCCTGATAACGTCCCGGCACAATTAATTAAAGAGAACTCGTCAGCTTTCGCTAGAATCTGCTCAGACATGTTCAACAGAATACTAACCACAGGTAGTTATCCTAAATGCCTCAAAGTAGCTAGAGTAGTGCCAGTCTTCAAATCTGGTGAAGCCTCGAATCCATGCAATTATCGACCAATTTCAACGCTTTCTGAATTCAACAAGATTTTTGAAAGAATGCTTGTGAACAGATTATGCGAATTCTTCGACATAAATAAAGTCTTCTACAAGTTTCAATACGGTTTCAGGCGAGGTTGTAGTACGACAACAGCAGTCACTGAGCTTGTAGATGAAATTATTAATGGAATTGATCGAAAAATGATGGTTGGTGCACTCTTCCTAGACCTTAAAAAGGCTTTTGACACTATCGATCATAGTATATTATTTAAAAAACTGAACACGTACGGAATCCGAGGAATAGCCAATGATATAGTGCGAAGTTATTTAACTGATAGGCAACAATATGTAGCAGTAAATAATGCCAAAAGCACATTGTGTTCTATAAGTATTGGGGTACCTCAAGGCAGCAATATTGGACCTCTGTTATTTTTGTTGTATGTGAACGATATTGGCAATCTACCTTTAAAAGGAACTGCAAAACTGTTTGCTGATGATACAGCTCTATTTTACCCAAGTCCCGACTCGGGAACTATAGTGTCACATATCGAGTATGATCTGGTTCTTCTTGGGGATTACTTTCAGTCCAATCTACTGTCACTCAACCTGACGAAGACTAAATACATGTTCTTCCATTCTCCTAGGAAGAAAATAACGATAGGTGCTGATCCATATATTTTAAATGTACCTATTAAAAAGGTGCATAGCTTCAAATACCTGGGTGTCATTTTAGACTCAACCTTGTCGTGGAGCTTCCATGTAAATTTCGTCGTAAAAAAACTCGCATCCCTTTGTGGTATCTTGAAGAGAGTATCACCTTTCCTGCCTCACAAAGCTCTGATTAACTTCTATTTTGCATGCATCCATTCTCAACTCCAATACGGGCTACTGGTTTGGGGCTATGCATGCAAAACAAGACTTAAAAAAATACAAACATTGCAGAACAGGTGTCTTAAAATAATTTATAGGCTACCGAGTTTGTACTCAACTCTAGACCTGTATCAAAATGAGACTCACAGTATCTTGCCTCTTATTGGATTGCGGGAACTTCAGTCTTTGAAACTTATACATAACATATTACACAATAACAACATACACCATAACATGACAATCCCCACCGCGAGTCATCATTACGTTACACGACAAGCACAACACTTATTACGAACTCGAGCAACATCTAGCATTGGTCAACAGCGTTTTCTTTTTAATGGACCGTCGCTATTCAACAGTTTACCTTCGCATATCAGGTCGATAACCAGTATAGACTTGTTCAGGGCAAAGCTGCGATTGCTCCTGAAGACGAAAATTAACTCTTTTTTAATATAGATATTTCAATTTTTTATGTAGACAGACTGACAGACAGACATAATTGTAGACATACAGTAGTCTGATCTTAATAATTAGTTTAATTGTGCACTCTTTTTGGATCCCTTAAAAGAATATCACTTCACTGGGATCCAACAGGTACTAATTGTTATGTATTGTACTCTTACCTCTAAGTGTTGTAGCGTCCTGTGAAACAAAAAAAAAAAAAGGAGACCAACTCTAGGAAGCTCGAGTATGAGTTTCTTAGAGATGGGGGTGAGAGGAGGGAAAAAAAAAATGTAGTCAAAATGACTTGCTTGGGCAATCTAGAGTTAAAAACTAAGAGTCGCACCGAAATGGTGTCTGTAGAGAATTGATGTTCAAACGAGGGGAAACTACACGCTGAGTACTTTAAAAAAACAGTGTTTGTAATATCTTGAATACATGTATGTTTTTGAATTTTCCACGAAAATAGAAGCCATTTGGACAGTTTAATAAAATGTGAGATGGTAAAATAATGTTAACGACCTATGCAGAACAATGAATTTGCATGAATTTTTGAAATTTGAAATTTTTGCATATTAACACTTTAAGGACCGGGAAGAAATATGTAAGACATACGCCTGGGACCGCACGTTTCAATTTGTGTGAAGTTGTTTGCTTCGCTTGCAAGTTTTTAAGAGGCTTTAAACTTTGCAGTTCATTCGCCACTATATGTGAAGTTAGCGGATGAAAGTTCTGCGGATAAAAGTTTTTGTTGCGTGCTAGTTTCTGTTCAACGTCTTGCTGGATTTAATGAAAATGAACTATTTTAGTGGAAATAAATTGATTGTTTATCAAGTAACAACCCTCAAAATCATGCTCATTAGATAGAAAATTGGATCATTCATCTATTCACATAATTCATTTTTTTTCATGATTGTGACAGAGAAAAGATATAGACTAAAACGTGAGTATTGTTGTTCGAATATAGGAAAATATACAGAATTTTTAAAGTCAAAAAAAGTTGTTCGAATAGAGTTATCGAAGTTATTCGATAGAGAAGTATTTCACCTATCTTCCAGCCACAATTTGATTAATCGGAAAAGGGTATAAGAAATGTTATAGGCCAAGTTGTATGGGCGGGAGTCAACCGCGAGTAATCGGTTTTCTACCTTACTAACCATAGAATTAGGAAATTGTGTATATATAGTTATGAAAATATAGTTTGGAACTCGGCTCCTTAAATACTGAGCCTGCAAAAATAAACGAATTAATAAAAAAATAAGTTGTACGGTAGAAATTAATTATTTTAAAGAAAATTGAAAAAAGTTATCTGAAAGGACCGATAACACATTCTCGTTTGATAAAGAATACTTTTATTTATCTTTAGCCAAATTTTCATTGGTCCGAAAAGGATATGAGCAAAGTTATTGGTCAAAACGTTCACAAGTTGTACGGGGGAAAGGGTCTGGCTGGGCAAGGAAGTAAAAAGTAAAAAGGAAGTAAAAATTTCTATTGTATAGAAATTTTGAGTATTTTTCGAATCCCTATTCATAGGATCTATGGTGAAAAACGTACCTTTCAATTTTTAGCACGTCATTCTCAACAGCTTTGATATAAAAAATTGAAAAAAAATTGTAGGAGGTTGTATCCAAGATACGACCGCATTGTTGACGTAGAACTAGGATGTTATATAAGTTATTATAAGCTGTTATATAAGTTATATAAGCTGTTATATAAGTCGCTTATTTATATTTTCGGATATTATTCTATTATGCTGTGGAATTTTAGAAACAACTGCTTAGTAGAATAATCTCTGAGATGGTTTTTTCATTGTAGAATCAGTTGACGATAATTGATTGATGATTCATTCTTGCCCTCGCAAAACAATACACTAGCTGATCGTATGTCGCAATTTATTTCATGTCAATGCATTGAAAATTTACTTCGAACGCTATTCCGGTGGCCTTTATCGCAATTGACATAGACTCGACTACAGTCGATTATATACATGTTGTACTAGCACAATTATTCCACATCTCATAACTATATCAATATATCTTTGGCACCGTATGTAAACAACATCAATGACAACGCGCCAAACAAGCGTTCGCCATAGCATGCATACAGAGCCATACATTGGTGGCTTGAAACTACTAGGAATATAAACACTTCTCGTCATATTGCGCTATTCTCAAAAGAAACGCTTCTGTTAATATTACTGGCCTCGAAAAAAGTTGCATTACTTACTTATGTTTGGGAGAAGCGCAGCTGTCACCCTTAGTGGAGCAAGTTTTGTTACTGGCAAGCGAAACCTAATCACATACAAAATTCCAGAACGACATTTACTTTCTTGGTGACTAAACAAGCGAAATAAACTCTTTTTGTTAATAACAACCTCGAAAACAGTAGCAATGCTTCATTATGATCAATATTAGTGCAAATGCAATCCTAGTTGAAGGCAGTTTTGCGACTGGCACGCGAACTCAAATAACTTATAACATTCCAGTGAGACATTCAAGATGCTTGGTATTCCCCAAATAATTTTTTGGCGCACCAAAGACACCAACGAAGCCCTTATGATGACGGAAAACAGACAATGTTAACTGCTTGGAAAAAGACTGAATTATGCCACACAGCTTGTACTCTACTGTAACACCCATCGATGCGAATTCGCTGATGAGTTTGTCAAGAGTGAGCCTTCACCACCAGCGGGGGGAGCTTGACTTTGGTTGCTGCCAGGGTAACGGCGTTTACATTTTCGACCGACGCGCCGAAGTCACCTACTTCGCTGTTGTTCGATGCGGTGTCACACTCGCGAAGGCTCGGTTCAGTGCGAGCGCTTTTCACTGCACCAACATCGCAGGCATTATTGGACGACGCTTCGTTTTTTGCAGTGCTCGAACCAGCCTTCCTCTTCTTCTTGCTCATCACACACTACGCGAAGCGTCCAATTTATAACGCGGAAAGAAAACCACACGATACGAATAACGTGAAAAACGAACTGGAAAAACCTCACGACGATATCCAAGTTGAATTACCACTGGTGGGGTCCAATCTTAGATCGAAGCGCAGCGAAAGCAAAGTGAACTGGATTGCTCAACAGTCCGATGCCGAATGAAAGTTTGCCTCAGCGAGATCCACTGTTTATATTCTAGGCAAATATTCCCCTTCATTCTTCTTCTTTTCCTTTGTTCACGGAGACTATGAACCCTCCGATTTCCCCTTCGTTGCTCATCGATAAATTACTCGTTTTTGACAGCTCTGTTCGGGAAAGCACACATATGGACAGAACAAATATATGGGAAAATGGAAACACTTAAAATTTTCATGTATTTTAACCATTTACAAACCAGGAGATTCTAATGTATAGCATATTAAACAAATCTTAGGGAATTTCCGATTCGTTTCGTATGTAAATCACCTAAATCCGTTCGCGGCAAGAATAGTTATTAACGTTAACTTTATTTCATAAAAACGTGACCTGTTTTCTGATTTCGCCCCCTAATGTAAGACGCAGTTCTACGTCAAAATACTGAAAGTGCATCTTAGTGCAATATAGTCAAAAAATAGATTCCTTAAAAATGTAAGTACTAAAAAAATCTTGAAATATTGAATTTGTTTCTAGTATTTAGAGATTCAGTACTACTATAATTCATATTTAAATGTGTTCTTGCGCCTTTTATAGATATATGTGATTTTTTTTCAGATAATAATAAGATAATTCTTCTAGATGGTTCACTATAAGAGCTCTAGTGAAAAAAATAAGTTTTTCTTTTTTTCCCCATTCTCAATGAAAATTGGGAATGAAAATTTGAGAAAATACTCAAAGTACATCTAAAAACAGAAAGAAATCGATTTCTCATTTCTTCCCGATATTTTTATCCACTACATCTACATACATCGAAATACAAATTTCTCTGTAAAATATTCCGCATAGATCCATATTAATTATGCTTCAAAGAGATTTATATCTCATCTTCATGCATTGATATTTCACGATTTTGAAGCATTTCTAAAATCGCCTAAAAATTTCTTCGCGTGTGAAAAGTTCTATTTCCATTTTCGATAAATTTCTCAATTTCCTTTCCACAACTTGTATACATTTTGGCCCATACCTTTTCTCAGACTCTTTCCCGGCCAACGAAAATTTGGCTGAAGATGGATAAAAGTATTCTCTATCCAATGCGTATTATCTCAAAAATTTGTTTTGGGTCCTTTCAAATAACCTTTCCCAATTACGTTTAAATAAATTTATTTCCCCCATACAGGTTATATGGGTTTTGGGTTATAACGATTTTAGACCCTTTTCCGACCAATAGAAATTTGGCTAAAGATAGATAAAAATATTCTATATCGAATAAGTACTATCTAGAGAATGTGTTTTGGTCCTTTCAAAAAACTTTTTTCAATATTCTTTAACATAAATAATTTCTTCCATACAACTTGACTTATAACTTTTCTTATACCCTTTTTCGATTAATAAAATTGTGGCTGGAAGATAGGTAAAAAAACCAATTCTCTATTCGAACAACTTTTTTTGGTTTTCAAAATTCTGTGAATCTTCCTATGTTGACCCATGTTCACGTTTAAGTGTATAACTTTTCTCTGTCACTATAAAAATTAGTGGGTTATATCTATGATATAACCGCAAGGTTCACGTGGAACTACCTTAGCTTAGCAATCATTCGTTTGTATTGATTAAATTCTTGATTGAATGAAACAGTTTCCAAATTCAATTGAGTTCAATATATTTGCTCTGTGAGTGAAAAAAATTAACAAATGCCGTGTAAAGTCAATTCATTTATTGTGATTGATTGTTCTTCGTTACAAGTAAATTTAATGACGGACCTTTTACGTTTGGTATGATGACTAGAACAAAATATATGTACGGAAGAATTATCAAACGTTTGATGAACCAGCCTAAGGCTGAAAATCTTTCCAATAAAGACAAAAAAAAATTATCAAACGATTACTTTATTTGACATTTCCCTTTGAAGTTTACATCCCAAAAGTGTACATACTTCTCGAATCTCGAATTTGCTTGAAACTGGGAAGTTCATTCGCTTCTAGTGTCGATACATGATTTTCCCAGGTTCCTAAGTTTAGAAGATCATGTTAGGACAGACATATTCCACTCTGCACAAAGGCAAGCGAGGACAAAAGTACTCGCAGTTTGCATTTATTTGCAGAGCCGATTTCCCCAGAAACTCGGTTTTGAAGTCTGTGTTAGGGAAACACATTTCAATCGGAACAAAAATACCCCCGATTTGTATGAATTCGCAATGCCGATTTCCCCACGCTCCATGGATTTGAAGTCTGTGTTAGGGAAACACATTCCAGTCGGAACAAAAATACCCCCGACTTGCATGAATTTGAAGTACCGATTTCTCCAGGCACCTTGGTTTAGAAATCTCTATTAGGGAACACATTACGGTGGGAACAAAAGCTCCCCCTACTTTCGTGTGTTCTTTTTCTTCTTTTTGGCTTTAAGAGGGTTTAAACTTTTCAGTTCACTCGCCTCTAGGCTCTTTCGTGTGTTTGCAATGCCGATTTCGCTGCTTGGTTTTAAAGTCTGTGTTAGGGAACATTTTTCGATGAGAACAAAAGTCCCCCTACTTTCATGTATTTGCAATGCCGATTTCCCCAAGGCTGCTTGGTTTTGATGGCTGTGTTAGGGAAACCGTAAATCGGGCCAATCAAAACGATGCATTTAGGGCGTTTAGATAACGCCTAATATTTTACAGTTATTCAATTGTTTATCTAATGAAAAACAACATTTTGTTAGTTGCGATAGATGCGTAGAAATATTCCCTATCAAGTGATGCAAACATCCTATCCAGTACGAAATGTTCGAGCTATAAGCATTCGAAATCTTTCATTTTTTCCTGCATGTTCTGTGTTTAGGTTTTCATTTTACCCTCCATATATTCCGGTTAGACGTAGTCCCACGTCAAAAAAAAAGAATGATGTGGAAAGATAAATGATTCAATTCTCTATCTAATGAACATGATTTTTTTTGCCTTACTTGATAAACAATCAATTTATTTCAATTGAAATAATTTATTATTCATTAAATCCAGCAATACATTGAACAGAAACTTGCACGCAACAAATAAATTTTATCCGCTAATTTCACATCGTAAAGTCCGTAAAGAAGGAACGCGAAAACGAAAAATCTCGTGAGCGGTATTAACACTTAACAATTAATTATGCTCTCAAATTATTAATTCTGATGTAATTTAGTCTTTCCGAATGGACAATATCATATCAAAAATCGTCGAGTAAAAAAATGTTAACTTGTTCTTAAAGCAGCTGTGAACAATCTTAATGATAGATCGCGCTCAAGATTGACAATAAGACGACGGACAGTAGTACCAAGTCCAAAAAGACGGGTGGGTAATGTCGGGGACATAACCGGAGTGACGTAGGACTATACAAAGTGGACAGCTTTTGTTAAATATATATTTTAAATATATTGTTTTATTTTCTTCTCCTACGTGAATACCTACCTATCTACCTGAAAAATGGATTAGTTTACTGTTTACTCTTTATGAACATGTTGATAGTTCTGAAAAGAACCTTTGGTGTTGTGTTTTTGTTATCACTCGATATTCCTATCTTGTTCGGTTAAACCTTCCTGTTTAGCTATTGCGTTTGCCAATTCGCCACAGCTTTCACAGTTGGAAAATTTCTTCCCATCCAGCTTGTGACATATTGTTCAGTAAATTACATTTAATGCGACGTGCCGGAGAAGCACTTTGCCACTCACTGAAACTAATTGTTGCCTTGATGAGCGCCGAACCGAAGCTGCTCTGTTCTTGATGCGGGTTTTCTGATTGTCGTGAGAAGCTTTGCAAGCCAACTCGAGCACTCCGACGGCCGAAACTCTATAATCGCTGTTAGGTATACTGGTGCTCCGGCACCAATCCGTTCGGCCTAGTTACCCTTGCGGAGCAATCAGTGAATGCGACCAACAGGGAACTGGAGACCTGTACGGTTCGAGTGAGACTTTGCCTTTCCCTTAACTTGTCCTCCTTTGTTACGTCCACTATGCCGATGCCGTACAACCACACGGGTTTACGGTTTGAAAGAAAATAAGATATTTTTTGGGGTCCGCGTGTTTTATACTCTAGCGGTACACACTCACAGGATAGAGACAAATCGGCAGACTCAGCCAGAGGGGCGAGTCCAACGAGACGAACGAATGAGCGTTAAAAGGGAGCGATGGCAAAAAAAATACATTCATTACGATTTGTTTGCTCGTTGGATTCACATGCAGGCTAAAAAGGGTCCTTTTCAGGATCACAAAATTATCTTCAATCTAAAGAGTTTATTGTTTTGTTATCACTCGATATCCCCATCTTGTTCGGCTAAACCTTGCTGTTTAGCGATTGCATTTGCCACTCGCCACAGCTTTCACAGTTGGAAAATTTCTTCCCATCCAGCTTGTGACATATTTTACAGTAAATTACATTCAATGGCACGTCGCATTACCACCACTCAGTGTCGCATTGGAGGCGATTTTAACCTGTAATTGAACATCTGCGATGACAGTGGTACAGTGTCGACTTTCAATGTGGGGTCATAATTTGGACCCCGAACTCTATGTTTACAAAAATGTCCAACTAAATATGTCGCATTACAGGTCCGTCCAATTAGCTAAATATCAAGATAAGTGTAAATTACTGTACTTTCAATCTAGAAGCAATTTAAGAATTGGTGAAAATCAATAAGCTCAGAACAACTGCCAAATTCACATACTCATCATATCCTGGCAAACAAATTATGAAAAAATCAATTTGTGTTTTATTATTATTTGGGATATTGTTTTAGAAAGCATTGAACTGTATTTCCTAAACTCTTTTTTGGAAGGTTTAGTGGCCCTGAAAAGCGCCGTGTTTTATGGAATGGTTCCAATTTAGAAAACTTAGTACTCGTGGTTTTGAAAAAAAACATTTCGAACGCCCTCGATGCCGCCTTGTACTGGATTTGCCACCAAAGCAGTTTGTATAGAGAACAAACGTTTTTCTTATGCTAACTGCTGCCGTTTTGCGATTGCGTTTGCCACTCGCCACTCGTTGTTGGCTTGTCGTTGTTGTTCTGAATGCGGTTTTTCTTATCGTCGCGAGCAGCTTTGCCAGCTAACTCGATCACTTCGGCGGCCGAAACTATATAACGCCGGCTAAGTGCACCAGACTGGTACTAACGCGCTCGGCCTAGCTACCCCTGCGGGGAACTTCAGATCAACACGGTTCGAGCGGGATTTTGCGTTTCCCTTCACTTTTCCTCCTTTGCCATGTCCAACCATGGCTGCTTGTGTTGGTTTGTTGATCTGATGTGATGCGAAACGATGTGGTGTACGGTTTCGATGAGAATGATCGTTACGGCAGCGGAGCGGGGATTTTTAAGCTGACTGGCTGGCTTGAGAATTACGCATGTGTGAGACTGCGACCAATCTTTCGTTTTTTCTTTTTCCTTTCCAATCGTGCTTCATTCTATTTCGCTGCTGCTCTGGTTGCCCGTTTTGGTCGGTACGATTTGAGGAGCACAAAATGGACCAATCAAAAATGGGCACATAGTGCATTTGGACAATGCTTGATATTTCACAATTATTCAATTATTTATCTCAAGAAAAGTGAAATGTTATTCGTAATGATAGATGCGTAGATATATTTCCTATCAATTGATGCAAAAACCTTTGCGATCTATTGAGAAATGCTCGAGTTATAATCGTTCCAAATCTTGCATTTTTTCCTACTTGTTCAGTGCCTAGATTTCCATTTCACCCCCTATATCTTCCGGTTAGACGTAGTCCTACGTCAAAAAAAATGAAAAATGTTTAGCTGGGAGATTTAAAATTACAAATGTTGTCGGGTAGCAATTCTTCAAAGCCAAAATTATATGTTTGTTTAACCATAAAACATACACTTGACCATTCAAAGAATAAGTAAGAAAGTAATGTATTATCAAGAAATTTGCTCATTCTCATTCTCATTCTCAATGGAACAATGAATGCGGATTTAAACGTCATTTGAAGCTGAAAAAGATTTCATCTGCCTATTATTACTCAATATCATGTACCTTTTGCGATATTTTGGTCAGATTTTGCTTCCCGCATTTAGATCATAAAAGGATATAAATACAGAAATGTGACTTTTGTGGTATAAACATGTTCCACCGATTGACACAGCGGAAAAATTGAAACAAATTGAACAAAAGTATGAGAAATGATTGCAAATCAAGCTTCGTAAAACACTTATGAACATGATCAGAAAACAATTTGTATGTATTGTTAAAAATGTAAAAATGTGATTAAACTTGAAAAAACGATTTCGTTATTTATTCGATGATGTTCGATTCGTGCAGGCTTCGAGGAAGCAAATTTAACGCTCAATCACACTTTCCGTCGCCGCTTGGCGTGTCAAATCATGGCCCGCCGAATATCGCAAATTAATACCTTTAAATTCGCCGCCGATCAAATCCCACACTCGTCCTACGATGGGCGCGCAGAAATTTTACGGGCAATTTTGCTAATCCCTCAATTTGCACCTCCCGATCGAAAATAGCAGCAATTTAATTTGAATTCCCATTGTCCGATTAACGCGAGCCTAACTTCTCGATGGGTTACGCTTGCTGATGGTGCTGCTGATGCTATGCTTGTCACGGTACCGGGGGAAACGATCACAACACCGCCCACACACATCCACGAGGCGCTTGTTTTGGAGAGTCGGAGGTTTGAAATTCTGTGCATTACACATCATCCTCATTGCCATCCCTCCCGGTCTGAACACTGGTCTCCGTCAAGCGGCTGGTGGAGGTTATTTTGGAACAAGAATGGATTCCTAAATTGGACGGCAATCGTTTTCGGGGAAACCCATCGCTATACAACCCTTTGCCATCGGCCGTTGCGTTCAGTTGCCAACGCGCGCTGCACTGCTAGCTCGTCAATTTTGCATAATTACGTATAATCAAGTAAACGCTCTTGATTGTTCGGACTGTCGTGTAATAGGTCCAGCCTTATTACAGCAAAATAGTTGGAGATGATGTTGATCCTGTGCTTCCGCGCTGGGTTTCGGCAAAGGGGGGAGATGTGTTGATTTTACGTATGGCTGCTATTTTAAGCTGCAATCCACGGTTTTCATTGTGTGTCGAACTAATCCGAATTGTCTTCGGATTGCTAACCACGACGATTATGTGCATATGTACACACATAGAAATATTTTGTGCCACGTCCAAATTGACCCGGGGTCGCGAATCCACCGATTCGAGGTGATTAAGTCTAGTTATCATCATTACTTTTATTATCATTATCGTATAGTCATGCTGTCCACGCGCATGTTTACCGCACGGCTGCCGGCTCAGGATAATGATAATAATAATGTGTCTCCCGTGGCAGAAGTGTGCCGGGGCGGGTAACGGACACGCACACGTCCCGAAATATCAATTATTTTATCTCCATGACAGTGTTGGGACCGAATCGCTAGGACCAGGTGTACTGCAACCGAAATACTGCTCCCGGCGAACGTGTTTTGCGGTCAGGAATGGCCGCTGCAACGCTCGCTTCGTTGGCAGCTATGTAGACCTCGATGACCTGGAA
The DNA here is from genome assembly GCF_029784135.1 of Toxorhynchites rutilus septentrionalis. Lineage (NCBI taxonomy): Eukaryota > Metazoa > Arthropoda > Insecta > Diptera > Culicidae > Toxorhynchites > Toxorhynchites rutilus. The sequence continues at coordinate 9,773,208 of NC_073745.1, forward strand.
ATGATTTTTTCTCCCCAGTCCACTCGGGATGGTGTCGCTGCGTGGTAGGGACAAGGGCCACGAGGTCAGCGGAGAATTTGCGTGTAAATTTAAACGATTTTAAATTGCAAATTGATCCTGTGCAAGGTAATTTAATTCCACTGCCAAAGCGACATCAAAATGTTAACTTAATAAGTTACCTTATCATTTACACTTTAATTATGCAGCGGGTGGCGAAATCGGGGGCTCACTCAAATTGCCGTTTGGTCATCCAAGTGTCAATTATGGTTCCACTTGTCGGTTCCAAAATTAGAGCGAAAATTTAGTAATTGAATTGCAAATAATTTTTAGAATTGCAATCAAATTTCGAGCAATCGTTTAATTCCCGGGCGTTACAAATTTCGATTCATTTCGGAGACCTTTCAAAGGCTAAAAAGCAAGTTACTAACTCGTTAAAAATGTTAATTTTTCCTCGCAACACTCCGAATCAGACTGAGTTGTGTTTGTTTTTCATCCGTGCATATATTTAAAACTTTCATAAACTCGAAATGGAGGGAACCGTTGTAAAACTAGATTTCTCCCTCCACTTTTCGGTGTGGAAACGAAACAACTCCGGAAAAGGGAAACGTCGAAACAAACGAAAATCAAAACAGAACTTTTTGTGCCGGCACTGTCTGGATCCCGACCTGCCCCCCTCTTCCTGCAAGATTGTCGCCAAATTAGCCACAGGAGAATTCATTTTGCGCCGGAATTTGAAAAGCGCTTGATTTGCTCTTCACTCGACCGCACATTGAACTCACCCACGATATCCTTTGACAGGAGCAACAGCAGCAGCAGTTGGGGATCTTCCTCTTCTAAACTGCTGCCGGCTGATGGTTAATGAAGCTAGCGCCAACTGTTCCCTCTAACGGCGACTGCTCGCGTGACTGAATTGCTACTGGTGTTTTTGTTGGTGCTTAGCTGGCGCCCCGAATTCATTACGAGTTCTCGAACAGGACAAGGAACGGAGCGGAAAGGGAAAATGTGACATTATTTGGAGCCTAATACTTGAGTTGTAGCCGCTGCTGCCGGAAGGATTGTGAAAGTTTGTAAATTTGGCTAGCGATGGATTTCTTATAGAATTCCACGAATCAGGACATGAAGAAACAGTGAGGACGTTCCACGAAACTTTGGACAGCATTGTCCATATGGTTTTTAGGTTAAATGTATGTTTTGTGTTGTAAAAAAGTATACAAGTACCAGCTGTGCAAGTTGAAATTGTCCGTTTTTTCAATGAAGAAAACACATAATTTTTAGGAGAACCTCTAAATAGTTTTATTCGAAGTAATCCCCCTTTTGATTCTATACGATTCCCCCATCTCTCAGGCAAATTATAAATCCATGTCCAATATTTTTTTTTATTCAGGTGAAAACCTTTTCCTGACCAATGCATTCACTCACACTCACGTTAAGTTTTTTCACTGCGAAAGGTTGCCATAAAACCAAAACGTTAGCGTTGTGACACCTTTCATTTAACACCACTGAAAATTCGGTAGTTAGCGCCATTTCTGAGATGCATCAATGGATCGGTCCAGGATCAACTTCCCTTATGTATTTTAAAACAAATTATGATTGAAAAATTGTAGCTCAAAATCCGATGATTAGTATAGAGGAACAATCTATATACGAATTGTAGAAAACTTTTCCTGGAAATCTTGTTGGAAGAAGCGAGTAACTTGTAAGTAGACTGTTCTTTTTTAGTTATTGAAATCTAATAAACTCTAATTGAGTCGAAATTTGGAACGTTTTTATATAAAACTCAATTCCCTTTGGGTTAACACATGGCTTGCAACAATCTATCGATAATACAGTTTTTCTACACTATTAACCCCTTCCCGTATTATTTAATACGTCACACATCAAGTGATTTCACTAGCCTGCTGAGCATTCTAGCGCCCTATGTTATTCAAGTACCCACGAGGGATAGTCGATGTTGTACGGGAAAGGGTTAAGAGAGCTATAATTTTGAATAAAAGGGGGAGCTACTCGCGCTATACGCGTCTCAATTTGCGCCTAGCCTTAGAGAAGGGGGAGGTGTCTCTACTCACCATAGAAACGTTTCTTACCCCCTAAAACCTTCACATGCCAAATTTGGCTCGATTTGCTTGATTAGTTCTCGAGTTATGAAGAAATTTGTGTGTCGTTTGTATGGCAGCCCTCCCTTAGAGAAGGGGGAGGAGTGTCTAACCACCATAGCAATATTTATTGCACACCAAAACCTCCACATGCCAAATTTGGTTTCATTTGCTTGATTAATTCTCGAATAATGCAGAAATTTGTGTTTCATTTGTATGGCAGCCCCCCCTTAGAAAGGGAGGAGGGGTCTCGAACTGTCATAAGAACCTTCCCCGACCCCAGAAACCCCTACATACCAATTTTCATGTCGATCAGTAGTTTTCGAGTCCATAAGAATCAGACAGACAGAAAGACAGACAGACAATATTTCATTTATATATAGATAGCTAATTGCTGTGTTATATCTTTTTAAAATTCCAAAACGCAGTCTTGGTTTTCGCATGTATCACAAAAATGATTATTGTGCCACCTCCGCCTAGTTTCAGTATTTCATGTTATTTGTACCTACGTGTCGGATTTTCTTATTTTGAGATTCTCAGAATAAATCTACATCTCGTCCGAAATCGAAAAAAACATCCATTATTTTTCCAGTAGATTGGGGTAGCGATCAATAAATGTATCAATCAAACAATTTCTTCTAGTTGGAAAGATAACATTTTTGACGCGGGACTGCGTTTTTGATTCCTATATAGGGAGGTCCCTCTACGAAAAATGTAACGTTTATTAAGAGTTTTCAAATGGATATTACGCAGAATCATTCTTACGATATATGTTATAACATATACCATTAGACAGTAAATTCATCGAGCATTTTTTTGCCTGAGACATCAATAGTGGAAATAATAAAACAAGTGAGCAATTTAACAAATAATAGAGGTATGTATTGCGATCGGAAACGAAGGTAAATCATGCATTTTTTCTTTCAACTTCGTTCCCATGAATGTTGTATGCAACACAAAATTGTGTGCAATAATTCGTTCTATCAAACAAATTCATGCATTATTCAAACAAGAGCAAATAATTATCAAATAATCAGATGCAAGATTTCTTGCATCACTCAAATTTCATGCAAGAATTCATCAAAGTAACGAGGAAAGTGTCACCCGTACAGTGATCGTTCGTTAATTGGGCCGGAAAATCGCTTTTTCCTTCGCCTCTTCTACGGACTGAAATCGGGTACCTTTCAACACGGATTTGATTTTGAGGAATAAAAAGACGGGTGGGTAATGTCGGGGACATAACCGGAGTGACGTAGGACTATACAAAGGGGACAGCTTTTGTTAAATATATATTTTAAATATATTGTTTTAAAAAAATTGATTAGAGTAATCTAATGTTTAATAGTAATGTTTACTCTTTAAGAATATGTTGATGGTTCTGAAAAGAACCTTTGGTGTTGTGTTTTTGTTATCACTCGATATTCCCATCTTGTTCGGTTAAACCTTCCTGTTTAGCTATTGCGTTTGCCAATTCGCCACAGCTTTCACAGTTGGAAAATTTCTTCCCATCCAGCTTGTGACATATTGTTCAGTAAATTACATTTAATGCGACGTGCCGGAGAAGCACTTTGCCACTCACTGAAACTAATTGTTGCCTTGATGAGCGCCGAACCGAAGCTGCTCTGTTCTTGATGCGGGTTTTCTGATTGTCGTGAGCAGCTTTGCAAGCTAACTCGAGCACTCCGACAGCCGAAACTCTATAATCGCTGTTAGGTATACTGGTGCTCCGGCACCAATCCGTTCGGCCTAGTTACCCTTGCGGAGCAATCGGTGAATGCGACCAACAGGGAACTGGAGACCTGCACGGTTCGAGTGAGACTTTACTTTTCCCTTAACTTGTCCTCCTTTGTTACGTCCACGATGCCGATGCCGTACAACCACACGGGTTTACGGTTTGAAAGAAAATAAGATATTTTTTTGGGGTCCGCGTGTTTTATACTCTAGCGGTACACACTCACATGATAGAGACAAATCGGCAGACTCAGCCAGAGGGGCGAGTCCAACGAGACGAACGAATGAGCGTTAAAAGGGAGCGATGGCAAAAAAATACATTCACTACGATTTGTTCGCTCGTTGGATTCACATGCAGGCTAAAAAGGGTCCTTTTCAGGATCACAAAATTATCTTCAATCTAAAGAGTTTATTGTTTTGTTATCAGTCGATATCCCCATCTTGTTCGGCAAACCTTCCTGTTTAGCGATTTGTTGCCACTCGCCACAGCTTTCACAGTTGGAAAATTTCATCCCATCCAGCTTGGGACATGTTGTGCAGTAAATTACATTCAATACGACGTGCCAAAGCACCACTCAGTGTCGCATTGGAGGCGATTTTAACCTGTAATTGAACATTTGCGATGACAGTGGTACAGTGTTGACTTTCAATGTGGGGTCATATTTTGGATCTCTATGTTTACAAAAATGTCCAACTAAATAAGTCGCATTACATGTCCGTCCAATTAGCTAAATGTCGAACTAATTGTAAATTACTGTACTTTCAATCTGGAAACAATTTAAGAATTGGTGAAAATTGAATAATCAGGAAAGTCCCCAACTATCTATAAGCTCAGAACAACTGTCAAATTCACATACTCATCAGATCCTGGCAAACAAATTATGAAAAAATCAATTTGTGTTTTATTATTATTTTGGATAATGTTTTAGAAAGCATTGAACTGTATCTGTAACTGTAACTGTAACTCTTTTTTGGAAGGTTTAATGGCCCTGAAAAGCGCCTTGTTTTATGGAATGGTTCCAATTTAGAAAAATTTTTACTCGTGGTTTTGAAAAAAAACATTTCGAACGCCCTCGATGCCGCCTTGTTCTGGATTTGCCACCAAAGCAGTTTGTATAAAGAACAAACTTTGTTCTTCTGCTACCTGCTGCCGTTTTGCGATGGCGTTTGCCATTCGCCACTCGCTGCAACTGCCTGTTGTTGTCTTGATGTCCACCGAACTGAATGTGTTTTGTTCTGAATGCGGTTTTTCTTATCGTCGCGAGCAGCTTTACCAGCCAACTCGATCACTTCGGCGGCCGAAACTATATAACGCCGGCTAGGTGGACTGGTGCACTGGTACTAACGCGCTCGGCCTAGCTACCCTTGCGGGGAACTCCAGATCAACACGGTTTTGCCTTTCCCTTCACTTTTCCTCCTTTACCATGTTTTTTGTTGGTTTGTTGATGTGTTGTGATGCGAACCAATGTGGTGTACGGTTTGAATGAGAATGATCGTTACGGCAGCGGAGTGGGGATTTTTAAGCTGACTGGTTGGCTCGAGAATTACGCATGTGTGAGACTGCGATCAATGTTTCGTTCATTTTTTTCTTTTTCCTTTCCAATCGTGCTTCATTCTATTTCGCTGCTGCTCTGGTTGCCCGTTTTGGTCGGTACGATTTGAGGAGCACAAAATGGACCAATCAAAAATGGGCACATAGTGCATTTTGACAATGCTTGATATTTCACAATTATTCAATTATTTATCTAAAGAAAAATGAAATGTTATTCGTTATGATAGATGCGTAGATATATTTCCTATCAATTGATGCAAAACCCTTTGCGATCTATTGAGAAATGCTCGAGTTATAAGCGTTCCAAATCTTGCATTTTTTCCTACTTGTTCAGTGCCTAGATTTCCATTTCACCCCCTATATCTTACGGTTAGACGTAGTCCTACGTCAAAAAAAAGTCGCATGGGGTTAAATCTGGTGAGTACGGGGCATGTTCGAGCAGTGGAATGCCCATATCGGCTAAAAATTGCTTCACCGACAGCGCGTTATGGGCAGGTGCGTTGTTGTTCGTATTTTTAGTCACACATGATTTCCGACACGCACTACAAACCACGTTCCATTCAAACCACTGCTGCTCGCAAACTACTATAGTGACAAAAACGTGTTTTCGTACGTTTATAGCAGATACTTCAAGCTACCGAACGCACTATTCGTTTATCCCCCCACCCCTCTAGGGCGTCCACCAGGCGCGCAGTCTCGTTATTTAAAGCCATTCCTCGTAGATAAGTCCAGTTGAAGATAGTCCAGTTAGCGAATGACTTCGGTCGAAATATGACGGGGGACGAACACCTTAAGCGAGTGTCTTTCGGGCTGCGGTAACATGGGCAATTGTGCAGCGAAAAATTCTATTAATACTAGGAGAATGGCAGAGACTATCATGCGAGGACTTATTAAGATCGGCTTAACATCGCATCACAAAAATGAAACGAGATGAAATCTTCATGACTCATATTCATAATTCTCAACGATTCAATTTCTTCTATGATAGATCGAGCAGTAGAACCAATACGACATGATTGCGATAGTCTGAAACGAACATTACTTCTCCGAAAAAGCTACTGCTCCCGATGCCTTAGAAAAAAGACTAATAATAAGAATAAGAAAATGGAAAGAAATCACAATACCATAGCTATCCATTCAAAATAAAGCAACTTCATGATTGATTGTGTATTTTACCTCAAAATATCACGAAATCATAATCATTTTCAACATGTTTTTTGTTTTTTCCCCATAAACTTCATATTCAATGTAATGTGTGGAGGATGACCCGAATGTTTCGATTCCACGGCGTGCTCAGCAATTGGGCTTGTCAAACACATCATTGTGGCGAATTTTGCATTTGGACTTGCACCTACATCCATATAAAGTCCAACTGGTACAAAAATTAGAGCGTGGTGACCATGGAATGCGTCGGGCATACGTCGATTGGGTGAACGAACAACAGCAGCAAAATGCTGAATATTCGCATTAAATTTTCTTCAGCGATGAGGCACATTTCGAGCTCGGTGGCTATGTGAACACCCAAAATTTCCGTATATGGGGCTCAGAAAATCCACACGTGATTGTTGAGAGGCCATTGCATCCGCCAAAAGTCACTGTTTGGTGCGCATTATGGTCTGGTGGAGTCATCGGGCCGTATTTCTTTGAAAATGAGGACGGCGAGGCGGTAACTGTGAATGGTGAGCACTATGGCCGCATGTTAACGGTTTTTTTTTTGCCACAAATTGAAGATATGGATACGGATGACATGTGGTTTCAGCAGGACGGCGTCACGTTCCACACAACACAACCGAACATGGCCATATTGCGAACGAAATTTGAGGGACGCATAATTTCGCGTTTTGGTGATGCCAAAGACCGTGTCTATGCCAACTCTCCGCAAACTCTTGAACATTTAAAAGACAACATTCGTGAAGTTATGACCGAGATACCGCCCTATATGTGCCGAAAAGTCATCGAAAATTACCTGTTTCGGATCAAGGTGTGCGAGGAAGCCCTAGGTGGACATTTGAATGATGTTGTATTTCACAGATAATGGCATAAACCAAACTTTAATTTGAAATAATAGTTTCATCGAAATTCGAATTCTAAGTGTGTTTTATTTCAATTTACTTTCGGAATTTAAAGTTGGAAAACCCTGTATAAATAGTAATGTTCTTTGTCTTTTTTCCAGTGCAGTTTTGGTACTGCCTCATCTATTTTATTCATCTTTTCATACATGCATACATACATACCTCATCTGTTTCATTCGTCAAAGTGTTTGTTTGAATTAATTTCAGCTCTATTTCAGATTATGTTTCCGTTTTTATTTGTACTGGGCTTTTACCTGAAAGTCATTGTTTCGTTGCGTTCTGTATCCCATAGTTCTAGTCTTATGTAAATCAACTGATCCAGAAGAAATAATAATTTTGGTTTGAGTCTACAAACATGAACGAACCCAATTTAGGTTATTCCTCAATGAGCTAAACGCTCAACGAACGCAATAGTCAGCCAGGGGCAAGAGAAAAAAAAAACAACGAACGATCGTCAAATCTCAACCAAAGTGACAATTTGGAAAGTAAAATAATTTGCGCTCGTCGTCGTCGTCGTTGTCATTTGGTCCCCTTTTTTTCTCGAAACGCGTTTTGCACACATCTGCGGTAGCTGCTGGCGAACGACGTGACAAGTGCAATTTCCTCAATGTGTTTAGCAATTTTATGGATTCCGAGCGGTGCGAGATTGCATCTCTGCGAGGGAGTGTTACTCATCCCGGGCAACAGACGAAGCGGAACGACACATTTGGGTGTCTGGGAGACGAACAACATCAACAACAACTACAACACAAGTTGAAATGCATCATAAATAAGATAAATTGCTGGGGGTGCTATTTTTATTATGAATTTGCCATACTGTCATGTCAGTTTTTTTTCGCGCGTTTGCCGCTCCAGCGAAAAAGCGCGAGCTGATCGCTACTGAACGGGAATGCCGGGTTAAATTTTGTTGTCACTTGAGTGGAATGTAATTAATTTACTCCGCTGGTGATCGCGGTTAATCCTTCGACAAAGACATCCGAACTGTGTCTGGAGATTGTGCGATGCGTTTTTTTTTTGTTGCATCAGAGTGAGTCATTTGATTGTTATATTTTTAGCGGAGTGATGTATGATCTAAGTCAGTGATTAACAACAACTTGCTGCCATTTTTGGGCAGATTGACTGGAACAGTTCGAACAATGTGTTGAATGAAGCTCTAGATATAAATTTCAATTATTCTTGAATGCACATGAGCGCCATTAGGCGATGGACACAATCCCATGGATTGCCGGTGCGTGCTTCTTCCCTTGAATTACTGTTGATGTGTGTCTTAAGTTTTCATTTGTATGCAAGTTTTTAATACTGAACGAGTAAACAAGTGTTTCCTCGTTTCCTTTTTCGTATTGAAAGTAGCGTCAAGTGGAGTTATTCCGGAGATAGCAGAGAAAGGATAAAGAGTCGCTCGCAATGATGCTCCGCAGCATATAGTGACGATGATCCTAGCTCTCCATCTATTCATGCAAGCAGACAAACATTGGTACCACCGTTCTGGTAGCATGGAGTGAGAAACATAAACTAACATAGTTGCGGGGAAAATGAAGCTCTCAGCTAGAGTTTTTTTTCCTTCAAATGAGAACAACACTATCGTGATGGCGCTAGTTGATAATTCGCTCGCAACTCGCACATATGCCAAACTCGCGTCACCCAAAGATGATGTTTTATATTTAGAAAATCACATCCCTCCGAGGTGATGTCGAAACATGTTCCCACAGAATTTGCCGACGCCTCGGGGAGGCAACGCTCCGTGCTAGTTTGGAAAATCTTTTCATCCTTTCGGAATGATGTGTGCTCTCGCGTGACTCCGAGAGTCTGCATGGAAGCGTTCAAAGAAGCAATGTTCAGCATTGCATCCTTTTGACTGGTTTGGCTTTTTGAATTTGCAAAAAGGGATGATGGAAATGAAAAAGTCAGGATACACAAAATGGGGACACCCACTTGCTTCTTGTCCATATGTGGAATGGCTGGGTTAAAATGTTAATTTATGTAAAGTGCATGTTGTCGGCAGAGACAAATTTATCTCACTTCACGGCGCCGCCATCATTTGAGCCGAGAATGCCGAGCATCATCCAATGCCGAGATCGCAGCCGTACTTGACTGTGGGAAAATGTATCAAATATAACTTGGAAAAAAGGACCCATTCAAGCCATTCTGTCCCTGATTCGCAGTACGTAATTTATAAAATTTTTAATGAACGGAATGTGAAAGCGTAAAAGTTGAGGGCAAAAAGTATTTTTGACAGGAACAGATCCTCTCGTTAATATCACAGTGTGACAATGAAAATGTACATTACAATTGGCATCGTGTTAATTGTATTTATGATTGAATATGACACAAAAATATGTTTTAATAAAACGAACGATTTTTAATCGGCTATTCAAAAAAAAAAAATGAAATTTTTTGACGTAGAACTACGTTTTTTTTATTAAGGGTGACAAATCAGAAAACAGGTCACGTTTTTATGAAATAAAGTTAACGTTAATAACTATTTTTTTCCGCGAACGTATTTTGGCGATTTACAAGCCAAACTAATTGAAAATTCGCTAAGATTTGTTTGTTAAGCTATATATTACAATTCCCTCGTGTGTAAGCGGTTTAAATTGATGAAAACTGGAAACATTTCCATTTTCCCATACATTTTTTCTGCTCAATTGTGAGCTTCCCTATCCGTGCCGTCAATAACGAGCAACTTATCGGCGAGCAACGAAGGGGAATGATTTAAAGTTTCCGGGAACAAAGAAAAGACGGGTGGGTAATGTCGGAGACATAACCGAGGTGACGTAGGACTATACAAAGGGGACAGCTTTTGCTAAATATATATTTTAAATATATTGTTTTATTTTCTTCTCCTACTTGAACACCTACCTATCTACCTGAAAAATGGATTAGTTTACTGATTACTCTTTATGAACATGTTGGGGGTTCTGAAAAGAACCTTTGGTGTTGTGTTTTTGCGTTTTTTTTTACAAACTTGATTCTTGATTTTTTTTCTGAAGGCTTTGTACTTATTAAATGTTCAACGCCGGGCATCTTTCGGCGTATGCACATATCGTACAATCAAAATGATGGCTGTGATAAGGAATGGTCATCTGCTCACTCACTATCATATATTTCACTATTGAGCACATTACCGTACCTTAAACTGTGGTTTCGGAGACGAATGAATTGTAAGATTTGTAGTCTCCGCAAACAAAGTAAATAAAAATCAGAAAGAACTGAGGGTTTGGAGACAAAATCTACGATCTGTCGAGAAATAAACGAGCCATAAGCGTTCTGAAAACCAATAGTAAATACAGGGACGGATGACCTTCGGATTAAAGTCCATTAAAATAAGAACAGAGCAGCAGGAAATACATAGCTCATCATGTTGCTCCTTAGTTATTTTTCTCTACAATGCAGATGTAACGTCAGTAAATTTTCAACATCAGTTATCAACCAAAGAAAGCAGTTCTTGCTACCGAGAAAATTCGTTAATGTCATCCTGCATACAATGTGTTGTAATTTGAAGCCACTTTTATTTCGGAAACCTTGCAAGGGTTTTTGAAAACTGAATGATCAATTTAAAAGACCCAACCACCAATGAGTTCAAGAACAAGCATAAACAAAATAAATCAGTTTATATTATATGTCATATTATGTCACTTTAGAATTTTTTTAGGTTTAATGGCACTGAAAAGCGCCGTGTTTTACGGTGGCTGGTTTTACCATTTTAAACAAACTTTTTCCTTCTTCTACCTGCTGCCGTTTTGCGATTGCGTTTGCCACTCGCTGAAACTAGTTGTTGCCACCGAACCGAATGTGCTCTGTTCTGTAGGCGGGTTTTCTTATTGTCGTGAGCAGCTTTGCAAGCCAACTCGAGCACTCCGGCGGCCGAAACTCTAATAACCGCTATTAGGTATACTGGTGCTCCGGCACCAATCCGTTGATGCGATGTGATGGGAAACGATGCCATACAACCACACTGCTTTACGGTTTGGAAGAGAATGACATATTTTTCAGCGGAACCGCGCGTTTTGTACTTTAGCGGTACACGCTTACAGGATAGAGACAAATCGGCAGACTCAGCCAAAGGGACGTGTCCAACAAAGTCGTTGGATTCACATGCAGGCTAAAAAGGGTCCTTTTCAGGATCACAAAATTATCTTTAATCTAAAGAGTTTATTGTTTTGTTATATTCTGAGACGAACCAGCCCAGGAGGTTGATAGTCTCAAAAATAAAGAATAAAAAAAATATTGTTTTGTTATCACTCGATATCCCCATCTTGTTCGGCTAATCCTTCCTGTTTAGCGATTGCGTTTGCCACTCGCCACAGCTTTCACAGTTGGAAAATTTCTTCCCATCCAGCTTGGGACATGTTGTGCAGTAAATTATATTTAATGCGACGTGCCGAAGCACCACTCAGTGTCGGATTGCAGGCGATTTTAACCTGTAATTGAACATTTGCAATGACAGCGGTACAGTGTCGACTTTCAATGTGGGGTCCTAATATGGACCCCACACTCTATGTTTACAAACATGTCCAACTAACTATGTCGCATTACATGTCCGTTAGCTAGATGTCGAACTCAATGTAAATTACTGTACTTTCAATCTGGAAGCAATTTAAGAATTGGTGAAAATTGAATAATCGGGAAAGTCCCCAACCATCAATAAGCTCAGAACAACTGCCGAATTCACATACTCATCATATCCTGGCAAACAAATTATGAAAAAATCAATTTGTGTTTTATTATTATTTGGGATATTGTTTTAGAAAGCATTGAACTGTATTTCCTAAACTCTTTTTTGGAAGGTTTAGTGGCCCTGAAAAGCGCCGTGTTTTATGGAATGGTTCCAATTCAGAAAACTTAGTACTCGTGGTTTTGAAAAAAACCATTTCGAACGCCCTCGATGCCGCCTTGTTCTGGATTTGCCACCAAAGCAGTTTGTATAAAGAACAAACGTTTTTCTTATGCTAACTGCTGCCGTTTTGCGATTGCGTTTGCCACTCGCCACTCGCTGCAACTGCCTGTTGTTGTCTTGATGTCCACCGAACCGAATGTGGTCTGTTCTGAATGCGGGTTTTCTTATCGTCGCGAGCAGCTTTGCCAGCTAACTCGATCACTTCGGCGGCCGAAACTATATAACGCCGACTAGGTGGACTGGTGCACTGGTACTAACGCGCTCGGCCTAGCTACCCTTGCGGAGCAATTGGCGAATACACCTACTGGGAATTGCAGACCAACACGGTTCGAGCGGGATGTCCAGACATGGCTGCTTGTGTTGGTTTGTTGATGTGATGTGATGCGAAACGATGTGGGGTACGGTTTCGATGAGAATGATCGTTACGGAAGGAAGGAGGGTATTGTATTATAGAGACTTTAAACTTTTTCAGTTCATTCGTCTCTAGCCTTGAGAAAGGCCCTTTGAAAACTCTACTCTACTCTACACCAGCACTACCACCTCCACCCTCTTGCCTTGAGGAAGGCACTCGATTCCTCGCCGTCCAGCTCGTCCAGCAACGATGTTGTCCAGTCGGTGTCCACACAAAGAATGATCGTTACGGCAGCGGAGCGGGGATTTTTAAGCTGACTGGCTGGCTCGAGAATTATGCATGTGTGAGACTGCGACCAATGTTGTGTTTTTTCTTTTTCCTTTCCAATCGTGCTTCATTGTATTTCGCTGCTGCTCTGGTTGCCCGTTTTGGTCGGTACGATTTGAGGAGCACAAAATGGACCAATCATAAATGGGTACATAGTACATTTGGACAATGCTTGATATTACACAATTATGCAACTATTTATCTCAAGAAAAATTAAATGTTATTTATTATAGATGCGTAGATATATTTCCTAATGCTCGAGTTATAAGCGTTCCAAATCTTGCATTTTTTCCTACTTGTTCAGTGCCTAGATTTTCATTTCACCTCCTATATCTTCCGGTTAGACGTAGTCCTACGTCAAAAGAAGAAGATTAAGAACGGAGGGGAATATTTGCCTAGAGCATAAATATTGGAGGCAAACTTTTGGTATAGTGCTAGATACGACAAGCAACGAATATCGCTTGTTCTTCCTTGTTTTGCGTCATCACATGTCTTCGTTCGGATTGAGCTGTGGACGCGACCAAATTACTTACTCGCTGATGTCTCTGGCATTGCAATTTACAACAAACTGACGCCATTCCATTGGGGTTCAGAGCTACACAATTGTGTGGGAAATCACTAAAGAAACTAGGCTATCATCGGCTCACCAAGAAAATAATTGTTCAAGAATTTTGTGTGTGATATGGGTTCGCATAACAGTAGCAAAACTATCTCCACCAAGGATGAAAGCAAAGTTAATCGAGACCGGAAATATCAATAGAAAGGGCTTCTGTTGAGAAGAGCGCAAAGCAGAGATAAGTGTGTGTGCATTTAGTTGCTTCAAGCCATCGATATATGGCTCTGTGTGCGTACATGCGTGCTTCATAACCCATATGTACAAATAGCATCTTCGTTACGCTGAAATCCCATTTGCATCTGCTCCCGTGTGCATTGGCCTATTGCGATGCAACTGTCACCTAAAATTTTGATGCTATGATCGACGATTGTTTGGTAGTGCAAATTATCCAGTCGCAATAATAAATATAAACAAAGAGGAAAGAAGAAGAAGAGAAATATTTGCGCTAGGGTATGAATTATGGATCCCTGCTGAGGCAAATATTCTTTTTCTTTATTCGAAGCTGTTAACATCGCTTGTTTTCCTTCATTATAATGGTTTCGTTGGTGCCTTTGACATTGTATCAATGCATCGAACTGACGCTATGGCGAAGCAGTCGTTAAGGTTGTGCGCCACATAATTATTCGAGGAAGATCAAGCTAAACCATAGTGAATGTCGTGCTGGAATGTTGTGAGTTGTTTGGGTTTGCTTGCCAAACGCAAAACTGCCTTCAATAAGGATGGCATTTGCCCTAATCTTGATCATAATGAAGCAATGTAACTCTTTTCGAGGTTATTGAAATTAACAGACATAATTTATTCCATTTATTTAGTCACCAAGAGAGTAAATGTCGTTCTAGAATTTTGTATGTGATTAGGTTTCGCTTGCCAATAGCAAAGCATTCTCCACTAGGGAAAACAGCTGCGCTTATCTCGAGCATGATAAAGTAATGCAACTTTTTTCGAGGCCAGTAATATTAATAGAGGCGTTTCTTTTGAGAAGAGCGCAAAATGAAATGTTTATATACTTAGTCGCTTCAAGCCACCAATGTATGGCTCTGTATGAATGCTATGCTGAACGCTTGTGTGACGCTGGTTGGTTTATGTTGTACGAACGATGCCAAGAGGTGTGATTCCACTCAGACAATACTAAAGAACATGTAGCATTTTATTTGATACTTGCAAGTATTTCCATTGTTGTTGTTTCCATACGGTATCAAAGAAAGATTAATGTAGTTATGAGAGTTGGAATAATTTTGCTGGTGCAACAAGTATATAACTATATAAACTTTTAGTTGAGAGATTCATTTTCCCCGCAACTATGTTAGTTTATGTTTCTCACTCCATGGTACCAGAACGGTGGAACAAATGTCTGTCTGCTAGCATGAATAGGATCATCGTCACTATATGCTGTGAAGTACCATTGCGAGCGACTCTTTACCTTTTCTCCGGTACTAAGCCGTGCTACTAAATTTATCGATTGGTCATTATTGTACAGTATTTCTGGCGCTAATATTGCATTAGATTTTCTAAATCAAAGATTCGTTGAACTATATCATTCATTTGCAGCTATTAACATGATAATGCCAAAGAAAAATTCATGGTTCAATAGTACAATCCAAATTGCCATGGTTGAAAGAAATATTGCGTATCGCTTGTGGATTACCACCAGAAATCCTTTAAATTTCATTCAATATAAGCGTTTACGTAATAGAGTAACCCAGCTGATTCACGTTGCAAACGCGAATTATATATTATCTCAATTGAACAGATCCAACTCCAGTAAAAGGCAAAGGTATCAATTCTATAGAATCCAATGCAATAGGGTTGGATGGAATTCCTCTCAGGTTTGTCAAAATGATTTTGCCATTAGTTTCCCCACAAATTTGTTTTATAATGAATTTATACGTTAAACATTCGATATTTCCTTAAACTTGGAAATATGCAAAGGTTATACCGATAAATTTGCGTCCCATCAGTATTCTTTGTAGTTGCAAGAATTCTTAAAAACCAAACTCATGAGTAATGTACTACTTCTAATTTACTTAGTGAATTTCAATCTGGATTTCGATCAGGTTATAGTACAACCACTGCCTTTCTCAAAGCATATGATGATATTAGTAGAAATATTGATAATAAGGGAATCGCTCTTCTTTTGCTCATTGATTTTTCTTTGATTCCGTTTGATGTTGTTGTTGTTGTTGATGGTTGTTGATAATAAGTTGTTGATAAAATTGTCTGAGCAGTACTATTTTTCAAGTAATTCGATTCATCTCATACAATCATACTTATCTCATAGATCTCAAACTGTTTCGATAGATGGAAAAGAATCTCATTCTGTGAACATAGTATCTGGAGTGCCTCAGGGATCCATTCTAGGCCCTTTACTGTTCTCACTTTATACAAATGATCTTTCAACTATTTTCAAATCTTGCCAAATTCATATGGTTGCTGACGACGTCCAAATATATTTGTGCTCTACTAATCAGTCTATCAAAGAGATGGTTAACATTTTGAATGATGATTTGAAAAGAGTCTACACTTGGTCCGGTCAAATTCTTCTTCCCGTTAATTTTGATAAAACTAAGGCGATGCTCATATCTCGAAATCGAAGTCGTATGCTGTTCCCCGATATTCTCCTTGGCCGAAATGTTATCGAATATGTTTTTTTTATCCCATTTATTTATTTAAGGCTCATTAGCATTTTAGCTGTAACAGAGCCGAATTTTAATCGTGTACATGTCACATGGTTATCATATCTATAATTAGCACATTACGCAGTTGCCATTCGCCAGTATTCCTTCTATACCATTACACATGGTACATTCACGGAGTAGCCATTTAGGCGTAAGAGTTATTCTTTCTGTTCTTCCATTATCCAGTTGGACCACCGGACAGCGGAGACAGTTGATTGATCATTGTTGAGTTATTTATAGCCCGATGTGTCTTTGCAGAGCAGAGCAGTTGTATGGATGAATCGATCTTATTTCGACCGTGGATCGATCTCCATCGCTGATGATTGTTGCGTGGACGAAGCTATTCTGTAACAACACAAAGATGGTCAATGAGGGCCCTGAGTTTTGAACTCACGATCGATCGCTTACTAAGTGAACGCGCAACCAATGCTGTGGCTGCTCATCAAAACAAATGTAACAATTTCCCCCGTGACATATCCATTCAACCAGAAATGGGCTTAGTCGCTGAACACAATAAAATAGTATAAATCTGCGAAATAAATTTTTCATAGAGCACGAATTTGTTCGGGTGTTGGTCCTTCCATAATTATATTATAATTATATTGCAAACTGAGATTTTTTTCTTCTTTAACGCATATCACGAATTACACGTGAGCTCTCAGAGATAATAGTTTGTAAAACAAATCTACAAAAAAAAATCATGAATATTAATAGAAAAAAGGTAAAATTGACATGAATAAGAATTAATTTTCAGCTATAGCTGTTGTTTTCAATGCCACACAGTGCAGAGGGAAAGAGAGAGTTGAAAAAATGCTACTGTGCGATTTGGATAACTCATACCATTCCTGGAAGGAATGATTTTTTTTCCACGCGAAGAGGCTCCTAATTTAAATTTCCCTCCCATCCATTCAAGGTCGGGCCACAGATCGTATCTCGACCTGGGGATCAACTGAAATTCCGTCAATACAATTCCCAAACATTGTCATAGGCCACGGGCGTTGGGGGTCGTAAAATCGGATTTAGCATCTCAGACAAAAAAGTACGATTTTATCGCCCCGCGAGGGGTGCTGTTGTATTAAAATCCCATTCTGCACCACTCGAACAATCATCTAAACATACACACACAAGCCATTACAGCAGTGAATACAGATGTGAGGCAGATACCGGGAAAGCCATAAATAACCCCGCGAAGCTGCGAAAGTTGTGACCCGGCGTGCGCGCGGGATGAAGACATTCGGCGTAAACGTTCTCCTGCACGGACCGAACCGAACCAAAGTCAAGCTCCAAGAATCAACAGTAAATCCTCGGAACAACTACACGAGCAGCGAACACAAACTGTAAAAGTTTGCTCATATAAAGTGACATTAGAAATACGCCACACTTAATTTCCGACATCTCTGTGCACTCCGACGTTCCGATCGCGGTTCCAGCGATTCCTGAAGTCGTAAATATTTCTTCGCCTCTCGCGCGGCATTCTGGCTGGGGCTGGGGCGCGACCTCTGCAACGCGTCACACGTCTCCATCAAGTCCCGGCGAGCCTGGGATTGTTCGAATTTATGAGCTACATTAAAATGCGACAATCGTACAGCGCGATTTAAAACTCAGTGCTCGTAATCGAGGGTGTGCATTGGGACATGCACTCATCCAGGAAGTGGTACCAGGAGGAATCGGCGATTCAATTAGGGTCTTTCACTTGGGAGGCGGGTCGGAGATGGCAACACTTCAACGTGAGAGATTTTATGACTTTATGACGACATGGTCGATGATGAACAAGCTGCGCTCTGCCACCCCTCTAAGGTCGAACGGGAAGAATACATAAAGATTGACTTAAAGCCACAGCAGCACTAATCATTCGACTATCAACGGAACGAGCATAAGGCGGATTTTATTGTTTGTTTTTAGTACGAAACTGAAGTACACTTTTGGTTAATAGTTTTCGCGTTCCCAGGGGGGAGTCCCTAAGCGATGGGCGAAACATAATTTACGAAGCGTCAACGGTGTCACGAACTGAAATTGGATGGTTTTTGATTTTTATTAACCTCACAGAGGAATGTGACACTGTGTTTATTTTAATATTTTTCTCGTTGCGTGGAAAGGTACTCAAATTAATGGGAAACAGTGATTTAATCATTGTTTTTTGTTGATTCTATTTTTCCATCGTTGATCAATCATTCCTTCCATCAATCACATTCTACAACAATGAGGTTAATCATCCTGGACCATCCTTTTCCTCTCCCCGACGCAATTCTGTATTTAAAATGTAGATATCATAATCTCGTGTTCGTGTCGATGGACATTTCACATGTAAGCTGGGAGATCACGGAGTGAGGCCATCTGTCCTGCCAGGACCGTGACAAACGAAGTGAGAAAAATGTGAATGTGCATGCACAGCACTAGCAGCAGCAGCACCAATGGCAATGACAAACAGTAGCAAAACCGATACTGGAGCAACAACAAAAAAAAAAGGCAGAAGACAAATCTCTTGCTGTTTCGTCTTTCAGCACTGCTTTATGGCGGGGAGCGGAGGAGGGTACGTGAAAAAGGAGCAACACACGTCACTTGCAGATGGATATGAAAAATGATTGCTGCCAGTGTCAGAGAGAAGAGAGCACTCACCCCGAGAGGAGTACAAAAGCGGGCACGAATCCGGCATCTGGTGATCTACTGTCACCATCCCCTTCCCACATACATCCTGGGCTTCCATTCGGGCTGCTGTTGGCTATTACGGCACGGAGGATTTCTGTGCCCCCGATGGGATGCGAGCGGTGTTAGTCATGAGGTGTTAAGTGCAGTGTATTGGGAAATAGGAAAGGCACCGTGGGATATAAATGAGGTGAGAAATTTTTCAGCGGAAAGTGGCGCCCGGAAATCCGATTTATTTGGAAGCGTTCCAAAGATATTTTTTTTCTTCGAGGGAAGCATCTTGAGCTGTTTTCATTGCTGCACTTAGAAAGGACAGTTGGGTTGGACAGATGTAGTTTATGTGAATGCTCAATCGAAATGTATGATTAAATACCAATGGTTATTGAATCGAAGAACTGTATTTTTCTATCACCAGGATGAATGAGACGAATGAGATTCGTCTTGCCATTGGCAGTAAGATATCGTATTGCAGTGGAACGTTGTGGGCGTATAAACATTGCTCATTTAAACAACTTTGTATACTGGAAATCCTCAAAAATATAATTAGACTACTTTTTGGAAAGGGCCAAAAATATTTTCTTTATTTTTTTACAAAAAATATGATTCAAAAACTATTATATCTACAAAACTCTGGTCAAAGGATGAACTGTAGGAAATTGTTTTATTTTTCATTAGAAAATACTAAAAAAATAGAACAAAAAATTACGCTGAAAAAAATATTTTAAAAATTGAAATTCTTTTTTTTTCTGAGAATTACAAAAAATACGTTTTAATTTTTTTTAATTCTCAGAAAAACAATGGAATAGCCCTTACAATGTCAAACAAGACACCAATACATAGGAAGATGGGCACTTTTACAGGGAAAGTTTTTTTCTAACAATGTTTTCTTTGAAAAAAAATTACATTACCTAATTTTGTTTTTTTAGTCAAGATATCGATATGGTGTATTCGACAAAGTTTTAGATCCTATTAAGATACGAACTCTCTCTCTTTGTAGTCTTCGTTAGGCCTTCGTAGGGTCTTCGTAGCCTAATTGGTTGCGTGTCCGCTACTAAGCGAACAATCATGGACTCATGGGCTCAACTGACCATCTTTGTGAGCTATTCTAGCTACTATGTCCACGCAACAATCATCATTTGACGGTAATCCCAGTTCTTTACCGCTCACATTTTCGGTCTGCTGGATCGGTTATTGGCACTATTAATAACACAACAATGAAACCTCATATCGACAGTTCCGCAGTGTATAGTCCGACTGTGGACATTCGAACAATAGGAATATTCTCAAGCCGAAAAAGGCGATATGTGTTATGTATCGATAGAATAGGATTATTCTTATGTCTTAATGGCTACTGTGTGATAGATAAAAAATGTGTATCGATAAGATAGGAATACTCTTAGAGTAGTGTGGGGCAAAGGTGCGCATGTCGTCTAATAACTCTTGAAATAATAGCAAATAAAATTCAGTTTGCTGACCAAATTGTAACATTATATATTACCTTCGAAACGTAGTACAAGAATTTTTCGAGTTTTGTTTGTAGTTGGACAGAAATCTATTTTAATACAAAATGACAAATGCGTACTTTTGTCCCATAGTGTAGACTAAGACGCATCAATCTTTATACTGACTGTTTCAATCCGTTGCTCCGTTCTTGAGTTAAATCGTGAGGAACGGACACCAAATTATTTTTATTTAAATTAGATCAATTTTATAAATACACAGTTACCTTCACTTGATTTATTAGAAACTCATTGTTTAAAAAAAACAATATTTATTCGAAGTTCCTTTTTTAAACATAAACATAAACGAAACTTAACCGTTATTGAATTGAATGCATGGTGAAAATAAAAACAATTTTCATTTGAAATTCATTTTTGATTATTTTGAAGCAATTGTTTATTTTTCTTCCTCATCTTGGATTTCGGTTTTGAGGATTCCGAGTCGTAGAGAGTCATATCATAGAAACCTTTGTCCAGTGCTCTGCAATGGTTCGCCAGATCCTCAGACTGTCCACTCGTAAGTACTGGTCTGAACCGCCCTAGGTGCTCGCTGGCACATCCCAGCAGAAGTAGAAATGTCAATAAAAGAAGATTCAAATCACAAATCACTTACTGATATGATGCTCTTCCTCAGAGCTGATTCAGAGATACCGAGGTCTGCCGCAAACCGACGCTTCGAAACTCCCTCCCGAAGCCTCTGTCGGCCCGACAGCATTACTGGAGTGCATTTCTTCAAATCAGTTTGCTTCTTGTGGATCCTGTTCAAATTTTGGTTTTAAACATTTTATTATTTTTTGAGGGCAAAATGCTTGTGTGAACTTTTGCCCCACAAGCAATTTTTGAGCTAATCGAATTTTTAAAAAAAAGGCTCTTGAACTTTTTCACAAAAACAAATACGCACTATCATCTACTATAGAATGAAGGTTTCCTTGACGGTGTAGTTTCGGAATTTCCAGTTATTCTCAAAATTGAAAAAAATGATTAAAACATCGCGAGTTTACCTCTTAACTTGTTGCCACTTTCATTAAATGTATCATGTTTATATGTGTGAGCTACAGGTTTAATAATGTATCAAACGAATGCACTGTTGTCGAATTTTTACGCTCGTTTGCTTCGAAAAGGCCAATGCGCACTTTTGCCCCGCACTACTCTACGCCTAAAAATGGCTACTGTACATGTATATACAACATGAGATAAAAATGAGCACGAATAAATTCGGCTCTGTTACAGCTGAATTGTTAAATGAGCTTGATGAAATAAACAGAAAGGATAAATAAAATCAACTTTCTATCTTTATATAGTTTCTAGAATACAGGGCATTTTTGTATGGAGACTCAAATGTATATCGCGACAATTTTCTATATAAATAGAAATGGAAGGCCAAATGTGTTGCTAAGCGCTCAACCCGAAAAAGGGATGGTACTATTTGAACCGTATTTATTTTGTTGTATTTGTCTCTGCCCGTAGATTAATATACATACCGTTCTGAATCATATTTCGGACACTTTGTTCTAATATTTTGAAATGCTTAATGCACTAATGGTATAACTATAAAATTAATATCACAATTGCTTATTTAGAGTAAGCTCTTGGTTTCACTATCATTTCATATGAGAACTACATTTGAATTATAACATAATCGGCACAAATCTATCAACACTACTCACTATCGTTTGTGTTTGACGTTTGCTCAGCGTGAGCACGTAGAATTTACCCCTTCATAAATATTTAAATTTCTCCCGTGTTTCATCAGTTCTCATCATCGTTAACAGTTTACTCTGATTGCTTGGTGAGTGTTTCGCAGTTGACTATAAAATATAATCAAGTGTAATGTAATTTTCGTTCAAAAAGTTACAAAATAAAGAGTCCGAAATTTGATTTAGTGTTCGAAGTTTGATTTTTATTCGCTTCATTTGAAAAGCATTTTATTCGATGATTTTTTTCTGTTTTCAATCAAATAGGTACCAAAGTAGAAAGCTTAAAAGTATATTGAACTGATTCATTAAAAAATATCAACCAAATAATACCTGTGCATAAAGTTTAGATCTGTTTTCTGCATCATATGCCTTAAGCGTCCGAAATATGATTCAGAACGGTAGGCACCAAATAATAAAAACTAACCAAAACTTTATCTATGATATAAAGTTATCATCAGACACAATTTTCGTTCAAGATTCATCCCTACTTGAAGGAATGATGTTCATAATGAATGAATTGCCTTTAACGGGGTCTCGTTGTTTAATTCATTAATGAGCCATCACTAAGCCATTATTTAGTGTAATTTTGATTTTTGGCGTTACAGAAACCCCGATCTTCAAGAATTATTTTTTTCCGTTCTTCCGTTTTCCAGAAAATAACGAAAAATCGCCAAACAAAAACATTGGCCAAAACCTACAATTTTGTTCCTGTTTTGTTTTCCTACATCACAATGTGTGATCTTCTATCAAAGTAATACTGTAGGAAAGTTTACATATTTTTGAAATTGATAAGGTTTCGTTTTTTGTTAGGTTATGTGAGGTTATATACTTTCTGCAGTCTGCAGTAGCTTTAAACAGAATTTAGAATTTAAGTTGATAGCAAGTGGTAGCTCATAGACTAAGCTATCATTTGGTGCCAAAACCTTATCATATGGTTACTTACCAAAGCCATGAAAAATTATCAAAGTTGCTGTTCGATTTTTCGAACGATTGGCATAAAAAAGTTAAATGTTTATGTCAGTCTTGTCCCTTCACAACGGCTGGGAAATTTCTGACTTACATTACAGTCACACATGTTCCTGAGCTTGTCACTAAGAATACATGCCAGGCGTTTTGCTTGGCATAGAAATCTCGACAAAGTGTTACTAAAAATGATGCAAGTAATAATACGATGTGAAGACGAACGTTGGGAACGTTAGTGCTATTGAAGAAGAACATAGAGAGAGTTGTATGAACGATGTGCGTCTACGATGAATTACAGATTATTGTTCTATCTCCGAATCACAATTTCTCACGTCACTGTGCAGTCGCCTTCTATGATTCTAGCAACGCATGCGCATTGAATCCTCACACGTGTTCTCTAGCAGGTGTTTTATAAGAATTGATGACAATAGCGTGATTGTCATTTTGTAAACAGAGCAAGTGTGATTTGAAGCCATTCAAAAATACTTCTATATCGTAGCGAACGTAGCGCCATCTGTCACTTAACAACATAAATATATTCGTTCCGTTTGAAAAACGAACGGTTAAATTATTTGAATATTGTTCATACAAAAATAATAAAATCGGGATTAAAAATAGGGTATGAGGGTTTAAATTTATGGTTATATGTATTATTTGAATCCAAATGAAATGAATATATTCTGATTTTTTAAAATAAGGCCACCCTATTCGGTATTAAATATATAGTACTCGGTATTCTAGCGGTATCGTATATAGTTTACAACCTATTCCCATACCTACTAAGTTTTTTTGTGCAATCGGTTGAGCCGTTTTGGAGGAGTTCGACCACAAACAAAATCAATTTTTCAAAATAAATGTAAAAATAAAATCTATTTTTTTAAATGTAATGCCTCAGTGGAATTCCAAAGCCTTAGAGACACATCAATTCGATCATCATTGTTTAGCATTCACAGCGCAATGAATTTGATTTTCTCTAGAGTCAACCGCTAACGAGAAATGAGACACACATTTTTGCAAACGTCCATCGGGGAAGATTAAATTATTATAATTAGGACCAATTGAATGGGGCTGATTAAAGTGGTCTGTCGAACAGTGGCAGTTGACGATCGTTCAGACTTCCATTCGCCATCCATCAATGAACGGTCAAAGTCAAACACGCGAACGGTTGCGTTTGCTAAATCATCGATCGTACCTTCCAACAGTTTGGCGCGTTTTTTTTTACTATCGTTCGTTTTCTCTTCTTTTCTTTTGCATTTGCCCTTTTACTCTGCTCCGATTTGGTTGGTCGTGAATGATTATTACTATTTCTGTTTTCGAGTAATTGAGTAAATTGGAATAATTGCTTTAATTGATTTTAATTGGTCGTAGGAAAGCAATTTTTCCCTGGTTTGCTTCTCCTGTTCGTCCGTCGGTGGTGGCAGTGGCCATCGTTTGGCCGGATGAGATGACGATTGGGATATTGGAATCGGGTTTGGATTGCCCGCCTGGCCAGGAACAGGATTACTCTCCCGCGGATGGGCTCCCGAGTGGCACAATGACAAAAGCAATTGGAAACAATTCCGCACCCGAGCGCTGGGTGAAATGGATGGAATGGAAAAACAATTCACCCAACCGTGAGTAAAGCAAATTGGCAGCAGCAGGAAACACTATAAATATGTAAATTTTGTACCACCGCGGAAAACAAGAGCCTGTGGAGCATCCGTCGTAATTTTATTATTATTATTTCTATCGAACCTGGAACCAGGGTTGGACACCTCCGGGCACCGATACACGTGTCCACTAAGGGAGCCTCAGCAAAACAATTCTTCAGCTCTGGAATTCATTTTGGATCTATAGGCGGAAAGAGCAGCAGCAGCAGAAAAAAATGAACCGTTGCTTTCCCAATCGCATTCCATCAATGTGGGGCAAGTGTTACAGAAACGAGGAAATAGTTAGGTGTTGCCACTCGTGCGCAAAATTGGGAAGTAGAACAAAAAATGGAATTTTAAATTGATTTATTTGGAATATTTGAATTGGTTCAACTCTATTCTAGTCAGGCTTTTATTTTGTTTGTTTCTGTTTTTTTTTGCGTTTATCATCATATATTTCTTTCTATTGATGAGATTTGATTTGAATTGATGTTTTTTTATGTGCGTTATCATGTGCTACAAAATAAAGATATGGAATGTAACCGAAAAAACACACCGTTCCAAAATTTCAATAACCGGTAAAACCCGGTAAACAAATACTTCAAAATAAAACCATTATCCTGAAGAAACGGTTTTTATTTATGTTTGTTTTACAAGAGTTGGTTAAAGTAATACTTAAGGACACAGATAATGTTAATTTTGTCGTCTTCTAATCTCGATCGGATCTCATTGACAAAGTTTCCAGAAGAGGAAAACGCCCGTTCAGAGTCCAGTACCATTGTTATGTATTTGTCTCTGATCCCTCTTTACGAAAACTCTAGTCCGAGGGTTTTCATCAATCCGTTTATAGACGTTCAGTTTAGGCTGGACGTTGTTATCTTTGTTTGTTGCAATTGTCGTTCAAATTGTTCCTCGATGCTCAACTGGTCTGCAGGTTCCGCAGCGCCCAGTGTATTTTTTTTTCCTCCTGTTGTCCAGCTACAGAATAAATATCTTCATCATCAAATTTTATCAAGTCAGGATCAATTTCAAATCAGAGTTGCCATAATAAAATCTGTGTTTTCGACCTGAAAAAATCTTTTTATCTTAGTTCTTTTCCAGCAAATCTGTATGAATATCTCTATTGTATTTATAAGTCTAATTGTTAGCCGTAATTTGAGCTTTAGTTATTATACGATGTTGAGGGTAACCATGTAGCGCTAGTAAACATATACATTGTAGTAAAACACAATGCTTCATTGAGGTGTAATGAAAGTTTAAACAGTTGCATTTTTTCATGCTTGTTTGCATTGCGCAACGTAAATACTCTTATTATAACATATTCCTCCAAAAATGTAAGGCTTGCAATGGTAACATACTGGATAACTGTCAACGAATGAAAAGGGGGCATTAAATTGGCATGAAGCCATGTGTTCAGGTTAAGGACAGGTTCTGATTGAATTTTAGTAGTTATTTGTCTACCCTTATCCAGTTCAATACCTGTTTCAACAGCTTCAACTTCAAGATTTTGTGGTTCTATAGATTCTGCTCAAAATTTCCAAAGTCTAATCCTGCGTCCTTAGATTTGATGTATTGTTCTGGAAATATATTATCCGAAGAGTAAGATAAAGAGTTTTGGTTTCCTAGTTGAATTGAGTAAATTCAATAGCAAGACGTAGTTCAAAATAAGTAAAATAGATTTGCTCATCGAGTCGTTCAAATGATGTAAAATTCGATTCGCTGTTTGGTTTCGTGATCCACTTCTGATCACCAGTCACCATCTTCTTCAAAAATGGGTCGAGTTCGTTCCGTTTCAGCAGTGCATCGCAGGCGTTGATTCGATCTAAAAGATTTTTTTTTTGCGTCAACTAGTGTGGCACCCATACATCCCGCTTTTTTTGGAATACCTAGTTCCTGGCCATCACAAAGATCATCAGATTTAATCTAAATACTATATATACTATAAATACTATAATACGACGAATTTCATGCCAACTGGTCTTAAGAGTTGGCAGCACCATCTCAGATAGCAGTGAAACGTTCTGGGTGTAAACACATGAGTCTTTTAAACAACTTTGCATACTTGAAATATTCAAAAAAGAATTAGAATACTTTTGTAAAAGAGCCAACAAATTTTTTTTTCCAAAAAAAAACTCAGAAACTATAATACCTACAAAATTCGGGTCAAGGGATGAAATATAGGAAATAGTTGAAATTTTCGTAAAAAAATACCAATTTTTTTTGAAAACAAAATTTGCAGGAAAAAAAATATATTAAAAATTAAAATTCATTTTTCTCAAAAACGATGTTTTTAAAATTCTCAAAAAAAATATGTATAGAATTTCCGACAAGTCGTCCATTTATCGGAAGATAGCAACTTTTACAGAGGAAAAGTTTTTCTAACAACAACTTTTTCACGTTTTCTTTGAACAAATTACAACTAATCCTAATTTTGTTTAAAGTCAACATAGCAATATAGTGTATTCGACAGAGTTTTAGATCTTATTAAGATGTGAACATTCGTCGAAGACGTCAACTTTCTATCTTTTGTAGTTTCTGGAATATACGACATTTTGGTATGGAAACCCCTGAAAAAATAATAATGTTTTACTCATTATATTTTAGTGTGTAAATTCTCACATTTGACACGTTCTGGACGTGTTTCTGAACAGAAAAAAGTTGGCATGTCAATCGTGATAATTAATACATACAAATGTTAAAAATTAAACAATAATAATAAATTTTTAAAGAAAAACATGAAAAAGTTGATGTTCGAAAAACTTTTTCCCTGTAAAAGTGCCCTTCTTTCGATGTATGAATAACTTGTTCGAATTTTTAAGAACTATTCATGCCTATTTTTGAGAATTTCAAAAAACATTTGAATTTTTTTTAAGTAAATTGTTACTAAAATAAATTTTTCTCGAAAACATGTTTTTTTAAATCCTAATAATATAGATATGAATAGCACACACAATTTTACAGGGAAAAAGTTTTTCGAACATCAAATTTTTCTTTGAAAAATTATTATAAATGATTAATCCGTTATATTTGTATGTATTAATCATCACGATTGAAATGCTCTGCTAACTTCTTTCTATTCAGAAATATGTTAAAAACATATTAAATTTTCACACTGTAACGAGTAAAACATTATTTTTTTCAGGGGTTTCCACACCAAAAGGTCCTATATTCCAGAAACTATAAAAGATAGAAAGTTGACGTCTTCGACGAAAGTTCACATATAAATAACATCTAGAACTTTGTCGAATACACTATATTGCTATCTTGGCTTTGAACAAAATTAGGATTATTTGTAATTTTTTCAAAGAAAACATGAGAAAGTTATTGTTAAAATAACTTTTTCCCTGTAAAAGTGTCCATCTTCTGATGTATGGACGACTCGTTGGAAATTGTAAGCGCTATTCAAATATTTCTTTTGAGAATTTAAAAAAAAATACGTTTGTGAAAAAAATTAATTTTGTAATTTGGATTTTTAAAAATTTTTTTTTCAGCGAAATTTTTTTTTCCAAAAATTTTCGATATTTTTTTATAAAAATTTAAACAATTTTGTACATTTCATCCTTTGACCCGAATTTTGTAGATATTATAGTTTTTGAGTTATAATTTTTTGTAAAAAATCAAGAAAAAATTTTTGGCTCTTTTAAAAACGTAGTCATGTGCCCATGTGTTTTCACCCACAACGTTTCGATACTATCTGAGATAGTGCTGCCAACGGCCAGTCGAGTTGGTATGGAATTCGTCAATCATCTTAAATAGTAGCCGGGATCCAATCATCATTATTCGGATTAATGAATGTTATTTTCCCTTTAAAACATATTCTCTACATAGATTTTGTCCCTAATTCTCAGACCACAATAGCGTTGGCTAGAATGCTAATAGTCGCTAATTTTTGTCCCCCCTCGTGAAACGGCGAAAATATTTCGAAGTTTATTCGCCCGAATTCGAAACATTTATTGCGCACATAAATAACACCAAGGTAGTGAGCATTTAATTAAAAACTCCCCCCTTTTATCCACGCCCATATTCGGTGACAATAATGGATTTGGATACCCCATTCATACGGCCCCATAAATGGGCCAAATCGCACCTGTCTCCTCACTCTCTGGGATTCTATTGTCGAATTTCAACGTTCAACCTACTTTCTCCGGCGTCCCATTCCGGGGTTACCGACTCGACTCGGCGAAACATCAATAGCAAATTTCGCAATTATGAAAATTTCCGGAAATATATGGCCACGAAAAGTTTGCTAAACAGGTAGATCCTCCCTCCCCCTTTTTTTTCTCTCTCGTTGAGCTCAAGCTCTGTGAAAATTGGAAAAAATGTGCGCTAAACGACTTTTATGTGGATCATAAAAGTCCACTCCTTATTGGGAACGAGAAAACTCCTCCCTCTCCTCGCCGGGTGACGAGAGAAGGGATGGGGAAGAAGCGAGGGTGGTATATTTAACGCGAAAACTCCTCCTTAGACCCGCTGTAAATCAACGGGCGATAAATTAGAGCCCAGAACGCAACGTTTACAAAATTTCCTTACAACAATGCGGAAAAACTTTCATCGCGGTCCTTTGAAAGGGTGGGGGCGTTGGGAGGCGTGTGATCTGAGGAAACTGAACGACTGTAATGCGCACATGTGAAACTGTAAATTTGCACCGTCTGATCAAGGTAAATTTGTTCGGAATATAGTTTTGGGTCCAGGTCATTTTTGTTGGCTCAACGTTAATTTTTTATATCGGTTCAGCGTTAATTGTAAATTAACTCGTAATTAGGCAGCATTCTATGTTTTTTTTTCAGACAAGTGTGGTGTTTTATTTCTGTTTCGTGTAGAACTTAAATTTTGTGAATGTTGATGGTTGTCCTTAGTGGTGGCGTTCCCATACCTGTTCACATTTCTTTTTTCTGAATTCGACGGCACTTTCGAATGACATTGGGAATTCTTAGGATTATTCAATTATACAATATCAGAAATTGTACGTTTGCAATGGAATCGTAAATCTGTCGAATGATTTCTTATTTCACGAGAAATAAATTCGTTTTCGAGTGCTCAATTTTCTTCGGAAGTCCCTCGCTACTTGATCTACGAAATGGGTACAATTTTGGCGCAAAACCGCTCTCCTATTTGCACCCAAAGTTTAACTAACAATTACCATCAATGCGATGACCTCGAGAGATGTTTTTAACACTCTGCTGAGAAGTTTCGGAATTGGGTCCCCGTATACCTTCTGTGCAGCCACCCGCAAAACGCACCACTGCAGGATGTTACGGTTATGGCACGGATGGTTCCCATAGCCGCATGCTTTTCGCTTCGGGGGCTGCTTCCTCGGCTAGCCTCGGTGGCGACAGAAGCGGGAAAGTTTCACTCAGTTGCAGCACCCCCAGTGGAACCCGGGCAAAGTGCAGATTGTCGTCCCGCGTGGGTCCCACTCGGAATGGTTCAAGTTCGAGAGTGATAAAGTCTAATTGTAGTGAGTTTTGTGCTTCATAAATACTTTCCCCTATCCGCGCGCTCGTTCGGAACGGAACGACGGGGCGGAGAGAAAGGACACAATGTTGAGCCATTTGCATTCTGAGCAGGACAGGGAGTCGTGAAAAGCCAAACGGTGGAGATTGCCCCAGAGCTCGAGAGGAATGTGTTATTCAAACAGTTCAGACAGAGATGGGAAAGGAAAGCTGTGTTGTGCTTTGATAATAAGAAACACCACGGGACATTTTCAACGCCTTCAAAACTAATAAGTTCAGTATATTTGAGGTTTTCTTCCACTGTAAGTACACCGTGCAAATGAGATGTTTATGGAAAAACCCACAATCCGACAAAGTTGTCCAAAATTGGAACGTTCAACAGGAAAGTTTAATCCTACGCTTTTATCCATCGGCGCCAACTGATTTCCATAAGCATATGTCTTCCAAAGTTAGTTCGTAGTTTTGCACGTTATGATGGAACAAATGGAAATAACTTTACGCACACGTGCATAAAATAAATAGTAGGAACCAAATCTTTCCAACTTTGTTTCCCTGATTCCCAAAACTCTGTTAGCTGCTGTTAGATTCTTCTACTGCAGCGGAGCAACATTCGGTTGTAAGAGTAAATCAAATTAAATTATTGTCATAGGGACACCCTGCATGGTGGTCTAGGAGGATCTCCGGGGCTAGCGGGGAGCGGACACTTGCATATTCATAAAGTCATGCAAAAGCGCGTTAATCAGGAAATTCGTCTCTCGGAAAGTTCGCAGCACCGATGCAAGTAAGCCAGTAGCATGTAAACCAAAGCTGCTAGCAATTACCGAGTTGCGGCTGGCAATGGTTAAGTCATACTTGTATAGCAAGCAAGCAAGCAAGCAGATTCCTGATTGTGGCTGCCAGTGGAGAGCTAATTGGCGGAACGATTAGTTCAGCCGGCTGGAATATGTCGAGCTACCAGATTCTGCGGCTGGACGAAATTCACTTCCTCGCAGACATTTGCCGTCCGGCGAAAACAGTTGGAATGGTTTAGCCTCGGTGCGATCGGACCATGGGTTTCGATGAAACATTGGGCTGTTTTGGTAGTTAAGGTAAAATTGGGGATATTTGTGAAAACGTTTTCGTAGGGATTAATCGATTATTCAAAAGTAAAAATCAGAAATCTCATTGTTATCCAAATTTATTGGCGAAATTTATTCAACGCACTCCAACAGGAATATATTGGGGTTAAAATGAAAATTTAAACACTGAACATGTAGGAAAGAATGGTTCGAGAAGTACGTCCTTTTTTTATTTGATTGCTTCGCGAAATTTCATTGTAATAAGCAGGTGAGATGGGGGTGAAATGGATATGCGGTTTATTTCAATAATTACATTTTGAATTTAATATGTATGTTAACGAGCACATCTCTTACATTTTACTCTATGCTATTTGCTCTATAACATTGAAATTGACGGAGCTTCAAATCTTAATTGATTCTGCACGCTGATGTAATCTATTAGGTCTCGATATTAAGCATTTTGATTGGTTTGCTTTCAAAATTCGATTCATGATAAATAACAATCTGACAAATTTCGGGGATGTGGGATAAATCTGTTCTGTAGTAAGAGAAATACATGGTGAACGATTTCTAGAGACATTAATTCAGCTTCTCAACACTAAACCTGCCGATCATGCATGTACATCTATTTCTACCACAAGGGATCAAGTGATAGGTCTTAAAAAAGATTGAATAGTTTAAACAAGTTTCCAGATACAAGCGACTTTCTTCTTAACCTGTCCATATTCCCTCCAGTTCCTCTATGAGCGCAAGTGTAACACTATTTCATTTTCTGCGTGACATAATTTTTTGACATATTGACATTGTTTCTTGTGTCTATCTTACGTCTATGGAAGAACTGGAATTCAAATAATTGGCAATCATTGGAACATTCAAACTAAAATTAAAAGGCAGTTATGACTACGAGAATAAAAATAGTATATTTTCACCTTTCTTCTGCGTACGATCGATAGAAAGAGAGAGCATATAAACATTCAAGTGACGGTCGTGTTTGCGAAGTCTCCTATAAGAACTTGGTAAGGCTATTTACAACTAGATAGATTACACTAAGTTGTCAAGAAAATCACGACCAGAATAGATCAAAGAAATCGTGTTGTGAAATGGTGACAGTTTTGTGTGTAAATTCGCGCGATTGATATGTTCTTGACATATTTCTAGATAGAAAAAAAATTGCAGAACATATCAACCGCGATAAAATTTTACGAGTAATACATTTGTAATAATTTTTCAAAGGAAAGCGAGCGGTTGTCTGATATCCTATTTTATTCTAATTCTGCTGGAACATACGACAAATTTGCTCAATACAATGAAAGCCTGAAAAGAAGCGAAACATTGCATTGCAAGCCATACCAATGTGTATTTCTACAGCCAGTCAATTCAAATAAATTCGTGCTGTGTGCCTAGTCTAGGTGAGTCTAGGAGATGCATTCCGCGTGCACTGACAATGAAAACCCCGATTTCGACATCTGGCCAGCTTGATCTCGTGAGAACAAGATGAAATCAATTCAATAAAAATATGGCACTTTTCAGGGCTACCAAACCTTTCAATAAGAGAATTATTTCAATACAATTCAATGATCAGTTCGATGCATTTCAAAGTAATATCTGAAGTAATAAAAATCAAATTCATTCTAATAATATAATGCCGGGGGAAAGCTTGTGTGAATTTAGGAGTGTTTTTTTGGCTCACTAGTGGTTGGTGACTTTCCGATCTTTCATTCGACTCTTGTGAATTCGTGCATTATTTCTGGGTTAAAAGTGGCGTCACAGTATAGCGCATTGTAATCAACGGAATAATATTTGGATACAAGCAAATAATGAAATAAATTTGGCTGTTGCCTTCCGAAAACATCATTCATTTTCTAACCGCGAAGCAGAGCGGATATGTTAATGCCATCGTTCTAGCAGAAGTAGCAAAAACAGTAGCAGCGGAAACGGCGACAACGGGCAACGAGTTTTAATTTTGTAGAAGTTTTCGTCTAAGTTTTTTTTTTGGAGATGCAAAGTTTTTACAAGTTTTACACTTCCACGAGCGAGTTGGTATAAAATTAATCGAAGGCAAAGGAAATCGTGTATCCAGTAGCAATTTAGCAAATCGGATGAAAATTGTTAATGAAATTAGTTGCAAAAAAGCAACAAAAATGCAACAAAATGATGCAACAAAAAATAATGAAATGGAGTTAAAAAGTTGAAAAATAATTAAAAAATCACTAACCTAGGAAAACAAACTGCGGTTAAATTTTGTTTAAATTATTTGTCAATAATGCAAAATAAGAAAAAAAAACATGGTTGTTTATAATGAAACTTTGGTTATAAACCTACACAAATTTTAATCAAAACTTCTATATATTAAATATCATTTTTTTTTTCAATCAATCATTTCGCTACATTCAAGTAAAAATTCAGTGAGTATTGAAATTATCAACAGTGAAATTGGTGTTAACCAAAAATCGGCAAGAATTGAATTTAAAGTTTTCAACTTCGTAAAAAATCTACCAATGAAGATAGGATGTACATTATTTCAATTTTACTATTCGAAGCAATAGTCTACGAAAAAGTCTTCCAACAAGTAAAGAATAGAATTACGTGTATGCAACATGGCTTCTTCAAAGGCCGTTCAACTGCAACTAATCTGTTGGCTTTTGTGACTTTTATTTTGAATGCAATGGAAAATGGCAAACACGTAGAAACTCTTTACACTGACTTCAGTAAAGCATTTGACCGCATCGACATTCCATTACTACTCTTCAAATTGCAGAAAATAGGAATGGAACAAAGACTCTTAAACTGGCTCAATTCTTATCTAACAAATCGTGAAAAAATTGTTCATTTTCAAAATTTTCTCTCAAATCCAGTAAAAGTCACTTCGGGAGTCCCACAAGGCTCTCATCTTGGTGCTCTTCTTTTCATTCTGTACGTTAATGACATCTCCTTCGTTCTCAAGCGTATCAATGTACTTGTGTATGCTGACGACATGAAGCTTTTCGCGGAAATTGGAAATGAAAACGACATCGAAGCATTTCGAAACGAAATACATGTATTCCATACTTGGTGTGATAAAAATCTACTAACACTGAATGTGAAAAAGTGTAACTCTATAACATTTAGCAGAAAAAAACATGTACCAAATATTGTAATATGTCTTGGAAATCAAATGTAGAAAAATGTGAAATAGTTAGAGATCTAGGCGTCGTCCCGGACTGTAAACTCACATTCATAGAACACTACAACTCTGTAATAAATAAGGCGAATAGTGTGTTAAGTTTGGTCAAACGCTTCTCACATAACTTCCAGGACCCATACACAATAAAGCTTTTATATATTACATATGTAAGGCCTATTCTGGAATACTGTAACATCGTTTGGAACCCGTATATGGTCGTACATGAAGAGCGCATTGAGTCAGTCCAGAAACAGTTTCTTCTATTTGCACTTCGTAAACTCAACTGGACCTCATTTCCACTTCCTTCATATGAAGCACGTTGCATGCTCATAAACATCCAAACACTAAAAGAACGCCGTGAATTTGCAATGCTTTCTTTTGTTAATGACCTAATTTCGCAACGAGTACAGTCAGCTGAATTACTAGAAAAACTAAATTTCTATGTACCTGGGCGTCAACTAAGAACGCGAAATTTGTTTCTAACCAAAACATCCAGAACAAATTATGCAAATATCGCCCCTATCAATCGCATGATGCGTATATACAATCAGCACTGCGAAATAATTGACACAACAATGAATAAAAAAAACAGCTAAAAAGAAACATGTACCGCAAAAATAATATTTAACCTAAGAAAACATTGTAACATTAGTGTATAAGTGTGTAGTCTACATTTGTTTGACGAAATGAATAAATAAAATAAATTCAAGTTCAACTTTCAAGTTTTGGATTTTTTTTGGAATTTTGGTACTGTGCAAATGTAGTGGAAAAAAATGAAAGAAACAAACAGAAAATTGAATTCCTCCTGTTTGTGGAGTTTTTATAAACTAACATAATTTTTTGCTCACTTAATGAACAGTAAACCCAATTAACCTCATTGACCGGCTCCCATTTGATTCCTAAATCGTTCCTATAGGTCTTTTCAGAAATATTTTTGAGATATGATAAATTTGATGATTATTATTTCAATAAATTATTATCGCATCGCAAGCCAAAATGCTGTACAAGATATATTATAAAAAATATACAAAATATTGAAACTTTTTGCATCGATTTTAAAAAAGGGCCAGAATGGGTTTTTTGTAGTGTTTAAGATTTTTTTTTTGTAATGTTGCAAACATTTCAATAAGTTCTAACGTTAAAAATTTGGTTTTTAGTCTAATGTATCCCCAAAATTACTGTGAAAGTTTCATATTGGTACGTTAAGCCATTTTTTTAGGCGTGCGATCAAAGTTTTGAGTAACTTAGAGGATACACTTCATCGCAAATTGTACCAGAAGTACAAAGTGCTATGGGTATCCTTGTAATGAACGATTCATAACATGCACTTGTGGAATCCTATATTGTGAAAAGTGGAAAAAGTGGAAATTCGTAGGCCTTAAAAACTCATGGAGCCCAACGAAGAAATTGACATCTCAGTCTGAAAGCTATTCGTTCTTCAAGCTACACTAATGCAGCCAATTCATGCCAAACCGATATAGTGGTTCATAGTTTTTCGTGAAAAGTGGTATATTTGTTTTTTTTTATCGCAAGATAAAGAGTATTTTTTAAATTTTTCATTAGGGTGCTCATTTACATTTTAGGGTGGCCCGAAAGATCCATTTTTTCGCAGTTTTGCTAAAAATGACTTTTTTAAACTTTCGGACCTATTCAGATAGTGGACATATTTAATTAAAGCCAATTAGCTGAATTAGAATTATAAAAAAAAACAAATATAATTAATAATTGCGAAAACAAAATCCATTTTCTTCTGTTTGTAATATTTTTTCAAACAATACTAGCACATTGGCTTTAATTTGGTATGTCGATCATCTTAATCGGTCTAGTGGTTAGAAAGTTATGAATTTTTAAAAAACCAAATCTTTTTTGGCAAAATAGCGAAAAATTGGATTTTTCGGATTTTTCTACTAAAATGGAAATGGGAACTCTAATGAAAAATTTAAAAAATACGGGTCTAATAGTTTGTGATCAAGAACAAATCTACCACTTTTGACGAAAATCTGAGAACCACTATATCGGTTTGACACGGAGTGGCTGAATAAGTAAATTTTATTGATTTTTCTTCTAACTTAGTACATTGAATGTCGATTAGATTTTGTTTCTGGAATTTCTCTACGATTGATCTGTTCCTACGAAAAACTTTAAAATGAGCAGATCTACTCTTTCAAACGCCGTTTTTATCTCTGTTTGAAACTTTTTGGGCTATAAAATGTCGGAAATAAGTGCAATCATCTCATCGAAAACAGCCACTCCGATCATTCCGCCCACCACTCACCCACCGGAATATCGAAGACTTATCCAACGCGTGTGGAAATGAGCGAGTGAAACATACGCTACATAATGATACATTTTTTGCCCATTTGCCTGGTGTCGGATGACGGGGGCTGAGTGACTGACTGTGCGGCGAGGAGCGCAATTGATGAAAAGTCCGATGCGAAAAAGGTCATTCCGGTGGAAAACTTTTTGATGCTCATCATCAGAAATCCATTGGCCATTAACTGGAATGATGGTTCGCTGGCGAGCGCCATCATGACCAGACCGGGACCCAGCCCAACCCAATCACTGGGCTAGGAAGCAATCCTGTGGCGGTTGGTGGGCTGACTGGCCATAAATGATGATTTTTTGATGTGTTGAAAGGGCATTCGAATAGAAAAATAAATAACTTTTTCTGTTGCCTACCCTTTGCCATTGAAAGGAGAGATAGAGAAAAAAAAAGATTGGATTGGAAAGTGCAATGCATGTTGTGGGGAAATCCATTAATGGAATATGATTTCATTCAATTTTAGCCGCCCAGCTGCGCGTGAACAGCTACAACGGAAAATGCTACGGAAAAGGATCAAAGGAGTATTGTTGCTTTTATTTTTATTTCCTCGGATGAAAGGAGATAGCTTTGAAAGGGCTAACCATAGCGGAAACAACCATTTGAATCGAAATGTGCACCTGTGACCGGTAAAGTATATCAATTTTGCTGATGAAACGTTGCAATCCGAGCTGACGTGACGTCATTGGGTGTAGACTTTTGAAACTGTGTAAAGTCGCGACCACATTTAAACATCCCATTTCAAATTCATCGGTTTGTTCTAATTTTTTCTGTTTTTTCCAACCTCGCGAAGTGCACTTCCGAACCGGCTGAAAGAAAACCACGAAAAATGTCGGAGCATGTGTCAAGATCTGCATACACAGAAATTCATCACCCGGACGAATGCGAGGTTATGTGTCACGGCACGGAACAAATTCCTGTTGCCGCGGATGGCAATAAATATTCCATTTCTGCTTGTTGACATTTCGAACGACATATGTTCGCGTATTTTCTCGCCCGCTAATTCGAATCGGTCGGAACGATTCCTTCTCGTTGAGGTTTTGTTTTGAATACCGCTCTCGCAACCGCCAACTCTCCCGGCGGTGTTACGTTTGCAATTCAACAGTTTTGGTTGGGCCCTTTGCCACATTTTTCAATAAATTCATCATACATTTGCATAATTAAACGGAATGCTATGAACCAACAGATATCAACATCTCGAATAAAGTGTTTTCATTTAGTCACAATCCAAGAAGGTTAGTGGAAATAAGAAAATAATAAAAAAACGAATTTCATGCCAACTCGTCTTAGGAGTTGACAGCACCATCTCAGATAGCAGCGAAACGTTGTGGGTGTAAACACGTGGGTCTTTAAACAACTTTGCATACTTGAAGTATCCCAAAAAGAATTAGACTTCGTTTTCAAAAGGGTCAAAAAAAATTTCTTGATATTTTACAAAAAATAATATAACTCAAAAACTATAATACCTACAAAACTCGAGCTTAAGTATAA
This sequence comes from Toxorhynchites rutilus septentrionalis, assembly GCF_029784135.1. NCBI lineage: Eukaryota > Metazoa > Arthropoda > Insecta > Diptera > Culicidae > Toxorhynchites > Toxorhynchites rutilus. The sequence goes on from NC_073745.1 coordinate 9,811,438, forward strand.
AATGTAAGAAATTATTTAAATTTAAATAAAAAAATACCAATTTTTCTTGAAAAAATATTTCACTGAAATAAAAATTATATCAAAAATTAAAATTCATTTTTCTCGAAAACGTATTTTTTTAAATTCTCAAAAAAAATATACGAATAGCGCTTAAAATTTCCAACAAATTGTTCATATATCGGAAGATGGGCACTTTTATAGGGAAATAGTTTTTCTAACAACAATTTTCCCATGTATTCTTTGAAAAAATTACAACGAATCCTAATTTTCTTTTGAAGCCAATTTAGCGATATAAGGTAAATGATTTTGATTTGTCCAGTCGAAAATATGATCATGGTTTGTCCACTTTTTTGAATGCTCTAATTCAGCACACCTTTGTCAAATTAGGTGTTCGAATGTTTCAAAACATATTGTTTCGACACGACAAATGTAAATATATTTGCGACACTGTTCGGCGAGAAGCGGTTTAAATGCGCGACAAAAGGATTAGACCTTTGCGAGATAAAATACGAGAGATGCGTTTGGTTCGACAGATTTATTTCAAGTGTTCTTTTGTACATTTTTACGGTGTGTTTTATATGAGATGACCGGTGGCTATCGGCACGACTAGCTAAGAGTATAATAAAGAAAGGTTCTTTTTGATGTGCACAATTGATATACAAACTTTTGGATGCTGCGATAAAAGAGGCGAACCCTTTGGCTATTTGGGCCTTTGTCCGCAAGGTTTATGACCCTTTTTGTTTAAAGGATTGAAGCTTTGATGATATCTGGGCTTTATATTGAAGCCGATTGATTATGATTTTTTGTGCAATTTGGAACAGATTTAATACCTAATTTGCTTAGCATGAATAGAGTTTTAAGATTAAACACATATAAATTTTTTTTTTCTTGATTTACAGTAGTTTTATAATATGTTCTTACGGAATCACATGCTTTAAAGGATTATAAAATACACCTTCTATTGGTGTCAATGCGCCCCTCATTCGAGCTAACTTTTAATCGATCACCAGATGATTATTTGGCACGTATTGAGGCCTTTTCTGGATTATAACACTTACAAATATTGTATAGTGTATAGTTAAACCATTAAATTAACGCATTTTGATGAACTCAATCCTGATCATGAGTTGTCCAATTCAATGATGTTGTTTTGTCCACATTATTTTTTATGGTAACCGCTTGGCGAGCTGCGGTTTGTTCATTGTGTTCGTCGCGCATATCATAAATAAAGTTTTCCTGTGTTGAGCGTGTTGAGGGGAATAAAAGTATGCCCAAGAAAAGGCAACATTCTCAAGAAAGCCTAAATTATTAATGGATCAATATGATGACAGTTAACCCAAGCAATGAGGAATGCAACATCTATTTTTCATGATCATAATAAATCATGATCATAATTTCTCTTTGAGGAAAATCATCTAAAAACATAAATATTTGAATAAATACAACGCTTTATGGTAGAATCAGAATCTAGAGACTTAGGGCTTTTCAACAATCCCAAACTCGTCTTGATTGTATGCGATTTTCATGAAGATTACTTTACTAGTTGCGTGAAAACACCCTGAATTAGACAAACCAAGATCATTGACCCTATTTTATAGTCAACTGCGAAATACTTACCAAGCAATCACAATAACCTGATAACGATGATGAGAACTGATGAAACACGAGAGAAATTTAAATATTGATGAAAGGGGTAAATTCTACGTGCTCACGCTAAGCGAACGTCAAACAAAAACGATAATGAGTGGATTAGGGATTTTGGATGGTTTTTTTCCTACTATGTAATCATTTCAATGTAACTCTCAAATGAAGTGATAGTGAAACCAAAGGATTACTCCAAAGAAGCAATTGTGATAATAATTTTATAGTTATATCATCAGTGCATTAAGCATTTCAAGATATTAGAACAAAGTGTCCAAAATATCAATCAGAACGGTAGAATGAATTTGAAAAAAATTAACTTTTCCCACTAATTCATATTATTGCTATTATCAACTTTAATTATTTCACCGTAACAAAAACGCACATCATTTTTATATTTACATTCAAATACTAGTGTTTTCAATTTCTGAGAAACATTAGTGATTTGAGGATAGTACAAAGTACGCAGCTTTGTATCCGCACTTCGACTCTCTCGGGGGATCATCTGTCACGATGTGTTTTCTCCGGGCAGTGCGGGTGTCGCTGTGCTCATGAATGTATGAATATGCTGATTAGGTGGATGGGATTAGAATAATTGATAAGCTGGTCGATGTCCACCAGCATCGTCTCGATTGTACGCTGGCCGGTGTCTGTTTATAAATGGAGTCGTTAAACATCTCCCGTTGTCGTAAGAGGATCTTCCCCGGCTCGATTCAACCCTACCAAGCAACGGGATAATAACAAGGTGATATGTGACCATAGACGTGTCCTCCCTCCCCTTCCACTGCAGAACGTGATAATAATTGATTTAACGTGCAGAAGAAAGCGCCAACAAACGACTCCGGAGACGGCAACGACCAGCGGACAGTGTCTGAGATACTGGCGCGCTGATGGTGCATTGTCCTCCTCGAGTTCCAGTGTTCCAGTCGGTCCGTCGGTACATACATACATATATGGCGCATAATCGCTTCTGATTTGACGCAACTACACAACCGCGGCCGGCAGCAAGACACGATCAGATTAAACCCCCGATAATACTGGCGATGATGTTGTTCGAGTTCGCCATTCAAGCCGGAATTCAATCGCCCTCCGAGGACAATGAAGCTCATTAATAAATTCAGCTTTCTCTTCCGTCCGTTCCCAAGAAGGAAAGGGCCAGTGTCTTCTCCGATGCTAGGAGGACTAAATAGTGTCTACTGGAAAAAGAAGTACATAATTTCATCGCGAGGGAATCAACAATAACAATGACGTAGAACTTAGCGAAATTGAATCACAATCAAAATTTATTAAGACGGAAACTCGTTTGGTAGTTCAGTACAAACCAACCAGCAGCAACAACAAACAAATAAAGCATCCTCGTTCTCCTCGGTCTTGCTTGGTTTTGACAGCATCGCTAAGACCCGACGCAATCATCCCGAATGGGTCGCCGAGGTCGACGAGGAGAACAGGACTCCAGGGGGCCTGGCGGAGGGCCAAATTGAAGAGGTTCCGCACTGTAATGATCGTTTTCATTTTGAAAATTTAATTAACTACGAATTGTGTTTAGCCGTTCGCACTCTCGGCGAATCCGGCGAAAAGTTTCATAAAGTGCGAAGTGATGATTTCGATGTTTTCTCACTTTTGATTTCTTCTGGCACGGAGCGGGGCAAAACGCTTGAAATGATATAATCCAGTTAATAAGCGGCATGATTGTGCGAATATTTTGAATGGGGAAGCATTGAAGGCTGGTGATGTTGGCAAAATGTAGCGCTTCGGAACGCGAATTCAACCTTCTTCCATCTTAAGGGCGGATAATGTATTTTTTTATGTGACTTGTCAAATACGCAGATTTGCATGGCGAGAAAACTGAGTTTCGACTCTTTTTTTTACTTTCAGATTTGAGCCACTATATGAATAGATAGAGGAATTGAATTGACTGTACGTTCGCACTGCGTAGTCAACATCTCCAACAGATTGACGAATTTGATGCAGTTTCTTGCAAAAAGGTTATACCATAATTCCAGCAGCAGCGATCAATTGGCAATCAATTTGAAGAAGGAAATAGCTGAACATGACTTTCATTTTGTTGCAAAACGCTTACAATAATTGCTCCGGGAGGAGCAAATATAAAGTTGTCGACTGTATTCATGTAAACTTGCAGTGAAGGGAAAAGCGGGATGTTCGTAATGGGCCTGGCCAGGTAAGGGAGTAAAAAGTGCCCCCAAACCAAATCAATAGCTGTATGGAAAATATTGTATAGGATATTAAATAAGACATTTTGGCGGTTTATTTCAACCCACATAGGGGTTTAACATGGGATCTATAGTGAAAAAGTACTTTTTCGTTTATTTAACGCCATCCTTCGAAATTTAAAAAAATATATAACTTTGAGACCCACCACTGCTCTAATTTTTAATTTAAATGCGTTCGTATGTACCTTTTTTTTCTACATGTGGCGTAATTTTTCCTGAACTTTTAAGTGCATTGCGAGACACAAACATAATTTTCTTCATCGTCTGCATTATTATTTTTATTTTCTTGAAAACGATTATTTTATTGTATTCGTGGTTTCCAATTGTAGGATTAAAATAAAAAAATAAAAACAATTCGGATTTTTTAAGCGTTCTTTTCATTAATCCCAATGATCTTTCCACAAGGACTTTATTTTTTTCTCACAGAGATCTATCGTACTGCTGACTCCTATGAATTTGGTAAACCATCTAAATCCAATGTAAAGATAATCTCATATATTTTAAGATACGAGAAAAACAATTGTACAGGGCAATGCCCTAAATATATCGACAAAATTTAGACATATGGAAAACAAAATTTAAAAAAATTTTTAGAGCAGTAATGGGTCTCTAAATTCGAAATAAATTAAATATGCCCAAAGGCCAAAAAACAATCGCGCAATCCTCCTAAAAATTCAAGAAATAATTACGCTACATGTGGAAAAAAAAACAACACATACGAACGCATTTAAATAAAAATTAGAGTTATTTTTTTTCAAAATTTTGAAGTGCCTGGAAATATATAATTTTTTTTTTGTACCCCGGAAAACACTCTAAATATTCTGAAAAAATCACATATACCTAAAATAGACGTAGGAAGAAATTTGAATACAAACTAAAGTAGTACTGAATCTCAAAATACAAAAAAAATAAATTAAAATTAAACATAAAATAAAAACTGATTTAACATTTTTTGAAGTGTTTGATTTTCTGCTTAAAAAATTGTTTGAAAATATTGATCGATATACCTAAGTAAGATGTACTTTCAGTATTTTTTTTTTCATATTTTTGTCTCAAAGCTATTGAGAATGGCGTGAAAAAAACGAAAAGGTGCATTTATCACCATAGATCCTATGGTGTACCATACAAGAACTCAAATATATGGTACTACTGCCAAAATGTTTTATTTGGTACCCTATATAATATGTTCCATACAGCTGGTGATTTGGTTTGGGAGACTTTTTACTCCCTTACCCAGCCAGACTCTTTGGAGGTATTAAAAAAAATTTTTTTGTGCCGCGCAACACTGCTAAAATCACAAATATCTAGAAAAGGTGCAGAATCAAATTTAAATATGAATTAGAGTAGTACTAAATCTCTAAATCCCAAAAAAAAATTTTTAAGATTTCAATATTTTTTTAGTACTAATTTTTTTTTGATAAGTTTTCTTGATACACCGTAGTAAGATGCACATTCAGTATTTTTTTTTTCAAATTTTTTTTCTCGAAGCTTTCGAGGATGGTGTGAAATAAACGAAAAAGTACGTTTTTCACTATAGATCCTATGTTTCGGATGGATAATACATCTCAAATAAGGTGAAAAAATAAAATAAAATATTATATAACACTATGAATTGGGAAATTGTTGCACAATTGTAACTAAAACCATTAAAACTAAAGGCACACAGTGTCCTTTGATAAACTTGAATTAAAGGGTGTGTCACATCAAATTGCATCACGGAAAAAACGCTGTAGAAATTCGCCCAGTAGACCGATCCTTTTGAAAATTTTAGACAGTAAAATAAAAACTATTAAACAACTTTTGGCATTTTCTTTTTATTCATACTTCGAACCCAAGCCCGTATGCTCGCACCTTCCTCTGTACCCCGTCCATAAGGTTCTGTACAACGTCAGGTTGTAGTTTTTTTTTAACAGAAATCCATTTTCTCTTGAAGTCCGCCTCCGATTTGACAACTTTTGGGTTCTTCCGGAGGGCCTGCTTCATAATCGCCCAATATTTCTCTATTTGGCGAAGCTCCGGCGCGTTGGGCGGGTTCATTTCCTTTGGCACGAAGGTGACCCCGTTGGCTTAGTACCACTCCAACACGTCCTTTGAATAGTGGCACGAAGCGAGATCCGGCCAGAAGATGGTCGGGTCCTCGTGCTGCTTCAATAGTGGTAGTAAGCGCTTCTGTAGGCACTCCTTAAGGTAAACCTGCCCGTTTACCGTGCCGGTCATCACGAAGGGGGCGCTCCGCTTTCCGCAAGAGCAGATCGCTTGTCACACCATGTACTTTTTGGCAAACTTGGATAGTTTCTGCTTCCGAATCTCCTCCGGAACGCTGAATTTGTCCTCTGCGGAGAAGAACAACAGGCCCGGCAGCTGACGAAAGTCCGCTTTGACGTAGGTTTCGTCGTCCATTACCAGTCAATGCGGCTTCGTTAACATTTCGGTGTACAGCTTCCGGGCTCGCGTCTTCCCCACCATGTTTTGCCTTTCGTCGCGGTTAGGAGCCTTCTGAACCTTGTATGTACGCAGGCCCTCCCGCTGCTTGGTCCGCTGGACGAATGAACTTGACAAATTCAGCTTATTGGCTACATCCCGGACCGAACTTGTCGGATCACGTCTAAACTGCGTAACTACGCGCTTGTGATCTTTTTCACGGAGTATCCATTTTTGCCGTTCTTCACCTTCCGGTCGATGGTTAGGTTCTCGAAGTATCGTTTTAGTACTCTGCTGACCGTGGATTGGACGATTCCCAGCATCTTACAGATGTCCCGATGTGACAACTCTGGATTCTCGAAATGAGTACACAGGATTAATTCACGACGCTCTTTTTCGTTCGACGATATTTTTCCAAATTTACGAAAAATTGACAGTGGAGCATGGCCAACGTGATCTATACACTCTTATCTGATTATAAGCGAAAGCTGAAGATATAATTCCTAAAAATTAAATTTCTACAGCGTTTTTTCCGTGATGCAATTTGATGTGACACACCCTTTAGAATACAGTACAACCTGGTTTTCATAACGCAAGTAGCGATATCTGACAACTGAAAACTAACAGCATTTTTCACAGCTACCGTTTTGTCTCAAATTCCAAACACTTAAGCTTTGATGGCCATTAAACAGTGTCTCATTACTCAAAATGATAATTTGATTTTTGGATACCATAGAGCCTTCTTTTTCATTTGACTTCACAAAAATTGATTCACAAATATATTTTCATGTTGAAAAACTAAAAATTACATTATTCACATTTGTCTCAAATTCCGAACACCATTTATGTCACTGATTCATATTCCGAACACTTTTGTCTCAAATTCCGAACAGCCAAAATGCATTTGTTTAAAAAAGCATAACTTTTGAACTACTTGAACGATTCAGATGATCAATATATCAAATTAAAGCGAATACGCTAATCTTTTGTGGAAATACTTTTTACTTTCAAGAAAATCGGATTTTGTTTTCGTATTACCGATTGGTGTGTTTGGTGTGTTATTATTTTTCAAAGTTAACATGATTTAGTCTCGTTCAATATTTCTATGCGACTAGATCTATGCAATTAGAGTTCCATTTTTTTGCAACTTAAATATTTTTTCAAAGAAGAATAGCTCATTGACTTCAATTTAATATGCCGATTATCCAAAACTGTTAGGTAGTTCAAATGTTATGAATTTTCGAAAAACGTCATTTTTTTGAAAAAAAAGGGAAACATGATTTTTAGACCATCGATTAAATTTGAAAAATTATTATTCAAAATAAAAAAAACATTTTAGATTTTTGGACATGTTATGTAAACAGTAAAAAAGCTTTCAGCTTCAAGAAAAAAAGATTAAAAAATGTCCCGAGACCATGAAAACTATGAAAAACAAATACGTATTATGAAAATAAAATTCAAATAATTTGTAAATGTAATATTTTCTCAAAAAAGACCAGCTAACTGGTTTAATTCCAGTAGTTCAAAAGTTATGGTTTTATCGATACCTGTAAATGATGTGAAAGTGTAGCCTAAAACCCAAAGAATTTCAAGGCTCTCATTATTCAACTATTTATATCATTAAAGTTCAGTAAATTTACATTTAAAATGAAGTGTTCGGAATGTGAATCATGCAAAGAAACTTGATTCATATTCCGAACACTACTTCAATACTAATTTTAATACATATTTCTGTATAAAATATCATTTTTTCATTCATTTATTGTAGATTCTCTTCTTTTCTAGCACTTAACCTGAAAAAAAGCAAACAAAAAAATTGAAAGAACTAAACAAACTGAAAAACTAACGATGCTTGTTTTTACGCCATTTGCTAACGCAAGCATTTTATCTTTGGTTTTGACTGTCACTTTTTTGCAAATGTTTAATATTTTAAATTATAGGCTATATCAATGCCTGTAAATAATGTTAAAATGTAGCTCAAAGAATATCAGGGCTTTCGTTATTCAATTATTTATAACATAAAAATGTGTAGTGAATTTACATTCAAAAATGAAGTGTTTGAAATTTGAGACTGTTCGGAATATGAGACAAAACGGTATTTAAGCGACAGAAGTCGATATGTTGCACACGATGGAGAAATTAGCACAGGGAAGCAACATTTACTTTTTCTCCTTTCTATTAATGATCCAAGACAAATGGTACCTCACTGGTACACCTAGGTAATTTGCTGATGACACCGCAACATTGTAAATTACATGCAATCGTGTTAAACATGAATCAGTTCCTGTTGAACGTGTGGGATACAATATGCACGACATTTTGGACATGAACAAGCTATGCGCGCGATGAAGGCCGCGTTTGCTAAGTGTCGACCAAAAACAGCGACGCGTTGATGATTCAACAGCCGGTTTGGTGTTGTTGAGCGTAATCGAGTGGACTTCTTTCGACGTTTTGTGACCATGGATGAAAAACTATACCAAGTGTATTGCCCTCAAAGGAAAATATGTTGAGGAATAAATACAGCTTGGCTCAAAAAACGATCGTTTTCGTTAAAAATCTCGAGACTTTTCAGCCCATGTATTAATAACCTACATTTTATCGTTATTATCTTCATTACCTTTGATGTTAAGATTGCTAAGTGTAAACCGCCATTAAGCATTTTAATTATTTTTGTTATGTTTAATTTCGAAAAATAAATTGAATCACTAGAAGCCCATGTACTTAATTGTTTTCAATCCCTTATTGTTTTCAATTTCGTAAACTATTCTCAACTATTTAATTCAATTTTCTTCCTACGTCAAAATGACGTCTTTCATTTCTATACTGGGGTGTAAGTTCAAAGCTTCGAAAACGAAAGCGTTACGCCGGAGAACGAGATTTTGAGCGGTCATAGCTCCAGAACAACTGAACGAAATGGTATGATATACACTTCATTCGAAAGATAAAATGTCTACGCGTTCTATGCTTGTTACTTTTCGATTCAAAAACTTGTTTCAATAGCCTTAAAATTGCTTACAAAATAGTCTATTGAAATCACACCAATCGGTATAAAAGCGAGTGTCGCTCGGAAATCCACTCAGTTATGATTGCGCAACGATTGAGGTACCATCGCTTCCCTAACACATACTTGAAAATCGGAATGTCTCCCTAACACAGACTTCAAAACTATGGAGCCTGGGGAAACTGGCATTGCAAAATTGATGCAAGTTGTGGGTACTTTTTACTCGTTTGCGTTTCTGCAATTCGGAATATATCCCTAACACGGGTTTCAAAACCATTGAGCGTGTGAAATTGGCATTGCAAATGAGATGCAAGCTGCGAGTACTTTTGAACTCGCTTGCATTTTTGCAAACCGGAATGTGTTTTCCCAACGCAGATTCCGAAACCAATAAGTTGGTAAAATCGGCATTGCAGATCTTGGCAGTACTTTTATACTCCCATGCATTTTTACACTCGTTTTGCTTACACTGTCTACAAAAGCGGGTACAACTTCTACGCATTCCGTGTGATGATTAGGCAAAATGTTAATACCTATTTGCTGCGATAACCACTACCATAATACCTGAATTGACCTAAACAGGGATTTGTTTGCAATTGAATTCGTAAATTGTTTCATTCATTCACTAGTTTAATCAATAATTTAATCAATACATACAAAAGATAGCTCTGCGCAGCAGCGATATCTAATTGAAAAACACAAATGATTACTAAGCCAACGGCAGCCCTACGTCAACTTTGCGGTTATATTATAGGTATAACCCATCCATAGTTTTTCAGAATGTTTTTATTTGTTGAGTTCGATGTGTACACTACCAAGGGACTAATATTCGCTCATTTCTACGCCAAAATTTAATACAATGATGTTGTCATTCCTTTAAATAATCGGTGTGAACGCAGACAATTTTGCAAATATCAGGATTCAGGATCTCAAAATTAAAATTCGGTTGGCTTGAACTTGACGCGTGTTTTTTTTTTAAAAAAAACCCCTGTGCAACATTTTTAAGTTTGTGTGTGCTGAATAATGTCTCTTTTTTATTCAGATATTCGTTCTTCAATTACCAAAATAGGCTTAAAATGGGCACTTCATCTTTTCAGTGTCCCTGGCGTTGGTCGCGTAAACACGTTTTGACCAACGCAAAATGATGTTCTTCAACAAAAATTCGTGTGCTGTCATAAAACAGTTGATTGCTTATGCGATGATTTGCCACACATCTAGACTGCTGGTAGCTACGACAGTCCATGGTTCAATTTCTATCATAAAACATTGAAGTTAGCTGATGCGTTTTATGATTGTTTATAGTCGGTTGCAAAGTTGCTATTTTGACGTAGGACTACGTCTAACCGGAAGATATAGGGGGTGAAATGGAAATCTAGGCACTGAACAAGTAGGAAAAAATGCAAGATTTGGAACGCTTATAACTCGAGCATTTCTCAAAAGATCGCAAAGGTTTTGCATCAATTGATAGGAAATATATCTACGCATCTATCATAACGAATAACATTCCATTTTTCTGGAGATAAATAATTTAATAATTGTGAAATATCAAGCATTGTCCAAATGCACTATGTGCCCATTTTTGATTGGTCCATTTTGTGCTCCTCAAATCGTACCGACCAAAACGGGCAACCAGAGCAGCAGCGAAATAGAATGAAGCACGATTGGAAATGAAAAAGAAAAAAATGAGGGAAACATTGGTCGCAGTCTCACACATGCGTAATTCTCGAGCCACCCAGTCAGCTTAAGAATCCCCGCTCCGCTGCCGTAACGATCATTCTCATTCAAACCGTACACCACATCGGTTCGCATCACAACACATTAACAAACCAACCCAAGCAGCCATGTCTGGACATGGTAAAGGAGGAAAAGTGAAGGGAAAGGCAAAATCCCGGTCGAACCGTGTTGGTGTGGAGTTCCCCGCAAGGGTAGCTAGGCCGAGCGCGTTAGTACCAGTGCACCAGTCCACCTAGCCGGCGTTATATAGCTTCGGCCGCCGAAGTGATCGAGTTAGCTGGCAAAGCTGCTCGCGACGATAAGAAAACCCGCATTCGGAAAAGAACACATTCGGTTCGGTGGACATCAAGACAACAACAGGCAGTTGCAGCGAGTGGCGAGTGGCAAACGCAATCGCAAAACGGCATCAGGTAGCAGAAGAAAAAAGTTTGTTCTTTATACAAACTGCTTTGGTGGCAAATCCAGAACAAGGCGGCATCGAGGGCGTTCGAAATGGTTTTTTTCAAAACCACGAGTACTAAGTTTTCAAAATTGGAACCATTCCATAAAACAAGGCGCTTTTCAGGGCCATTAAACCTTCCAAAAAAGAGTTTAGGAAATACAGTTCAATGCTTTCTAAAACAATATCCAAAATAATAATAAAACACAAATTGATTTTTTCATAATTTGTTTGCCAGGATATGATGAGTATGTGAATTTGGCAGTTGTTCTGAGATTATTGATTTTCACCAATTCTTAAATTGCTTTTAGATTGAAAGTACAGTAATTTACACTTATCTCTACATTTAGCTAATTGGACGGACCTGTAATGCGATATATTTAGTTGGACATTTTTGTAAACATAGAGTTCGGGGTCCAAATTATGACCCCACATTGAAAGTTGACACTGTACCACTGTCATTGCAAATGTTCAATTACAGGTTAAAATTACCTCCAATCCGATACTAAGTGGTGGTAATGCGACGTGCCATTGAATGTAATTTACTGTAAAATATGTCACAAGCTGGATGGGAAGAAATTTTCCAACTGTGAAAGCTGTGGCGAGTGGCAAATGCAATCGCTAAACAGAAAGGTTTGGCCGAACAAGATGGGGATATCGAGTGATAACAAAACAATAAACTCTTTAGATTGAAGATAATTTTGTGATCCTGAAAAAGACCCTTTTCAGCCTGCATGTGAATCCAATGAGCGAACAAATCGTAATGAATGTATTTTTTTGTCATCGCTCCCTTTTAACGCTCATTCGTTCGTCTCGTTGGACTCGCCCCTCCGGCTGAGTCTGCCGATTTGTCTCTATCCTGTGAGTGTGTACCGCTAGAGTATAAAACACGCGGACCTCAAAAAAATATCTTATTTTCTTTCAAACCGTAAACCCGTGTGGTTGTACGGCATCGGCATCGTGGATGTAACGAAGGAGGACAAGTTAAGGGAAAGGCAAAGTCTCACTCGAACCGTGCAGGTCTCCAGTTCCCTGTTGGTCGCATTCACTGATTGCTCCGCAAGGGTAACTAGGCCGAACGGATTGGTGCCGGAGCACCAGTATACCTAACAGCGGTTATAGAGTTGCGGCCGTCGGAGTGCTCGAGTTGGCTTGCAAAGCTGCTCACGACAATCAGAAAACCCGCATCAAGAACAGAGCAGCTTCGGTTCGGCGCTCATCAAGGCAACAATTAGTTTCAGTGAGTGGCAAAGTGCTTCTCCGGCACGTCGCATTAAATGTAATTTACTGAACAACATGTCACAAGCTGGATGGGAAGAAATTTTCCAACTGTGAAAGCTGTGGCGAGTGGCAAACGCAATATCTAAACAGGAAGGTTTAACCGAACAAGATGGGAATATCGAGTGATAACAAAAACACAACACCAAAGGTTCTTTTCAGAACCATCAACATATTCATAAAGAGTAAACAGTAAACTAATCCATTTTTCAGGTAGATAGGTAGGTATTCACGTAGGAGAAGAAAATAAAACAATATATTTAAAATATATATTTAATAAAAGCTGCCCCCTTTGTATAGTCCTACGTCACCCCGGTTATGTCCCCGACATTACCCACCCGTCTTTTTTTTCAAATCGATCTGAATGCCAGATCAAACGAATTTTAATACCAAAAATGATTGATGAAATGTCTTCAACAGTGAAATATGTCAACATAGAAATTACCACTCGAAAAAGAGTACATTTGAGATTTAAAAGTGGTTTGATACTTTTTTGATTCTGAGAGTGTAATTTTTTCCCGTTGTTACCGTACATTTTTCTCACGTATCCGTATTTCTATGAAAAATAAAATAAACCCGTAGATCTGGAGAAATGTCCGTGAATCTGGCTTCTCTGCTCTGCAGATGAAAACCAACTAAGCACAGCGAAACAAAACGATACAAAATTTCGTCATCAAACCCAATACAATATGCTTCCCATTAGGATGCTTATTAACTTTGCCGCAATATTTTGTAGGCGTTTATTTACAAAAACGGAATATTAAACTCGCCCCTTGCCAAGGAAAAACAATTCCATTCCACTTCGGCTCAATGCTCGGGCGGAAATCAATTTCAGCCTGCTCGAGAGAAGGCACTACCTAATTAAAGATCCTCACCCCCAATGATACCCGTCGATCGACAGTCGACTTCCGGACAGTTTCCGCACACGACGCAAGCCGGAAAGAGACGCCAGATACTCGTTCCACCACCGCCCCAAATTGGCAGCAGCAGCAAAAGTTTCAATTTCGATTGATATTCAGTGACGCCTCTACCGTCGCTGCCGGAATAAGTGAATAATTTCCACTTTCTATCTTTGTCAATTCGGGGCCTGACTTTGGCCCAGACTGCTCAATATGTGCCGTGGCAGAAGCTCCGGAGGCGTCCTCAGTCGCCCGTGTAATTTATTCCATTAAGGGATGACTGCCGAGAAACTCCCATTGGCAAGATATTGGCGGAAAAACGGACGATTTGGCGAGTAATTTGAAAGTTTTCCTCCGTCTCTTTTTTTCTTTTTCTTCCAGCCAAGATTAGCTGATTCGAAATGAGCAAGTCGCTTTAACGGATCAAAGTTCGGTCTGAATCGAAATGTGAAATTGATACTCGGTTTCTGCGTATCAGACTTCTTCTGCTCTCATTACATGTGTGGAGAATTCTTTTCTAATGAGTTTGTGTATAAACTTCTCCAATTCCTAAGCAGACATCATGACTTTTTGAACTTTTGGAAACTTAACCAGCGCACAAACAAACAATCCAGCTCCCATTCCAGGAGTCTTTCGTTGAACTTTACCATGCGAAGAATTAAAACGGCGAGCGTTTGGAAAGAAAAACAACCACACAAACGCACACAAGAGTCTTCTCTTCTTTCACCATTTTTTTTTTGTTGTTGCTCTGTTTCGAGAGATTCCGCGATGTGTGTAATGTTTGCTGGGTTTGCATAATTTCCCTACATCTCGTGTGTAAGCGCTCCTCTAGCTTCTTCTTTTTGTTTTCGTTCAACCCAAACAGAGTCGCGCACCGTGAATGACTAAATCTGCCAAGAAAAAGGCTCCTCTTTCCGCGCGCGCCGTGGAAGGAGCCGGAATGGAATGCGAAAAAGTCGTCGCCACAGAGATTAAACAACGAGAACATATTCAAATGTGTTCTGCCCCTGCGAACACGCGACTGGAATCGCTGGAGCTTATTAAAAACCATTGGAACTGTTCCACAGACTAGACCGGAAAAAAGTGCGCCGGAGACGGAGTGGCAGGGGGGCTCAATCGTTGTTGAGAAATTAAGAAACATGTTAAATCGGGTCCCAGTTGAACCTATTAATGGCGGTGAATAACCCGAGAATTCCAATATAAAGTGCTGAAAAAAACTGTCACCGGCGGAACAATAGGTTAAACTGATGTCCAGTATATCACGTTTGGACAAACGTTTTTCAAAAGAGTGCATTCCGGACTACGTGGGGAAGGAAAGCCCATGTTGGCATTGAGTTCTAATTTATCAGTCAAACCTGTGCTCGAGTGCGCGGGAGTTTATTCATACGGCTTGGCGCGGCTCGCCAAGAGTGCAAAACAAAAAAAAAAGAAATCCTGAAGCGAGAGACCGAGGTGAAATGTCACCAGTCATGTTTTATGTATCCGCATGAAATAAATTTCCGCTTCACCAAATATGCTCCTGTATCACAGTGAAGCCGGAGGACCGTTTTTAGAATCCCACAAGAGGCCTGTCCAGGCGAAAAACGACACCAGCGGATGGATTGTTTAGAAAGCAAACGTAGAGCGAACCAAAACCAAAAAAAGGTATTTCTTTTTTTTTGTGTGACCGAGCATATGAAAATCATGGCGGTTCTAGGCAAAAAAAAAGCCTCGCGAGAGTCCTTCTGCGCTGCAGCCACAGAATGATCCGGCCAGCAAAAAAGAGAACACGTCCTTCACGACCTCTTCACTACTTTGCTATTACTATCCGTACTCGTTATTCTATGGAGATAGACTGCCGCCTTAGGTGGGAGGTCACGTTGGGTGTGAGTGGGAATTTTATTGCATAAAACTCAGCAGTTTATGCGCCACAATGTAAGGAAAATATAAAGTAATGTTTTGTGGAATAAAAGAAGGGATTTTCTTAACGCGATGGCATAGCTTCCGAGGTTTCCGAAATTATCAACAAACAAAATTACACAGGAAATAGTGTCCGACACTACAAGGTGTTTCAGATTTTCCGAACTGTCTTGTTCAGAATGAGTGAATTGGATATACATAGAAGAAGCTTTGTTTTGATGTGTATTTAAGGTGAAGGTGGAAGCTAGCCATTGTAGTAGTGTAGGTAAACCCACGTGTAAAAATGGGGTAATAGTGTTTGTGAGAGAAGAGCGAAGCACATGTAAATAGTTCAATTCACTTATCAGACTGTGTGGCGCTTCATTGACACTGACAATACTGATTATACGCGAGCGTAACATGAGCAAATTTATAACACATGCGAATTGGGCCTCTTTTGATATTAACAGAGCCTTAATTCTTCTCTTCGTTGGCCGAGACATTTTGATTGAATGTAGTACTTTTCCGTTTATTGTTTTTGAAAACATAGGCAGCCGTGGCAGTGTTCCGAGCTCTGCAATACAATTTTCTTACCCAATGTTGAAGTTGCTAAAACTTACATTATAGACCCATTAAACGTAAAAATAATGATTGTATTGATATCAACACAATTTTATTCTATTGATTTTCATGATATGAAACGCTATGACTCAGGAATAACATTTTATTGAGTGGTTTTGATAGATGTTTCGATGATGTTGTCTGGCATCAGTGTCGAAAAAATAACGATGCTTTCACCAATACAAACAAAACCATTGTCGAAGATTGAAAAATGAAAATTTAACTTTCAGAGCACTTGCTCGAGTTTTCCGACGTTGTTCACTATACAGTGCGACAGCAGATGAAAATTTAATATCTTGTGAGTAATCGATTAGAGTTTGGCTGATATTACTTCATGGGAAGTGTGCGAAAACGATCATTTTCTCCACACTGTTTCGCAAAATTATTGATTTTCGGGCGAAGGGTGAGGGAGGGAGATGAAAGAAATGAGCGCCATTGTGGCAGCCATTTGTGGCTAGCTTCCACCTTCACCTTAAATATCAACATGCAAGCTTTATTGAAAATTTATTCGCTTTTGCGCTTCAGACGTCATGGACGCAAACAGGAAGTTGGTTATAACATTGATTTTGACCAAAAAAAAAAATAGCGGTGTGAACAGAAGATTCATCCTTCGCACCATGAAAAAGGAAAAAATGGAAAATTCAACCATAATCTCAAATTACCCCTCTATAAAACAGTGATGAATGCTATTGAACAGAGGATTCATCGAAATCCTAATCAATTTGGACGTAAGATGGCCAGACAGCTAGGAATGTTTCAGTCATCCACGCAACGGTGTTTTGAAGAAGGTCTTAGACTTACAGCTTACAGAAAACAACGCTTTCACGATCTCACTAACAAGTAACAGATATCAAGAGTCCAAAAATATAACCTTTTGAAGTGGCGCGCGGGTGATGCGATCCTTTTCTCGGATAAAAAAAAAAATATTGCTACAAGATGAACAGAACCAGTAGAATGCTTAAGTGTATGTATTCTAGTTTTTGAATGTTTTTCTAAATGTTGGGATTTTAATTATTCATTGAACCTAATTTTTTTTTATAAATTCGTTTATTTTTACAGGCTCAGTTACATAAGTTTAAAGGAGCCGAAATCTTAAATATATTTTTAAAACTATATATATGAACAATTTTCATAAATCTATGATTAGTAATGTGGGAAACCGATTACTCGCGGTGGACTCGAGATTAGAAGGGTGACATATTTTTCTCAGGAAAAGGATGGGGTATAAGGAAATTATTACAATGTTGATAATCACACACACTCAATTCTTAAATCTATTCGTACATCTGTTGTGAATTTACATTTCATTCTCCTGTTTATAGCAAGCGGACCAATTACTCACAAAGGAAGAAATGGAGGGTATAAGGATATAAGGATAATCACACACGAACATCGATAGATTTAAGGAAAACATATATTTGGGACATGTAATCAAGGTCTAACCGAGCCAACACATCTCTCACCGGCACATTGGGCTGCCTTCCTCTAGCCCGAAGGGAGTTCTCTAAATTCGATCTGGCGACCAGATACACCTCACACGACCAAACAACGTGTTCGATGTCGTGGTAACCTCGGCCACAAACGCAGATATTGCTGCGTGCCAGATTGAAACGAAAGAGTAGCGCGTCTAACGAACAGTGATTGGACATGGACATGGGAGAAGGTGCGAATAAAGTCCAGACTTTTGAACTATGGTTTGAGGCTAACCTTAGGGATAATCATGATATGAACTCATGAATCCGGAGTGAAAATTTAGCTCGATCAGCTGCTCAAAATTTCAGATAACCAATGGGTTCATAACCTTACACCGGATGAAAAACCGAAGAGATAATAAATTGAAGCGATCTTTTAGTGGGAGTAGGCCTGCCAAAACCTCGAGGCTCATGGTATGCGTTGAGGGCATACATCCCAACGCGATACGGAGACAAAGATACTGAATTCGCTCGAGTTTAATTAGGTGTGTTTTGGCAGCTGATTGAAAACAGAAACTGCCATATGATGCACCACTCCATCATCTGCAAGTTGTCTTAGGCTGCAATTTTGTGTAAGGCAATTGTCGATGTCGCTTACATAGAAGTTGTACAAAAGGGGGCTTAAACATGAGCCCTGGGGGAGGCCCATGTAAGAGACCCGACTTACTGCCGAATCTCCGTGAGAAAAGTTCAAATGTTTCTCACAAAGCAAGTTATATAACATATTATTCAATAGAGGCGGCAGACCCCGAGAGTGTAATTTGTCTGACAAAACCTCTATTGAAAAAGAATCAAAGGCCCCCTTTATGTCCAAGAATACTGAAGCCATTTGTTTTTTTTCGGCGTAAGCCATTTGAATTTCTGAAGAAAGCAACGCAAGACAATCATTCGTCCCCTTGCCCCTGCGGAACCCATATTGTGTATCTGAGAGTAGGCCATTCGCTTCAACCCATCGATCAAGGCGAAACAAGATCATTTTCTCCAACAATTTCCGTATACAAGACAGCATTGCTATTGGGCGGTAAGAATTGAAGTCGGACGCGGGTTTGCCGGGTTTTTGAATAGCTATAACTCGTACTTGTCTCCAATCATCTGGAACAATATTATGCTCCAGAAACCGATTGAATAAATTCAACAAGCGATGTTTCGCCACATCAGGGAAGTTTTTCAGCAAGTTGAACTTAATTCTATCCGATCCCGGAGCAGAATTGTTACATGAAAGGAGAGCAAGAGAGAATTCTACAATCGAAAACTCGGAATCAAGATCGCACCTATCTTGTGGTATATCTCGAACAATTTTTTGCACAGGAGCGGAATCAGGACAAACCTTCCATGCAAAATTAAAAATCCATCGATGTGAATATTCTTCGCTTTCATTTGTTGAAGAGCGATTTCTCATGTTTCGAGCCACTTTCCATAATTTTTTCATTGACGTTTCTCGTGACAAACCTCCCACGAAATTTCGCCACTAAGCACGTTTTTTCCCTTTGATCAAATTTTTGAACTGATTCTCAAGGTCTAAATACGTTTGAAAATTTTCAGGGGTTCCACGTTTCCGAAAAGCTTTAAATGCGTTCGATTTATCCTGATAAAGCTTGGAACATTGGCTATCCCACCATGGATTGGGAGGCCTTCGACGAATAGTGGAACCTTGGATGGGTTTCGTTTGAGCGCGAACCGCGCTGTCCTAGAACAAACGAGAAATGAAGTTATACTCCTCCAATGGAGGCAAACCATCTCTGGAATTGATGGCTAGAGCAATCGCGTCCGCATATTTTTTCCAGTCAATGTGTCTTGTGAGGTCGTATGCCATGTTTATTGATTCAGAAGAATTCAACCCATTGGTGATAGAAATTTTGATTGGCAAGTGGTCACTACCGTTGGGATCCTGTATTACATTCCACTTGCAATCTAACGAAAGTGAATTCGAGCAAAGCGAGAGGTCAAGAGCACTTGGGTTAGCAGGAGGTTTAGGTACACGTGTTGTTTCCCCAGTGTTCAAAACGGTCATATTGAAGCTGTTACAAAGGTCATATATCAACGATGAACGATTGTCGTCGTACTGTTCCCCCCATGCAGTTCCGTGAGAGTTGAAGTCTCCCAAGATTAATCGTGGCTCAGGAAGGAGTGAGCACATGTCAACAAGTTGCTTGCGGCTAACCGCAGCTCTCGGAGGCCAATACACGCTGACAATACCATAACGTAGTCAGGGAGGGCGGAGCCAGCAAAAGTGACTCTAAACGAGTCGGACGGCGTAAATTTCGATTCTTTCCCTTCCTGGGAGACTTTGCCGAGTTGTCGGCATTCTAAGATTTTAACCTTAATCAAAGGCAGCTTTTTCAATCTGCCATCTCCTTCCATAATTGATTTGCACGTCAGACCCGTTTCGGTTATCACCCCCGAGATTTCTACGTCATGGGAAGGCACGTAGACACGATATTCCAAGGTATACCTCTGGTCGACGACAATACCGTTTGCGTCTTTCCGATCAGCCACGACAACACGCAGTTTGGTCGGTCTAACCTTCGTAATTTCTGTCACGGAGGAGTATCTTGCCAGATCTTTCATGATCTGAATAACATTTAGT
The DNA here is from genome assembly GCF_029784135.1 of Toxorhynchites rutilus septentrionalis. Taxonomy (NCBI): domain Eukaryota; kingdom Metazoa; phylum Arthropoda; class Insecta; order Diptera; family Culicidae; genus Toxorhynchites; species Toxorhynchites rutilus. The sequence continues at coordinate 9,831,637 of NC_073745.1, forward strand.
GCTTTTCCTTTTGGCTTAGGCCTGAAGAAAACAACCCACGGACCAGTTCCAGGTGCATCTTCAGGATAGACCTTGACACGTGGAGAGAAGACAACAGGAGGAGAAGGAGATCACGAGGATTGAAGGGGATCGGGGACAACAGGATGGGGAGGCGAAATCTGAGCTGGGGTAGGAGCGAGGGGGGTTGGAGAGGAGATATTTGCAGGTTTTTTAGAGGGGGGCTTGCTAGAGTTAGAAGACTCGTCCCCGGACGAAACATCCTTTGATGTAGGAACGCGTTTAAGTGTCTTCGCTGTTCCTTTATTAGTTTTTTCAACCAGAGGGGAGTCATCATCAGAGATCTCCATATCTGGAGATCCTCCCCCTCCTTCTGCCATTCTGTAATTGGTACTGATAATCTAATATTTTGTTTTAATTATAATAATAATTAAAAAATAAAAAAAATTAAAAAAAATTAATCTTATATCTTATTTATTTCTATTCGCCACAATGCACCCCAGTACTGATGAACTGGCAACCGCTGCTTGCTTCTCAATCGGAGCGCTTGAGCGCTCGGCACTATCACACACCACCAAGAAGTGATGCTCTCACTCACACTGCTGTAAGTGAGCAGCGAATCGCGTTGGTATTGTGTGCGTGCAACTGACCACCGATGTCCGACTTCGATTGCGATGGCGACAAACCAGCGAAAACTGAAAGCCGGCTGGCCTTGCCAGGCTTTGATGATTCTGCTTTTCTCACTAATTCCGAGTTCACACTGCGTTTTACGATATCTCGAACAGTTCGAAAACGCGCGAAAAAAGCACACCCGGGCGATAAAAAAAAAAACAGCCAACGGTAACCGAAAACAATGCTTTAACGGAGACGCTCACAGCACATGACCGGTTACTCGAAGCTTATGCCGAAGAATGATTGAACCTAATTTTAAAAACAAAACAAAGTTCTTTGTTGACAATGTGAGGAAGATCTACGTACGATTGTGTCACATTTATCCAAGTTCCACTCACCCGAATGTAACGTCTACCCAAATGCGACACTTACCCGAAAGAAGGATATATTTTATTATTTATTCAGAGATCACTATAATGGGAGCAAAGTTTCCATATAACGAGGATGAGGAATCGATGCGACCTCAAGCCGCCGAGGTGACGTAATCCGAGTCGGCCGCGGACCCGCCGTCGGAAGCGGCGACATCACGCAAGCAAACCTGTGTTCCACCGATTGCCCGGTTTGTTTGAAACATAGGAGACGATCCTTTAGTTAGGATGGCATATGTTTATCTGTTGCATTCTGTCTTACCATATACATTTCAGGACTGGTGCAATGGTAATTTTCCAGATACTATTTTATCGAAAGAGTGGCAATCTTCTTCACCTGAATTGAATCCACTTGTTTTTTTGCCTGGTTAGAATATACTACGCTACGCTAGGGAGTACCAAGGGCCTTACTATGGACCTTTTCAAGAAGCGTTTTATTTATATTAAAACATTTTTACGAGTCGCAAAAACTTTGAATCTATCTGTAGACTTACTTAATTTCAGTTTCAGTAATTTGAGTCGTAACTAATAATTATTGCGCCCCCCTTCTCAGCTGACACTAACGATCCTAGGATAGCTCTCACTTGGTGTCATTTTCATTACCACAAGATCCGACAATTTAGACGCTGGAACATATTAGCTCGAAAGCAACGCATTTTTTGGTGATTCTGATCGTAGCACTACGTTTCAAAAAAAAACGTATAGGATAAAGCTCCAATTAGAATCAGGAATCACAAAACCAGTTTTATTTCGGGATTGGTTAAAGGTAAAAATAATGTTTTTTATATCAAAATGCAGATAATTTATTGATCTTTTCAGAAAAAGATATTGTAAAAATTAATCAAGACTGTACGGAATAATTACAGTTTCGATGAATTTTTGTGCTTTTCTTCGGATACCAATAATCAAATTCATTTCATTTCACGATCTCTTCATTTCTGCATCAATTATTTTGTTTCAGCGTCCTTTTTGGTTGATGGGAGGCACGAACATTCTCGCACACTGATTGTTCTTTGGTTAGAGTTGTGTTTTTTGGAGACGTAATCTGAGAGTCCCGGGTTTGCCTTAATGTTCTCAACACATTTAACCTCAGTTTCGATTGTTAGTTCCACTACGACGCGTACTTTGATTTATCTGAACAACAGTTGTGCGTTCACGGAAATGTTTCAGCACATCATACATAGTCGATTTAGCCACTTTTAACGGTTTCGCAAGTTTTGTTATCTGACCACGCCGGATCTTTAATGTGTCCAAAATCAAATTTCTTCTCTCACCTTCCATTCTGCACAAAAGTTTCAAAACATAACGGTTCGACGTGAAAATTTTACCGCCAGAAGATGCAGGTTTTCGATACAGTTGCTGTCAAACAATATAATAAAAATCATAAATGCTATAAAATGAACAATTATACCGGATTCTAACTGAATTCGAATCTGAAAATTGAAGAAATGTCAAAAAAAAAAATGATTTCCAATGCTTGTAACTCAACCAATTTCCTCATAGATCGCAAAAATGTTTGCATCAATCAGTTGAAAATATTCAGAACAAAAAACACAAAAAAAATTTTTTTTTTAAACAAACTATTGGAAAATGTTGAGCTAAAAACCAATCTAAAATCCCATGTTCTGGTTGTTCCAATGACATGATCAATCTGCGCTCTTCTGAAAGGACCACCAAGAACGAGATTTCAAGATTTTCGGAATTAGAACGCTTCGTTCGTTTGAATTGAATTCTTTCAGCTAAAATAGCTTTACAGTGGTTCCCAAGAAGATGAAACCGGCCCATATTCTGGAAATATTTTGCCAATTGAGGAATACTGATCAATTGTGAAGCACATATCAAACAAAAGGGTGGAACTGTAATTAAACTGGAGGATTTTAATTGGAAATGGAATATGGCAGCCAAACAAGTAGGAACAGGACTCGTTCAGAAGATGGTGAACCGTGTACAAAGAATAGTTCGAGCAATGGCCTAAGGCCAATAGCCAATGGCCCTGGAAGAAATACAAAAAAAAAGTTCTAAATAATCATAATACCTGCTAATGTATACTTGTCACATTGAACTATTGTTCTCCTTTATACTTTCCAGATACATTAAAATTCGAGTTCCAGACTCTATTACAGATCCCAAATTTATTATTATCGTAATGCAAATATCAGGTTCTGGAAGTGTCATAACGTTAGAACCACTCAATTTTATTTGAATTTCCAGATATATGTAAGAGACCAGTAGGAATGTAGTATATAGTGTAGAATATACAATCTTCGTTTATAAAACTGACCATTGGAACTTTATGGTTTTGTTCAGGCGCTTAACATTCAAAATCAAAAATAAACTCCCACTTCTTCATAAAATTAACATAAATGTCGCAATAAGTTTCTCATTCTTAGGTCATCTTCAGTTCTCACCAGTTGAAATAACCTGTTTGTCGTTTGTACATTGCGTTTCGCAACTATAGAACCACTCATTTTCTCTGAGTTTTCACAGATATGTAAGAAGTCGGATGAATTGAAATATATAGTGTAGGACATAACAAATATCTTCATTCAAAAGACTGGCCATTTGAACTTTATTGTTGTGTTCAGGCACAAAACATTTAAAAAAAACTAAAATTCGAGTGTTTCACAATTATAGAACCAGATAGAAAAACTCTCACTCCTTTCTAATTCGTATGACACCTTCAGTTCTCAATCAGCTCACCCCATTCGGGGTGGTTCTGACCATATTGTAGTGTGTATCTCGTTCTACGCAGAGGATACTTCTCGTTTAAGCTCTTCAAATCACTCATACTGCTTGTAAGCTGCATTTGCTATTCGTACGATCACTCCTCATAAGTTCATGATAGGGTTTTGATCTGGTAAACAAACTGATCAGTCCAGAATCTGAAGCCCCTATTCAATAAACCATGCCTTGACTTTCCGGATTTTATAAATTGATGCTACGCAATTATCACGGTGTTTTTGATCTAAAAACAAAAGTAAACGATTCTGAAGTACTTTATTGCGCTTCTGACTGTACATTGGTGTTGATGAAAAGCTATCTGAACCAGGCCATTTTGAAAATATTTTCCTCAAACCATCAAACTGCCGCCAGCAAAGTTACGAGTTGAAAAAAGACATGACACGGTCCGTAAGTCCTTCTAGTATGAAAACATTCTATTCAAGTTAGAGTTTTTCATCAGAGAAGTTCTCCTGATATAGTGAAACCTATGGGATTAGCTTCCACCTTAATTTTTGGACCCGCAGCTTTGGAGTTACTGTTCTTCACCACCCAGCACAAAGTTGATGTTCCGGAGGAAGTAAGAAAGCAGAAACTTTCAAAGTTTGCCAAAAAATACAAGATTTGGCAAGCGATCTACTCAAGCGGAGTGCGCCGATCGTGACTACCGGGACCGTAAACGGGCAGATCTACTTCAAGGAGTGCCTACAAAAGCGTTTGCTTCCTCTGTTAAAGCAACACAAGGGCCAACGGGGCTACTTTAGTACCCAAAGACAAGTAACCGCAACCGAACTAAAGCCCATCGGAAAATACTGGAGATCAAATCTGAGAAAGACATGAAAAAAAACCGGTTTCCGTACAGAAGAAGCTGCAGCCAGATGTTGTATAGAACCTTATGAATGGAGTTAAGCCTAAGGAACGAACATACGGTTATGGTATTGATGTCGAATGAAATAAATATGCCAAAAGGTTACTAACGGGTTATATTTTATTTTGTGAGAGTTTGGAAAGGATCGGTTAACAAGATAATTTTCTACGGCGATTTTTTCCGTGATGCAGTTTAATGTGGAACACCTTTTACTATCAATCGTCTTAAGTTTCGATAGGGTTTTGATCTGGTAAACAAGGTGACCATTCCAGACTATGAAGACCCTATTCATTAAACCATGCGATGGCCATCCGGATATTTTTAATTGACGCTAAAGTACTCAATTATCACAGTGCACAATGGTCTAGGAGATGCATTTAAGTGGAAATTAGCAATTAGAGCTCGACAGTTATTCTCTAGACATAAAATGTCTTCGACAAAGTCATTACATATGATAGAGCGCTCATTTTTATGTTATCATATGGTGACCAAAACTGTCGATGAAATAAAAAATATAACTTTCTTATATTTATAGATAGAGGTAACCATAGTTCGACAATGTTATAGTCCCAGCTATTTCAAACATCTTTGTAGAACAATGTTTTTTATGTCTCTTGAAATAACCGATATAGCGCCTTTATTCTAAGTTGCGTTAGGATCACTGAAAAAAAAACTGTTTTTATATTTCTTTTATAATAACTTTTATATTTCAAGTTATACATACAAACTGTCTTCATAATACTTTTAGAGCTTACTATTACAAACATTTAGCAATGCAGAACTGCAGATGCAGAATCTCAACTTCACTCAAAGTTATTGATATTTCTCCCCAAAAAATACGCCCTCTGCAATTGTTTGTTATTCTTTCTGGGGCAAACATAAACCAAGTTTATTGGCGGCATTTGAAAGAGCATTTTTCAATCTACATAATGTGTGATTTTCAAAACTATGTTATTTTTCGTGTTTGAGTAAATTAAATTTGAAATCACGAGTTTTTGCGTAAAAACCATCAATAACTTCGAGTATGATTAAGATATTGACAAGTTCTGCATCACAAAATGTTGGTCTTGAAAAGCTCTAAAAGTCGTACGAAGACAGTTTTGATGTGAAATTTGAAATATAAAAGTTAGAACAAAAAACCCGCTTTTTCATGGTCACCTTAATGCAATTTAGGAAAAAAGCGCTAAATCGATTATATTAAAAAATAGGAAAAAGTTTTGTTCTACAAAGTTGTTTGAGATAATTGGTGCTACAATATTGTCGAACTATGTTTATCCCTATCTATGAAGATAAGAAAGGTAGATTTTTTATTTCATCGACAATTTTGGTCACCTATTTTGTATAACATAAAAATAAGCGCTCTATCATATGTAACAACTTTGCTCCAAAACCACCGTGATAAATAAGTAATTCGGCATTATTTTATAACAGTCTGAAGAACTTTACATGGTTGATTGACCAGAGGCTACAGTTTCTAGACTACCCTGCTCATTTACCAGTTCACATAATTCCAAATATTCTTCGATCCACTTTTTTTTTAGCGAGAAAGTCCACTTATTCACCGTCGTCATCAATCGGCCAAGGATCGGTGGGGCTCTGTTTTGGTGTGCAGTTCCTGGAAAAGCAACAGCCAAAACATCCACAGACCATTAAATTTAGTATTTAATGTCCGTGTCCTGCACGGTTTGGTGAGCACCGAGGTTAGCAATATCGTAACAGCATCATCTTTATGAGGCTACTTTTGTGCTGCCGGTTCGGTCCCTGGAAGAGCACGGATAGCAGTTTTCTGGGCTGCCCTGTCGATGATGGGGACGAATTTCGTACAAAATCTGCCTACCAAAAATGCTACCGCTACCGATTTGGGAATGCTTGAGGACGAAAGGTTGGGAAATTTATATACTTGAAAAGAATTGATCGCGAGAAATGAGTATGGAAAAAGTGCTTATCTCGTTAGTTGTTACGATGCATAGTGTTAGGGTGTGAATAAAAAAAACCCACTAAGGTTCAACGATTTCTCGGTTGGACAGAAGTTCGATATAATATTTTGGAGGAAACAATGCATAAAATGGTGTCGTCTGAGCCTCTTAAATCGTACAAATTCCACTCTAATTGTAAATTCAAAACTTTGCAATGGAATACTTTCAAACTGAGAGATAATACCGCCAGTATTTGCAAATTTATGCGTCTGCAAAACTGCATACATATTCAACTGAAAAGTCTAACATAATCAGCCACAACTGCAAATACCGTAGATAGGAAAGAAGAAGAAAAATGAAATACACACCGAAAGTTTCCACCCTCGACTGGAAGAAATAAAAAGAAACAAAACGATACATGACTTCCCCCAGTCAGGAAGTGGTACTAAATTCCATCATCATTTCTCAGTTCGCCTGTGGCTCTCGAGCGGGGCGGGGCGGACCGGCGACTTCACCACGTGCAATTCCGCGAACCACAAACTATGTTAATAAGAATTCATGAATAAATTATTTAAATTTCTTCCTTTGCCCAAATGTACCAGTCACGTGAGGGTTGGTACCCGCTGCGCCCCACGTGTTGAGAGCATTATGCCACATTCCTTCAGTCCCCTACGAGCAAAAACGTAACGCGCGTATGTGTTTTTGGATGCCGGTAAATGATGGTGGTTTTCGAGAAAGTTAAGGTGTTTTTTTGGCAAACGCCAGAAGTTTGGGCGCTCGCGTCTAACGAACTGTTCGTGCCGAGGACCCTCCTTCTTAGACCAGAGGATGGCCCGGAGCGATTCGAACCTACGAAAGATTTATTCGTCTGCCTACCAAATGAAAATGCGAGGCAAGCGCAGTGATCGAAAGTTCGAAACGTAATTTTATTATCCACTAAATCGAAAAGTTTCAATCTTGATAATTGACGAAATTATCTTCTCTGTCCTCTTGCCTCGTGCTTCCAGTAGAGGAAGCTTTAATTATGGTAATCTTATTGACTGCTTGGTACCGTGTCTGCTTCTGGTGCGATTTATGCTAAAATTTCCTCCGAGAAATATAAATTTCAAATTCGAGCTTCGCCCTGTTTTTGTATTGCAAGGAAAAGTTACTACCCCCAGTCCGCCATTGCCATCCTCCAATGGTTAAGCGCAATTAATTGAGATGATAAGTACTTACTCTACGTCCTCCAGTAGTGGATCTCTAGCAACCAAAAAACTCACCTAGAACGAGACAAAAAGAGGGAAGCAATTTATTACTCAAAAGTTCGTAACCTCAGCGAAAAATAGAAGTTTGATGGAGGGGCAGCAGCCAGGATGATATCTCATGCGATGCCCCGAAAAAGCATCGATATCTACGAGTGAAAATCTGCTTCGGAGGGAACAGTCGCCCCACATGAAGGCACATAAGTCACTCGCTTTCGAGATCCAACAATGTAACAATATTTTCATTTAAAATGTTAATAAGAAAAGTTTTTCCCTTTGCCAAACAACAACAAACAATAATCAGCTCTTGTTAGGGTTTGAGAGAGCGAGTGAAAGAAAGATCAAGAAAAGGCACCGGAAGAATATCCCCGCCGAAGTAGACTGGTTCTTCCGTTGGGGGAGATCACACAATGACACCTCAATATTGATATGGGGCGCGAAAGGAAGCGTCGGGAGGGGTCCTCCCGAAGGAGTGTGGCGCAAAATGTTTATGAATCGTTCTATTGAGGTGTAGAAATTGGTTTGATACAACAGTTCATAACTCAGTCTGCAAAAATTCTCCCGCGACATCTTTTCACCCCAACCGCCGCGACGAAGACATTGCCACGGGGAAGCAGTATCCAGTATTCGATAGTCTATTGATAACGTCTTTCCATCGGCGCCTTTGCGAGGCAAGGCAGTATCCTTCACACCTCCGCGCCGAAATTGCGCCTCCGAAGCGGGCGGGAGTGAGGGAGAGATTTATGACAGCATATAAGTTCGGTCGTAACTTTTCGCTACCTAAGCCGGGTCGCGTGTGCATGCTACTAGTCTTCCCCGGGAAAATGACTTTCGACCTAACTTTCGTAAGCGTCAAATCCCACGCCCTTGGAAAATGTCGTCAATCGCTGGGATTATCCGCCAGTCAATATGTTACTCCCGTGGTTGCACAGGATGTGTAAAAGTGGGAGGCTGGATGGCGAATTTGGAGGGTTGATTGAGTTCGGGCGGAGCAATCGTGTAATTTGAAACTTTTAAGCGATTTTCAATAGTGCAGAGTGGAGATATGTGTCTGCCGATGGCGCAGCGATGAAGTTTCGTGAAGGTAGTTATTGAGCTGCCAGTCGAAAATTGTGATATATTGAGTTTGGCAAGTCGCAATTTCATATCTCTCCTCGTGTGTTTGCGATTAGAGTGTTGTCACAAAGTTCAGTTTTCTTTCAGAACAGCAACAGTGCCAGTGTAAAAAGTATAATAGTACAATAATTTCTCGTCCTGAACTTGGTGTCAAACAGTACATTGTACACATTTTTACAGTGAACGTGTCCTTGAAATTAAAAAAATATGTATATTTAGGAAAGAAAGTAATTCTGTTTTTAACACAGATGTCAAATAGTAAGCCGTCTTTAAATATATTGGGTACATGTCGGACTCGATTATCCGGGATTCGATTATTCAAAATTTTATACTCGATTATCCGGAGTATTTAATTTTTGTTTTTCGGAAATTTTTAATAGTTTGTACAATAATTCCATATCGAATAGCCAATATGGGTATCAAATGAAAGTGCTCGCCTGTTAGAACACAGTAGAACATGAAAAATCCAAATCCAAGATGGTCGCAGTTCCCAAATAAACAAATACTTTTCGATGGTTTCATTCAGCTTGCCCTGTTTGTATGTATGTTTGAATGTTTGTAGGGTTGTCCCACATTAATTGAAATTTACCCCCTTCCTGATCCCTGATTGATCTGAATTTTGGAAGACCACCTTTAATTCTACTGTCATTATGAAACTGCGTATTCCATGAACTTGGAAGATTGAATTTGGCCGCCGCTAAAAATGTCTGAATGGCTTGACATGTAGAACAAGTTAGGTAAGAAATAAAAATTAAAAAAAAGGTTGAATGGTTTTGTTGTAGAGAAGTATATTAATAATACAGATAATTTACTAAAAATTTCATAATAAAATAAGTAAAAAATCTTTTTAAGTTAAAGGGATTAACCCTCTAAAACCCATTTTTTTATTTTTCTAAAAAAAACCCCATTCCACTTTTATCTCGATTTCCGACTTTCAACATAAAATACTCCTAGCAGAAAGCTGCCAGCATAAAACCAATGTGAAAAGAAAATCCGTGAAGCCCGTCTGAAGGCGGGGTTGGGTTGTAGAGAGCTCTTTGCAGAGCACAGCAGTTGCATGGATGAATCGATCTTATTTCGATCGTGGATCGATCTCCATCGCTGATGATTGTTGCGTGAACGTAGTTATTCTGTAACAACACAAAGATGGTCAATGAGGGCCCTGAGTTTTGAACTCACGATCGCTCGCTTACTAAGCAAACGCGCAACCAATGTGGCTACGGAGACTCCCAATTTTTTCTCGTAACATTATTGTGTTTTAATTCTTGCGTTTGACATATTCTCGACGTATTTCTCTATAGAAAAATCTTCGCAAAATATGTCAATCTCGATAATTTATACACTAAAATGTTACGAGTTAAACTTTAATAGTAATTTTTCAAAGAAAACATAGAAAAATTGTTGTTAGGATAACTCTTTGCCTGTAGCAGTACCCTTATTTCGGTGTATGGGTGACTTGTTGAAAATTGTAAGGACTATTCATATTTTTTTTTGAGAATAAAAAAAATTTTTTTGAGAAGAATTAATTTCGATTTTTAAAATGATTGATTTTTAGTTTAATTTAAAGAAAATTTATAAAAGAAAATATGAAAATTTGAACAATTTCCTACATTTTATTATTCGAACAACACATGTTGGAAATTATAAGGGCTGACCCGGAAAACTTCGTCCCGCTCAACATTTGTTTTTTGTTATCAATACCTTCAAACATTCACGTTTTCTTACTATGAGCAAGTTCATGGGTCCAATCGCAGAACTGTTCATTGATTGACCTCGTTGAATTTACCTTTTACTATAAAATTCCTAGTATTACTAACAAAACTCATCATTATAATATCAGACTATTTTCAGACACAATTCTCATTCAAGATTTTCCAACCACTTGCAAATAACATGTTTCTCTGTTACATAAAATTAATGTTTGATACAGAAAATATGATAGAATAAAGACGCCCCCTGTAATTTATGTTTCATTTGTATGGCAGGCCCCCCATTAGAGAGGAGGGGAGGGGGTGGGGTTTAACCACCATAGAAACATTTATTGTACCCTAAAACCTCCATATGCTTAATTTGGTTTCATTTGCTTGATTACTTCTCGAGTCATACAGAAATTTCTGTTTCATTTCTATAGCAGCCCCCTCCCCCTCAGAAAGGTGAGAGGAGTGTTAAACCACTTTAGAAATTGTTCTTGCCCCCTAAAACTTCCACAAGCCAAATTTGGTTCAGTTTGCTTGATTAGTTCTTGAATTATCAAGAAATGTATGTTTCATTTGCCATTTGCATGGCAGTCCCAGAGAGGGGGTGAGGGATCTCAAACTATCACGAAAACCTTCCTCGGCCCCAAAAACCCCTACATACCAATTTTCATGTTGATCGGTTCAGTTGTTTCCGAGTCCATAAGAATCAGACAGACAGACAGAAATCCATTTTTATATATATAAATAGAGAAAATATTTCAAAAAATTTTTTTGAAAAAAAATGAGATTCAATCTGAAAAATATTTTTTTTCAGTGTATTCAAAAAAGATATATTTTTTTAATGAAAACTCGAACAATTTCCTACATTTCATCCTTTGACTAAAGGGTGTGTCACATCAAATTGCATCACGGAAAAAACGCTGTAGAAATTCGCCCAGTAGACCGATCCTTTTGAAAATTTTAGACAGTAAAATAAAAACTATTAAACAACTTTTGGAATTTTCTGTTTATTCATACTTCGAGCCCAAGCCCGTATGCTCGCACCTTCCTCTTTCTCCCGTCCATAAGGTTCTGTACAACGTCAGGTTGTAGTTTTTTTTTTGAACAGAAATCCATTTTCTCTTGAAGTCCGCCTCCGATTTGACAACTTTTGGGTTCTTCCGGAGGGCCTGCTTCATAATCGCCCAATATTTCTCTATTGGGCGAAGCTCCGGCGCGTTGGGCGGGTTCATTTCCTTTGGCACGAAGGTGACCCCGTTGGCTTCGTACCACTCCAACACGTCCTTTGAATAGTGGCACGAAGCGAGATCCGGCCAGAAGATGGTCGGGCCCTCGTGCTGCTTCAATAGTGGTAGTAAGCGCTTCTGTAGGCACTCCTTAAGGTAAACCTGCCCGTTTACCGTGCCGGTCCTCTGGACGATTCCCAGCATCTTACCGATTGTCCTCTGCGGAGAAGAACAACAGGCCCGGCAGCTGACGAAAGTCCGCTTTGACGTAGGTTTCGTCGTCCATTACCAGGTAATGCGGCTTCGTCAGCATTTCGGTGTACAGCTTCCGGGCTCGCGTCTTCCCCACCATGTTTTGCCTTTCGTCGCGGTTAGGAGCCTTCTGAACCTTGTATGTACGCAGGCCCTCCCGCTGCTTGGTCCGCTGGACGAATGAACTTGACAAATTCAGCTTATTGGCGACATCCCGGACCGAACTTCTCGGATCACGTCTAAACTGCTTAACTACGCGCTTGTGATCTTTTTCACTGACGGAGCATCCATTTTTGCCGTTCTTCACCTTCCGGTCGATGGTTAGGTTCTCGAAGTATCGTTTTAGTACTCTGCTGACCGTGGATTGGACGACTCCCAGCATCTTACCGATGTCCCGATGTGACAACTCCGGATTCTCGAAATGAGTGCACAGATTTACGAAAAATTGACAGTGAAGCATGGCCAACGTGATCTATACACTCTTATCTGATTATAAGCGAAAGCTGAAGATATAATTCCTAAAAATGATTTATTTTCTACAGCGTTTTTTCCGTGATGCAATTTGATGTGATACACCCTTTAGAATTTTGAAATTTTCGAGTTATAAAATGTTGACTTTGGCCCTTTTTAGATAGAGGTCTAATTCTGTTTTGAAGATTTCAAGTATGCAAAGTTGTTCAAATGATCATTGTCTTTGCATCCACTTCGCTTCACTGCAACCTGAAGTGTTGCTGCCAACGGCCAGTCGAGTTAGCATATAATTCTTTATTTGGAATCCACATAGAATATTTTAAAGCATAAAATCTTCAAAAAGTGTATCGGTACTTGAATATAGAAATGGCGCGATTGATTTCATTTTGATTACCATTCAAGAAAAAGTAGAATCTGAATCGAACCACAATTTCCAACATTTAAAAAAGTAAAAGAGTCTTACTATTCGGTTGGGTCCGAGATACGACCGCACAGTTGACCGGGGATACGATATCCGTGGGTAAGACTGTTCGTTGTATGAAATGAAATCTCAGAAATTTCGAAGAACACATGACATGTGTGTGATTGAATCACTAATGTGTGGAAAATTAGAAGCTCTCATTTTAACGTAAATAGTGATGAGATACCCATTTCATTTTCGAGTATAACCTTCATCGTACGAACATCATTGGATACGACAACGAGGTAATATTCGCCGTGTTGGCATCATCACCGTTTCTCCACAATCACCAACAAAGATACTGAAGTTATTTCCCAATAGTAAATGGGCCGGATCTGTGTCACATCTTTATCAAATAAAGGACCGGTAATAAGTAACGAAAGCCTTGGGTTCCACCTACTGCCAATGAATTAGAAGGTAGTGAGATTTATATTGCCTGTTAATCTCACTCCATTTGACATATGGACAGCGACACCTTCGGTGTGAAAATCTGAGATTGTATTGAAAAAAGTTCATAGGTGTCATTATTTGAAACAAACATGAGATCTGAAACGAAAAAAATGAATGGCTGCAATGAACATTAAAAACAATTATATTGAGTAGAAGCATTTAACAACAAACATCGCTCTTCGTCACCAATAGTCGTTTCAGCGTGTGTCGGTAGCCCACGGTTGTGTTAGCTTTCGATTTGAAAGCTTGCTGCGTGCGTACGCTGGTGGAGTCCCACCCCCTTGCAACGAGTGGGTGGTGAAAAGCCTGCTCCTCCCACACAACCAGTGCAGCACTAACTAGCACCAGGGAGCAATTCCCCACGAGGAAATAACAGCCCGGTATTATCGCAAGCTGTGTGCATAATTTATAGGATTTTCTTCCAGATCTGCTTTGGCGATAAATGATGGCGTGGTGCTGTGTTTTGCCGTATTCATGTTGTTCCGCGCTGGCCGTAAACACGATACCGTCCGGAGCATTACACGTAGCTCCACTGGGGAAGGGGGGGAGGATGCTGGCCGTTTGGAAGCAATTTAATTTGTCACATTAATACTGACTCTCGATAATTTGAAATGAGTTAAATCGGGGATTAGCAAACGAAGCGCTCTTTGGTTTATGCGTGAGAGTGTTGGATCATTTACTGACCGTGTCCTGCCCACCAGGATCGATAAGGGATAAGGAGGATAAACAGCTGCCATTAATATCCGACCGACAAACCTAATAGGAAAGTTAATAAAATCGAATGTCACTTTTCATTTTGTCGTTCGCGGAAATAGAAAAAAAAAACTCTCGATGCGCCGCTAGCTACCGATCACAAAATCTAAAAGAAACGATAGATCGAAAATAAAAAGCATTCCTGCGTAATTGTTCAATTAGTTTTTATTGTTTCCACTGTTCACATCTTGCGTTCGTTCGCTTCCGAACCTTCCTGAATGCACATTGGGAATTGTATCCAATTAGGAATTCGCCGATTCGTCACACACAGCGGGAAGGAATGCTCCATCCCCTCCTACGCATGTTGTCCTTTTTGTATAGGAAAATAGATTCGTAATTTTGGCACGTAAGGTTCATAAAAATTACCAGAAATAAATAATAAAATAAATATACATTTTCCTGCCAAATGGCTCTCAGGCACCGCTCGTTACACATTCTTCCCTCGGCTTCCCTTCCGTTTTGTTGTTCGGTGCTTTCTTCATTTCGATTCTATTAAGATTCGACTGCAGTGGCCACTACTAGCATCCTGCGATAGGGACTCCAACCTGGTCAAAGTAAATATCGAGAGCCGCAAGCAGTTAGCAGATGATGATGATGATGATGATGGCGACGTGATATGCTCGCGGGTTTACGTTCTCCAACTCCGACTCCGGATCCCGTTGGGTTGGGTAGTTATGATTGAAGTGAGGACACGCAGATCTTATCGGGGGAAGAAAAAGGTAAATGACATCGTTACACCGCAGGGAAATGCCAATTGGGCTGGGACCGATAGCATCGTGAGTAATGCCGATGAAAAAATGCCATTTTCTGTACTTTGGACGGAAGCGTTCAAATAATGGACTCCGGTGGGTTCGATAAGATCTAGTCGAAGGAGTATTTTTTTTTTTTTTTTTGTATGAAACGTTTCTATAATCGTTTTTGTTCTTGCGTTGACTCGGCGAACTAGAAGGTGGAAAATTGAATGAAATTGTATTTGCTGAAAAAATTAGAATAACAATAATGGTTAACATTCGCTAAGGTATTTCCGTAACTTTGACGCTTTCTGTCGCAATATTTTTAAGATCAAAGAATGAAGTGTAGGAAATTGTTTAGATTTTAATGGAAATATACAAAAAATTAAAAAAAAAACAATGGAAGAACATAAAATCAAAAAAAAAATATTCTCAAAAACGTATTTTCTAAGTTCTTAAAAAAGTTATATGAAAAGCCTATCTAGCATTAACCCACAAGTCGTCTATAAATCGGAAGATAGGCACCTTTACAGGGAAAAATGTATTTTTAACAACAAATTTTTCATGTTTTGTTTGAAAAAAAAGCTAATCCTAACTTTGTTTAAAGTAAAGATAGCGATATAGTGTATTCAACAAAGTTTTGGATCTTATTGAAATACGGACTTTTGTCAAAGAAACTAACATTCCATCTTTTCTAGTTTCTGGAACATATGGCACTTTTGTATGGAGGCTCCTTAAAAAAATAATGCTTTACCCGTAACCAGTGTTGCCAAACGTACAGATTTATTCGTTATTTTTGGTACAGATTCTGTACGGCACAGAGTACAGATTTTCGCCAAAATGTACAGATTGGTACATATTTTTTCCACGTGTGAAAATACTTACATCTGAAGAAAGCAACAGTAAGGTACATGACGACTTTTACGCCGCAGTATCGCTTGGTGCTGCTGATAAAAAAAAAGAATTTATAATTTGATTTCTTTCATAGGGACTAAATTCGTTTCCAGGTTTCTATAATGCTTTTTATACAAGATCTGGAGAATAAATTCCGTACCTTAAAGGTGAAATTACTCCATAAGGAAACCACAGTTTCAGAAAACGAGCATGTGCACAATTGGTAGGCAAAAATCTAATGTCTAAAAAGAATTGATAGTTTGATGTCTAAAAAAAAAAATTGACGCACGCGTTTTCGGCGCTTGGATTCCTTGGTTGTATTGTTCTCACTCCTCGTTTTTTTTAGTGAACATAATTAGAACGAAATAAACTTCGAAATCGGCTCAGTAACGATACAATGAACATTATTTTGGGATCAGAAGATTTGATTAAACATAGTGGCTTTGTATAAGCCTCATCAAACACTCGAATGACGAAATATAAATGTATTATTTGTAGTAAATAAATGAGGTTTTTTCCATTCTAATAAAATATATTTTTCTACAACATTAAAATATTTTTATATTTTTCTACAGATTAAAATGTGGCAATACTGCCCGTAACATTTATTTATGTATGTAAATTTTCGCATTATATATGTTTGTGACATGTTTCGCAATATTTAAACACAACAATGTTACGAGTAAAATATTGGTAGTAATTTTTCGAAAAGAAAACATGAAACAGTTACTGTTTGAAAAACACTCTTGCGATGTATGGATTACTTGTTAGTAATTGTATGGGCTATTCATCTATTTTGACGTAGAACTGCGGCTTTCAAATCAGAAAACAGTTTTTATGAAATAAAGTTAACATTAATAACTATTTTTGCCGCGAACGGATTTATATGATATACATACCAAACGAATCGGAAATTCCCTAAGATCTGTTTTTAATGCTATATTTTACAATCCCCTGATGTGTAAACGGTTTTAATTGATGAAAACTAGAAGCATTTCCATTTTCCCATACATTTGTTCTGGTTATTTGTGAGCTTCCCTACCCATGCCGTCAATAACGAGCAACTTTTCGGCGATCAACGAAGAAGAATCATTTAAAGTCACCGTGAATAAAGGAAAGAAGAAGAAGAACGAAGGAGAATATTTGCCTAGAGCATAAATATTGGATCTCGCTGAAGCAAACTTTCAGTATCGTTCTGTATTCAATACAATGAACATCGGTTGTTCTTCCTTGTTTTGCGCCATCACATGTCTTCGTTTCAGATTGAGCTGTGGACACGACCAAATTACTTACTCACTGATGTCTCTGGCATTGCAATCATTACATCAAACTGACGCCATTCCATTAAGGTTCAGAACTACACAATTTTGTGGGGAATCATTAAACTAGGCTATCACCGGCTCACCAAGAAAATAATTGTTTAGGAATTTCGAGTGTCATTTGGTTTCGCATAACAGTAGCAAAACTATCTCTATCAAGGATGCCAGTTAAGCTAATCGAGACCGGAAATATTAAGGTGAAGGTGAAGGAAGTCATTATAGTAGTACGGGTAAAAGCACGTGTTTGCGTAGTGTTTGTGAGAGAAGAGTAAATCATACAGTTTGTTTTGATTTTTGCACGTAAATAGATCAATTCACATATCAGACTGTGTGGCGCTTCACAGGCAATATAAATATATATAGAAGGTGCGTTTGAGTATGAAGTAAAATTCTGATCATACGCGAGCGTAACATGAGCAAATTTATAACACATGCGAATAGGGGCCCTTTTGGTATTAAGAAGCTCTTCCGCAGAGCAACTCGATGTTGATAGTTCTTTAATATTTTCCCTTGTTGATCGTATTTTTATCACATATCCACGTTCGAGAACTATAACCCTTCTCTTCGTTGGCCGAGGCATTTTTATTGAATGTAATACTTTTCCGTTTACTATTTTTACAGCAGAGGCAGTGTTCTGAGCTCTGCATTACAATTTTCTTAACCAATGTTAACCCTTTAACGGGCCGTGAGAACCAGGCAAGGGATCGACTTCAACTTCAGAGAATATAATCCTTACATGAGGAAGAACACATATTTACCTTTGAAATTTTAGGCTGTCAAAAAAGTCCTGCGGTATTTCCGCGAGGTGTTGTTGTAAGCGCGTAGTTCTAGTTGTATTCATTGTATCGAGTCATACTATAGCTTGTTGGAAAGGTATTTTTGCGCGCTATAATATAGTCCTTGATAGTGTTTTGTTTGGTTAAGTCGTTCGTGAGCTATAGTGTCGCAAATATGGAGCAAAATAAAGAGAAAAACCGACTTATTTAAAGTACTACTATGACAAAGGCAAAAATGCATCTCAAGCTGCCAATAAAATTTGTGCAGTTTATGGACCCAATACAGTTTCCATTTCCACCGCACAACGATGGTATCAACGTTTTCGATCTGGTGTAGAGGTCGTCGAAGATGCGCCACGCTCCGGAAGGCCTGTCGTCGAAAATTGCGACAAAATCGCTGAATTATCCGAGAAATACCGGCATAGTAGCAGCCGTAGCATCGGCCAAGAGCTGGGGATAAGTCATCAAACCGTTATTAACCATTTGAAGAAGCTTGGATTCACAAAGAAGCTCGATGTGTGGGTGCCACACACGTTGACGCAAAAAAACATCTTTGACCGTATCGCTGCATGTGAATCGCTGCTGAATCGCAACAAAATCGACCCGTTTCTGAAGCGGATGAAAAGTGGGTCACTTACGACAACGTGAAGCGCAAACGGTCGTGGTCGAAGCCCGCTGAAGCGGCTCAGACGGTGGCCAAGCCCTCATTAACGGCCAGGAAGGTTCTGCTGTGTGTTTGGTGGGATTGTCAAGGATTAATCTATTATGAGCTGCTTCCCTATGGCCAAACGCTCAATTCGGACCTGTACTGCCAACAACTGGACCGCTTGAAGGTAGCACTCATGAAGAAGAGGCCATCTTTGATAAACAGAGGCCGCATTGACTTCCATCAGGACAACGCCAGGCCACAGCCACTTCTTTGGTGACGCGCCAGAAGCTCCGGGAGCTCGGATGGGAGGTTCTTTTGCATCCGCCGTATAGTCCGGACCTTGCACCAAGTGACTACCACCTGTTTTTGTCCATGGCGAACGAGCTAGGTAGTCAGAAGTTAGCCACAAAAGAGGCCTGTGAAAATTGGCTATCCGAGTTTTTTGCCAATAAGGAAGCGAGCTTCTATAACAGGGGTATTATGAAGTTGGCATCTCGTTGGGAACATGTCATTGAACAAAACGGCGCATATTTGACTTAAAACAGATGATTGTAACTAATTTTATGAACAAATGAAAATTTAAAAAAAATACCGCAGGACTTTTTTGACAGCCTAATTGTTGCCACTGCCCGTTAACCCCAATAACATTTCACTTTATTGCGCCTATAGTTATGCAAAAATCAAAACAATATTTCTAGTACAGCGATACCAATTATTTCAGCGTTTTGCAATATTTCTAATGCAGCGAAAACCCTGTTTTTTTTATATAGTTTCAAAGCAAAATTTAAATTAGAAATTTGCATCAAATACACTATTTATTTTATTAAAAGAAGTACATAATCTTACTCAGTAGATCCCAAATAGTAAATTTACAGTGAAAAACTTTTCAACGTGATGCATTTTCAACCAATTTAAACATAATTTTTCACCGGCTCTCTAAAATCGTGGTTTTGTTACATAAAAATTACTCCCAAATTAATATCGCACATTTTTAGCAGCAAAAAAAAATTAGAGCATTGCCAGATACCTTTAGAAGGTTTTGGCTAAGTAAAATATTGAAAGGATATTCCAAGTGCAGCGAAAGAATATTTTTTGTTGGTGGCAATAAAGTTGCCAGTACCAGTTAAAGAGTTAAAGAGTTAAAACTTACATTATAGACCCATTACACGTAAAAATAATAATTGTACACGTAAAAATAATAATTGTTGATAAATTAATATCAACACAATTTTATTTTATTGATTTCCATGGCATGGAACGCTATGACTCAGGAATAAGATTTTATTGAGTGGTTTTTATAGCTGTTTCGATGGTTTTGTCTGGCATCAGTGTCGAAAAAATGCCAATAAAAACAAAACTATTGCGGAAAATTGGAAAATGAAAATTTAACTTTCAGAGCACTAGCTCTAGTTTTCCGACGTTTTTCATCATAAATTGCGACGGCAAATGAAAATTTTATATCTTGTGAGTAATTGATTACAGTTTGGTTGATATTACTTGATGTGAAGTGCGCGAAAACGATCATTTTCTACACACTGTTTCGCCAAATTATTGATTAAAGGGCGAGGGAGATGAAAGAATGAAAGTCATTGTGGCAGCCATTTGTGGCTTCTTTCCACCTTCACCTTAAGGTTTTGCACGTTTGCACATACTTCCCACCAAATAATATTAACCAAAATCTAATCGATTACTCACCAAAGCTAGTGCTCTGGAAGGTTACTTTTCATTTCTCAATTTTCCGCAATGGTTTTGTTTGTATTGGTGAGAACATCTTTATTTTTTCGACACTGATGCCAGACAACATCATTGAAAAAGGAATTATCAATATGACTCAGGAATAACATTTTATTGAGTGGTTTTTATAGCTGTCTCGATGATGTTGTCTGGCATCAGTGCCAAAAAAAAATAACGATGCTTTCACCAATACAAACAAAACCATTGCCGAAGATTGAAAAATGAAAATTTAACTTTCAGAGCACTTGCTTGAGGTTTCCGACGTTTTTCACTATACAGTGCGACAGCAGATGAACATTTAATATCTTGTGAGTAATCGATTAGAGTTTGGTTGATATTACTTGATGGGAAGTGTGCGAAAACGATCATTTTGTTCACACTGTTTCGCAAAATTATTGGTTTTCGGGCGAGGGGTGAGGGAGGGAGATGAAAGAAATGAGCGCCATTGTGGCAGCCATTTGTGGCTAGCTTCCACCTTCACCTTAATAGAAATGGCTTCTGTTGAGAAGAGAGCAAAGCGGAGATAAGTGTGTGCGTGTGTGTGTGTGTAAAATAATATCCGAAGTTATCAACAAGTCAGCTTTACGTCACCAAAATGGTCGTGTTTTGGATGCAACCTCCTATAATTTTGTGCAACATTCCAAAAGAATATGTTTTTGAGAAAAAATGGAATTCAATTTTCAAAATAAATTTTTTCAATGATTTTTTAATACAGTTTTTTTAAGTAAACTTGAACAATTTCCTAAATTTTATTCTCTGAATTAAATTTAGTAGGTCTTGTAGTTTGGACAGAAAGTTTTTGAAAAAAAAAGAAGAAATTTCGAGATAATAGTAAATTTCGACATTTAATGCAATTTTAAAAGCATTGGCTGCAATATATTTTTTTAAAAACCGCGATGTGCTTTCATCTTGGGTGATTTTTTGTTTTCAAAAAAACTCAAGCTTTGACGTCTTTGCGACACTAGTAAAAAAAGTCTGATGGAGCCGAAATTTTACATAGGGTATTTTAACGTACATGAACAATCATCAACACTGTGCATGAGGTCCCGTATGAAAAACCGAGATGACCATTTTCATCGGTTTATTCATTTACAGAGAGTCGATATTGGATAAACAAAATTTTTCTTAAATCTCGATACAAATGATAAACAAAAATTTTCTTAAATCTCGATTTCATGTACTCCTCTCTAGGTGATTTTATCAGTGTTGCCAGAAGTACAGATTTATCTGGAACCCCTTTTTTCCATTTTTTTGGGTACATATTCTGTACGGTACAGATTACAGATTTTTGTACAAAAGCACAGAAAGGTACAGATTTTTTTTAATGTTGCTCATGGGGTTGATTGAACAGATGAGAAAAAGATTCCATTTCAATGATTCGTCCCTCAAGTACGTAACGCAAGCAGTAACGTTGAATTCTAGAAGCCTTTCCAATTTAACGAGCATCAATATAGTATTGGAAATAATTCTAGATTTCCACGATGGGGATTTCCAAGAGCTGAAAAACAAATACCGTGTCCTGAAAGTGAAATTGCTTAGTAATGAAATAACTGTCATTGAAAACATATAACTGCAGATTTAGTGGATATAAATCTGATGTTTGAAAAAAATCAAGATTCGCTCGCACTTTCGGTGCCTCGTGTTGAATATTCTTACTGTGGCTCAACTCTCGGCAACCGTATTTTCCGATTATAACAACTACTAAGTTATGCTTCTAAACCGGCTCAGCAAGGACACGATGACCCCAATATTGAGTTCTAAACATTCGATTAAATAGCGCAGGAAGCTCGACATGTTTAACAGATACACTTCAGCTCAAGTTTAGCAAAAATATGGCTTTCGATGACAAATGAATATTTCTTCAGGTTTTTTCACGGGAATCCAATTCGAAAATTCGAAAGTCACTTTATTTCCCATAGAGCAATTTCATGCCAAATCATCCAACAAACAACAAATTTTGACGCGACCCGCTTCGATTTTATTGAACCTTGATAAACATGATGGAATTTACTCGGGAACACAATTTTTATTATTCTACAATAAATTTAAATAACGACTGAGTTTTAAAAAGGGCGTATTCAAAATCATTGGTCGATCTTCAAAAAAAATCGTAACTAAAAATCCAGATGTCTGATTAAAATATGATGTTTGACAAAGTTGTTGGAAAATTAATGAACCAATAGGAAAAGTTACATTTTAAATGCACTGTTAACAAATCTTACTCAGCCTTACATATCGTTCTCGAGTTCCAAAAACGTGTTTTTAGGATGCATGAGACTATTAGTTTTAACAAAACTTAAAGAAGGGAAGATGTTCATTGAAAGTAAAACAAAAAAAAAGGAACAGCCAAAGTTTATTTTATATGACCCCAATTTTTTTAAATTATTCCGACATAATGTTGTAAATTCATGTGTTCGAAGAATTTGGAGTTATTCTCAAAAAAAAAAAAACACGACAACACGAAAGATGATTATAAATGACAAACATCCGTTGCATTTCGGAGTGTTGCTATTTTTCGTATAATTACGAAAGATATGACACATGTCTTCGGAATGCACCAGAAGAACAATTTCCGAATCAGAGAAATGACAGCTCTATCGCGGAATAAAATCTTCATCCGTTCTGCTCTATATGCTCGAATTATGGCCAGCCAAATACGCAACCAGACGTCGCGGGAATAAGTTCGCGTTATACACACAGCACCCAAATAAGCCCCCAAATGATGTAGTCCTTTTGTGAAACGGGAACTCCCGTTCCAAGTGGGTTGCCACCAGATAAACAACCGACAAGACTCCAAGCCTGCTAGGCCCTGCGAACCCCCGTTCACGTTCCGGTTCCGACAGAAGTCGACAGCGGCAAAGCGGCCGAAAAGCGACACAGTCAAGCCGAAGTCGGCAAGAGAACATAAACAAATACAAACATGTTTGTAGCTGACGGCGAAAGCATCATTTAGTGATAAAATTATTATGATAATGTTTTATGGTAGTTCTGACTTGGTCGACCTATTCCATCCTACTCCTGCAGAACATGAAGGCCACACGTGAAATAGAATCACTGAGTGAACAGAGTTGTTACTCTTTATTTTTATTTGTTTTTGCATACATATATTCATAACCGCTAAATGTGTGGCGGAGGCCTCTCTGGCTCCGATAGGCACTCTGAAAGCTGACATCCTTGGCTGGAAAAAAGCTCTATTTCTCTTTCTCTCTATCAGTGTGTCTCTACCTCTCGGGAGGCACTCTGCCATGTCTCGTTTTTAATATGCAATCTACGAAATGAGATATGTTTCATTCATTTTCACTTGTATCACTGCGCACCACAAAGTGGGTACCTCAATCCTTTGCCAAACCAGTCACCCAGGACATCCCCCTCGCTCATTCTGGTGAGCAAACAGGGAATGTCGTTCTTGGCACGAAAATGTTATACACATTGTTCGGGAATATGTGTACAGTGCCTCGCGGCGGCCTGTTCTGTAGTAGGTTTGCACTTTCGAGAGAGACAGAGAGAAATGAGGCCACCACGTGCTGATAAAATCATTATCATACACACGTCCCGCAGTCTGTCTCACCGCAGTCCAAAATGAAGTCGAAATGGTTGGGTACCAGTCAGTGGCGGTTAGTGGCGGCTGGTTTTCGGGGTGATGGAAATACGCCCCCGGTGGGATGGTAAATCTTGTTCGTTATTGTCGCCCAACATGGCGCGCACGGGTTGATATTCGATGTCACTTCCATTAAGCGGTGTCACACTACTCACTCAAGACATCTCGGACGTCGCCGCTAGGGGCTGTTCTTCGCGGAACTTATCAGAGTAACTGGTTTCGATGAACTCTGGTGGCGGGCGTTCACTGGAAGCTAGAAGTTCTGGGAATGAAAACTTTTGACGTTTTTGTACTATGATCTTTTTAAACTTACTCCGCGCGAAATTTATTCAGTTTTAGTTTTGGTATAAGCTACGGCGGTACGAGTAGAGGAAGATGGCCCTCACATCCGTCACTTAAAATTTTCGGTTTTTGGCGACTTCTTCATCGACATGAATATTATATCTCTTAAACTATGTTTTATACTGGTTGGAGTGGTTCATGAGTGCTAAAAAGGGGAAAACAGGTCAAATTGGAGGTCTCCTTTTTCGACACCTTCAAGAATGGTGGTCTAAAACCGACACCCCCATGGTCCCGAACATACCTTGGTTTTTTTTTTCAGTGAATCTACTCCCAATCGGCCGAAAATGAAATACACTCCCAATTACTGGTCGGACTCGATTATATATGATTCGATTATATACAACTTTGGATTGATTATATACAGTTTGATTTTTTTTTATATTTCAAATATGACTTTTTTATTTTTATTTAAATCGTTTATTTTTACAGGCTCAGTTACATAGGTTTAAAGGAGCCGAACTCCTTACTGTATTGTTACTAGTATATATACATTTTTCCTTAATTCTAATGTTAATAATATAGGAAACCGATTACTCGCGGTCAACTCGAGTTTAGAAGGGTGACATATTTTCTTCAGGAAAAGGAGGGGATATGAGGATATGTTGACAATGATCACACTCACACTCTCAATCACACTCATCACACTCAATTCTTAAACCTATCTTATATCTAATATGTATTTACATTTCATCTTATTCTTAAGAAGGGATCCGATCTCTCACAAAGGAAAAGGAAAAGGAAAAACTAAGGGTATAAGGACAATCACACACAAAGATCGATAGCTTTAAGGAATACATATATTTGGGACATGTAATCAAGGTCTAACCAAGCCAACACGTCTCTCACCGGCATCATGGGCTGCCTTCCTCGGGCCCGAAGGGTGACTACTAAATTCGATCTGGCGACAAGATACAGCTCGCATGACCAAACAACGTGCTCGATGTCGTGGTAACCTTGGCCACAAACACAAAGATTGTTGTCGGCAAGATTAATACGAAA
The DNA here is from genome assembly GCF_029784135.1 of Toxorhynchites rutilus septentrionalis. NCBI lineage: Eukaryota > Metazoa > Arthropoda > Insecta > Diptera > Culicidae > Toxorhynchites > Toxorhynchites rutilus. The sequence continues at coordinate 9,856,887 of NC_073745.1, forward strand.
GAGTAGCGCATCTAACGAACAGTGATTGGACATGAGTCGGGAGAAGGTGCGAATAAAGTCCCGACTCAAGTCCAGACTTTTGAACCATGGTTTGAGGCTAACCTTAGGGATAATCGAGTGGAGCCACCGGCCCAATTCATCTTCGTTCCATTTGCGTTGCCAGTTAACTATGGTATTTTTGCGGACTAAAGAATAAAATTCATTGAAGGCGATTTGACGCTGATAAATATCGCCTTCAATTGCACCTACCTTTGTTAATGAGTCAGCCCTCTCATTACCCGGAATGGAGCAATGTGAAGGGACCCAGATAAAGGTAATGACATAACAGCGTCTGGATAAAGCACTCAAAATTTCTCGTATTCTCTCAAGGAAGTACGGTGAGTGCTTTTCCGGCCTCACTGAACGGATAGCTTCGACAGAGCTAAGACTATCCGTTACAATGTAATAGTGTTCAACAGGTCGTGAGGCGACGCTGTCCAGCGCCCAGTGTATCGCTGCTAATTCAGCAATATACACTGAGCAAGGATTCTGAAGACTGTGTGAGGTGCTAAAAAATTCGTTGAACACTCCAAATCCTGTGGACTCATTCATAGAGGACCCATCAGTAAAATACATATTATCACAATTGATATCCCCATACTTTGCATCGAAGATCGTTGGAACGATCCTCCATCGAAGATAGTCTGATGTTCCATGGATATCCTGCTTCATCTTCTTCTTCTTCTTCAATGGCACTAACGTTCCTAGAGGAACTTCGCCGTCTCAACGTAGTATTACTTGCGTCATTTTTATTAGTACTTAGTTAAGATTTCTATGCCAAATAACACGCCTTGAATGCATTCTGAGTGGCAAGCTCTAGAATACGCGTGATCACAGTGCAAGTCGGAGGAAATTTCTTTGACGAAAAATTCCCCCGACCAGAACGGGAATCGAACCCGAACACCCGGCATGTTAGTTATGACGCTAACCACTCGGCCACGGGTGCACATGTCCTGCTTCATGGACAGATCAAAATGCACAGAGGAATTGATGTAGTCAGGAAAACAAACACGGTTGGGAATATACGAAGAAGGATCAACCTGCATGGAGACGAATTCATGATATGAGCTCATGAATCCAGAATGAAAATTTAGCTCGATCAGCTGCTCAAAATTTCCGATCACCAATGGGTTCATAACCTTACTCCGGATGAGGAACCGAAGAGATAATAAATTGAAGCGATCTTTTAGTGGGAGTAGGCCTGCCAAAACCTCGAGACTCATGGTATGCGTTGAGGGCATACATCCCAACGCGATACGGAGACAAAGATAATGAATTCGCTCGAGTTTAATGAGGTGTGTTTTGGCAGCTGATTGAAAACAGAAACTGCCATACTCCATCACTGAGAGAATAGTTGTTCGATATAACATTATAAGATCTTCGGGATGGGCTCCCCACCAGGTGCCGGTAATTGTACGGAGAAAGTTTATTCTTTGTTGACATTTTTTACTCAGATACCTAATATGGGCCCCCCAAGTACATTTAGAGTCGAACCAGACCCCAAGATACTTGAATGACATAGCATGAGTGATCGGTTTACCCAAAAGTTGAAGCTTTGGTTTTGCTGGTTTATGCTTCCTAGAAAAAACCACCATCTCTGTTTTCTCCGTGGAGAATTCGATCCCTAGCCCAATGGTCCAGGTTGAAAAATTGTTCAAAGTATCTTGTAAGGATTCTTGCAGGTCGGATTCGTTTGATCCTACGACAGACACCACTCCATCATCTGCAAGTTGTCTTAGGCTGCAATTTTGTGTAAGGCAATTGTCAATGTCGCTTACGTAGAAGTTGTACAAAAGGGGGCTTAAACATGAGCCCTGGGGGAGTCCCATGTAAGAGACCCGACTTACTGCCGAATCTCCGTGAGAAAAGTTCAAATGTTTCTCACAAAGCAAGTTATATAACATATTATTCAATAGAGGCGGCAGACCCCGAGATTGTAATTTGTCTGACAAAACCTCTATTGAAACAGAATCAAAGGCCCCCTTTATGTCCAAGAATACTGAAGCCATTTGTTTTTTTTCGGCGTAAGCCATTTGAATTTCTGAAGAAAGCAACGCAAGACAATCATTCGTCCCCTTGCCCCTGCGGAACCCATATTGTGTATCTTAGAGTAGGCCATTCGTTTCAACCCATCGATCAAGGCGAAACAAGATCATTTTCTCCAACAATTTCCGTATACAAGACAGCATTGCTATTGGGCGGTACGAATTGAAGTCGGACGCGGGTTTTCCGGGTTTTTGAATAGCTATAACTCGTACTTGTCTCCAATCATCTGGAACAATATTATGCTCCAGAAACCGATTGAATAAGTTCAACAAGCGATGTTTCGCCACATCAGGGAAGTTTTTCAGCAAGTTGAACTTAATTCTATCCGATCCCGGATCAGAATTGTTACATGAAAGGAAAGCAAGAGAGAATTCTACCATCGAAAACTCGGAATCAAGATCGCACCTATCTTGTGGTATATCTCGAATAATTCTTTGCACTGGAGCGGAATCGGGACAAACCTTTCGTGCAAAATTAAAAATCCATCGATGTGAATATTCTTCGCTTTCATTCGTTGAAGAGCGATTTCTCATGTTTCGAGCCACTTTCCATATTTTTTTCATTGACGTTTCTCGTGACAAACCTCCCACGAAATTTCGCCAATAAGCACGTTTTTTCCCTTTGATCAAGTTTTTAAATTGTTTTTCAAGGTCCAAATACGTTTGAAAATTCTCAATGGTTCCACGTTTCCGAAAAGCTTTAAATGCATTCGATTTATCTCCATAAAGCTTGGAACATATGCTATCCCACCATAGATTGGGAGGCCTTCGACGAATAGTGGAACCTGGGATGGGTTTCGTCGTTTGAGCGCGAACCGCTCTGTCATAGATCAAACGAGAAATTAAGTTATACTCCTCCAATGGAGGCAAACCATCTCTGGAATTGATGGCTAGAGCAATCGCGTCCGCATATTTTTTCCAGTCAATGTGTCTTGTGAGGTCGTATGCCATGTTTATTGATTCAGAAGAATTCAACCCAATGGTGATAGAAATTTTGATTGGCAAGTGGTCACTACCGTTGGGATCCTGGATTACATTCCACTTGCAATCTAACGATAGTGAATTCGAGCAAAGCGAGAGGTCAAGAGCACTTGGGTTAGCAGGAGGTTTAGGTACACGTGTTGTTTCCCCAGTATTCAAAACGGTCATATTGAAGCTGTTACAAAGGTCATATATCAACGATGAACGATTATCGTCGTACGGTTCCCCCCAGGCAGTTCCGTGAGAGTTGAAGTCTCCCAAGATTAATCGTGGCTCAGGAAGGAGTGAGCACATGTCAACAAGTTGCTTGCTGCTAACCGCAGCTCTCGGAGCCCAATACAAGCTGACTATACAGAGGTCTTTGCCTCTGATGTTTGCATGACAAGCAACAGCTTCGATCCCTCCAATAGGTGGAAGGTCAATTCTAAAAAATGAGTGACACTTATTGATCCCAAATAGTACCCCTCCGTCAGGCATCCCAAAAGTACTGCATTTTCATAACAGTCGGTATGAAATTGAATCGACAGTCTCTGTGAGCGCGCTACACTCGTATACAAGCGACAGAGCATGAATGCATAAAGTAATACTATACAGCAACAGTCGGTGTTTCGTCGAATTCATCTAATTTGTCGTGCCCGACCGTAGTGAGCCGGGGAGACTGTTCGTTTCCGATTTTTTCGTGTCTGCTATTCCGTTCGCTCTGTCGCCGTAACAGTCGCTGACGAAGCGATGAATCTCATCGGTTTACCCGGGTTACTGTCACACGTGACTGTCAGCAGAAGAATGTCATGACATTTTTCTGGCGATCGTAATGCTAGCCTGTATCTTATGCGTTTGTGCTTCTTCACCAGTACGCTTTGAGATGTGTATCGGACATATGGCTGTGATCACTAGTTGCGTGCACACATAGGAAGCCGAGTTAATTTCATATCGACTGTAATAAGAATGCTTTACTGTTGGGATGCCTGAATCCAGATACACAAATGACCAACAATTCATATGAGAAAAACACGCACAGCTTAATAATTCTAGGCGAGAGTTTCTTCGATAATATATTGGTGACGTCGGAAATACTCAGTGTTGGGAGTGTTTAGATTTATCCTCCAAGTTGGAAACTAATGCAGCGCGAACTCGATTATATACAGTCTCCGATTTCTTTTCACTGTATATAATAGAATCCTGAATTTAATCGAGTCAAAAAATGTTTTTTTTAATTTGTTTTTCATGCATATAATTTTTGATTATTGAATGTGAAAGAAGAATTTAATATATTTTCCCAGAATCTCTCAGGAGGTGATAGATGATCATATTTCATGGAAAAAAACCTTCCTTGACAGAGTTGTTGGGGCTGCAGTGGACTGTAATGCGCCGGTCGATATAGGTGCTCGCGTTCCCAGCGGGAACCGAGCCGGGTGGGAGCAGGAACCGCTGTGTTCCTTCCCAGGAGGGCAACTGGGCCAGACTCCTTGGGTTGGCTTCGCCTCATGAAGCCAACGTCGCAGTTGGACTGGATTAGCGCTTGGCTAGCAGCAACCGCTTGCACTTGATGAGCCTTGAGAAAGGCTTTCTCATGAAAACTCTATTTACTCTATTTATTGCGGCAGAGATGGAGGACTGGATGTTCCGGCGGTCGGACGCAAACACCGGAAACAATGGTTTTTCACACTATCATTTTTATTACTACTGTTTTCTCTTTATATTTCCTATTTCTAATTCACTTCGATCTTCACTGTTCGATGGTTGGATGATGACTGATGCGCTCCGCTGTGGGCGCATTACTTTTATGGAGTAGCACCGAAACGATCTTCTTCTTGCCGGCGGTGCAACTTCTTACTGCCGACGGTGCAGTTTCATTGCTGCTGCTGCTGCTGCTGATGTTGTTTTCTTCCTCTTTCTGCTGGTCTCCGATTTACACTGCACCACGGCTCACGCAAAACTGAATGCAGTGGCGCGACAAACGTGCATTTTTATGCCGTCGAGCACAGCGTGCCTTAGCAATGGCTGGCTTACAGTTGCGCTGTGGGAGGGGTACTCGTGGTTTGTGGTGTCGTGTGCAAAATATGCGTGCTGCTCGATGCTGTCGCTTCAGTTCGGTCAGCGTGGAACTGAACAAGAGTTATAGAACTAAACTGCCTCTACACTAAAAAGTACGCTACGTGAGCCAATTATGTTGCTTTCATTTGAAAGATATTTTTTTTTAAATCTTTAAAACATTTTCTTGCAAGTTGTACGTTTTTCTCATAATCCAGTGGACCGATATGGCTGATTTTTTTAGCATGTAAAAATCTTATTATCTGAATTGTTACGTAGCGGTTTTTGAACATTATGAAAATTGCCAAAATGTCGGCCATTTGAATAATAAAAAAAAATCAACAAAAATCGTAAGGCCGTGGTTATCAGAGAAGTTATCAATGATGATAATCGATCAAAGCAGATAGGTCCTTTTCGTAAGTCAGAATTCATTTTTGCATGCTGAAAAAAAACTTCTGCTAAATTGGTCCACTAGATTCTGAGATAAACGTACCACCAGCTGAAAAAATGCGCTTAAAGTTTCGTACAGCCATGTTACTCTTGAGATGACCCCATAGTTTTTACTGCAGATTTTCAACGAAATGAAATATCGAAGAATCCTTCCGGTACAACATTGCATAAAACCCTTTTTTCGATTTACCAGAGTTGATTCCCCCATTAAACAGATTCCCGAAAAAATCGCAAATGAAACAAGTATAACGAAAATTTTCGCACGTAGAAGATTTCATGGAAATAAATTTGTACATAAAAAAAGGCAATGTTTTTTTTTTATCAACTTCACACTTTCAAAAATAGCTGAATGTTCGAATCAAAATATCTAAATAATATATGTGGAAAATTCTTCAGATCATGATATAATTATAGTTTTGAATGTCAATGAATCATATATTTCAAAGCAAGAATCAACCAGGCAAACCTAATTCACCAGGTAAAAGTATAACGTCGTATTCTGAAATACAATCGAGTTAGAATTACCCGAACGGATCGCAATTTTGCATTCTGTAATCCGTTCGACGACTCAAGTTCAATCGAGCTATGCATCCTAGCCACACTCTACCGTATCAAACATGTGTTCTATGTAACAGAGTAATAAAATCTTGCATGAACAACATATATATTAATGTTCTGCAGTTCTGTAGTTCCGTGAAAAGCATTAAATACATTTGCAAGTCCGTGAATGAGGGCAGTAAGGTGGCTGTATTTCAAATTCAGTATATCGATATGAATATGAAATACACTTGCAATACACTTGTTGTTTGTCATATAACAACGAATATATTCGCTAAAAATTATCTAAATGGCAGCATAACGTTTATCGGGTCAGTTAGTAATAATGATAATAATACTAAAATTTTGTTGATAATATTAAGATTACACGTTAAACATATTTTATTCATAAATAAAATAAAATCTCCTTCATGTCCAAACCTACATTGCTAAGTGCGCAACACTTCCCCCAGCCGCATTCTAATCTGGCCCTACAGTTGCATTCGCGTAACTTTCATTCACACGACTTCCACCCACGACACTTCACCACGCACCTCTTTCAACAGATTCTCTTCTGTTGCTCACACTATTTCCCCCGAAAACTTCTCTACATAGAATAGCCGCGTCATCGACAAATTAAATTTTCCCATATCGGAATATGCTGCAGAATTCGCCAGTTATTAATTGTTATTAATTCTTCGCTGCACAGCAGATTAATCTCTTTAGTTTGCGAAAATGAAATGAAATAAAATGACGTTGTAGTGGAAAAATACATACTAAGACACCCGACATCATCAGCACGAGGGAAAAAAATCATCAACGACGGTAGCAACGTATAACTATTGCATTCAGAATATACAAAAACATCACTAATGAGCAAACGGGTCTGTCGCAGACGAAAGACCAAAATACTCTCACATGGGAATGTATTCGTGTACAGTACACGACAGTAACAATAAATGTCGCATAACATTTCCACTGTGTGACTGTAGTAAAAATTCAATCGCGTGACTGTCACGGGACAATGGTGGCGACAGTCATGAGATTACTGTCGTGATGCAGTACATTTGGTACCCCTGCCCTCCGTATCTGTCATCGCGGTCCAAGCGTATTATATTAAAATCGTGGAAAGAGAGATCATTTTGAGAAGAGAGCCAGGTTTTGGATAGAGCAAAAACATCACAATTGAGTTTATGAATTAGAAATTTGAATGTATCCAATTTAGGCATAAGACTACGACAATTCCACTGTAAAACAGTGATATCTCCGACCTCTCTATTTAAATTAGACATCAAGAGAGATAATCATTGCAAGGAGGGGCCATGTTTGCATCAATTGCTGCAAAATTGTCTTTAGTACTGGAAGCATTGCGGTGACAATGATTCTGATGGAGTCGGAAACATTAAAACACGTGAAGATTTGATCCACAAGGTCAGACAACTTTATAAATCCAGATTGGGAAGTTGAACTTGACGGAAAAACAGGGACAGTTGGGGTTTTTGAGGTCCCCTCGAGTGCTGGGTCGTTCGAAGGTGAACTATTACCACGGAGGCCAGGAGGGACCTGATTTTGCTTATCCGCTGCACTCGATTTTTTAGGCAAGCTAACAGGGGGTATCACCGGAGGGACTTGTCCTTGAACTTTGGGAGTGGTCACATTTTTGCGCCGGGGATTCCCTTGAGAAATAAACGGCGTGCCCCCGTTAGCTGTATCCGCTTCCATTTCGTCAACTGGCAACGTAGCGAAGACATTGTGTGTATTGATTGGTTGTTGTTCTTGAGCCAGTGGAGAAGCGCCCTTCAAAATTTCTGCGAAAGTGCGTTTAGAGCGTTCCCTCAAAGAGCGCTTCTGTTTCTCCCAGCGAGCCTTGTATGTTTCACAAGCTGAGAGCACGTGTGGGGATCCCCCGCAATATGGACACTTATGCTCAGTCGCACTGCAGGATTTCCCCTCATGTTGTTCTCCGCAAGTGGCACATCGTTCTTTATTGGCACAATAAGCAGCCGTGTGACCAACTGACTTGCACTTTAGACAAGTCATTGGCTTTGGAATAAAAAGTCGCACGGCTAACCTCAATTTATCTACCATCACGTAGTCAGGGAGAGCTGAACCAGCGAAGGTGACTTGAAACGAGTTGGACGGCGTAAATTTCTTTTCTTCTCCTTCATGGGAGACTGTTCCGAGCTGGCGGCAACCCAAGATCTTAACAGTCGTCGAGGGCAGTTTTTTAAAACGGCCGGTACCTTCACTCGTAATGTATTCGCACGTCAAGCCCGTTTCGGTTATCACACCCTCAATTTCGACTATGTGAGAGGGAATGTAGACCCGATACTCAATTGTAAAATGCTGATCGACAACAATCTTGTTTGCGTCTTTTCGATCATTCACGACAACTCGCAATTTGTTTGGTCTAACCTTCGAAATTTCCGAAACGGAGGTATACCTTGCCAGATCTTTCGCGATCTGCATGACTCTCAACGCCTTTCCATTTGGCTTAGGCCTGAAGAAAACAACCCAGGGACCAGTTCCGGGCGCATCTTCTGGATAGACCTTTACACGGTGAGTGGGAATAACAGGGGGGGGGGGGGGTAAGGCGAGGACGGGGATTGAGAGTGGGAAGGCGAAGGTTGAGAAGGAGCGGGAAGAACAGAGGGAGAAGACGAGGATGAAGGTAGAGTGGGATCTTTAACGGCAGATGGGAGATTTGCTAGTTTTTTGGAGGGAGGCTTGGTAGGGTTAGCTGACTCGTCCCCAGAAGAAGTATCTTCCGTATTTGGAACACGTTTGAGTGACTTTTTTTTATCCGTTAGGAGGGAACTAGAGTCAGAGACCTCCATATCCGAAGGTCCCCCACTCTCTGCCATTTTAAATTTTCACTTATATTCTAAGTATTTTTTTAAACAATATTTCACAATAAAATAATTCACAAAAACAAAAAAAAAACTTATAATTATTAAATATTTTCTCTCAGTATATTTAATGTTATTCACCTATGAACGCACTCCAATGCAGATGAACGGGAGCGTGCTGAAAGCTCGTTGGTGGTGGGAATGTGCCTACGACACCACTACACACAGTCGTCGGTGAAAGCTTACCCGCACTGTCACTGTTGGCACGATGACTCGGCGAAATCTCCAATGTCGGCGAAGCAGCGACAAAACAAAAACCAATGCTTGGCTTTCCGAGGATGAAAGCCTCTATCCACTTGCAGGCAGGGCACTTCACTCACTATCCAGATAGCGAAATGAACTCTCCAGCGGCAAAAAAAAAACAACAATCACGCGGTAACCGATAACGGAACTTGGACGCGACTTTCCTTCGTCTGGTTACTTCGGGCGAAGAATGATGAAAAAAAAATATATGACTTATTTCAAGAAAAAATGTAACCTTTCAACGTTGAGGTGAAATTTATTATATTTACAGTGGGATAAAAATCTCGATTTTCGAAGATTTTGCTTGAATTTGCATCAGGAATTGCACGTTTAGTATGATTTTGTAGGATAAAATTAATAATAACACAAAGACACTGCTTACTTTTGAGTTTTTTATTTCCAAAATGTTATTAAAATCCACTAATTTAGATGTGCCACTAATATATCCTGTACTGAATTTTATCATTGTTCAAATGGAAGCAACAGAATCGTCTTCCATAGCATATAACGTGTCGCACAGCCGTCAAAGTTTGATTTTTTTGAAAACCAAAAAATGGGTGGGTTACATATATGATATAACCGCAAAGTTGACGTGGGACTATCTTAGCTTAGCAATCATTTGTGTGTATTGATTAAATTTTTGATTGAACGAAACAACTTCCGGATTCAATTGAATTCATTATTTTATATATATATTTCCTTTATGAGTAAAAAGATTGAAGAAATGCCATGTTAGGTCAATTCATGCATTGTGATGGATTATGTTCTTCGATACAAGTAAATTTAATGACAGTTCTTTTACGTTTGGTATGATGCCTAGGACAAAATATGTTTATTTTATTTCACATTTCCCTCTGAAGTTTACATCTCTCAAGTGTAAGTACTTCTCGAACCGCGAATTTGCTTGATTTGATGAACTTCAGGCACTCAGTTTCGATTTTGATTTTTTTTCGAATGGTTATTTCGAAAAAAATTTCGAATGGTTATTTCGATTTTTTTCCAATGGTTATCAACATTTTGCCTAATCATCAAATGGTATGCGCAGAAATTCAGTGAGCAGAAGATATGAAGGCACATCCTCCAATGCAATCTTTAATAACCGAGCCAAAGCGTTGTATTCGTACCCGCTTTTGTAATCCGTGTTAGGAAATCACTTTTCGGAGTGCAAAAAACATGCAGAAGTACCTCCGGCTTACACGAATCAACAATTTCAGGTTCTTCCTTTTATACTATAGAGGCTTTAAACTTGAAAGTTCATTCGCCTCTAGTGTCTGCACCAGGTTCCTAGGTTCTTAAGTTTAGAAGACCATGTTAGGGAAACATGCAGTCTGTGTTAGGCGAACACATTTCAGTCGGACAAATATGCCCCCGACTTGCATGTATTTGCAATGCCGATTTCCCCAGACACCTTGGTTTAGAAGTCTAGTAAGTAATCTCTAGTAAGAAATGTTCGAGTTCTAAGCATTCGGAATCTTTCATTTTTTCCTGCATGTTTTGTGTTTAGGTTTTCATTTTACCCCCTATATATTCCGGTTAGACGTAGTCCCACGCCAAAAACCACCCAAGGGGGGAGTGACGGAAATCGGGGTTTTCGAAAATATTTTTTTGTCTTCAAATTGCATGAAACGCCGAGATTTATTGTTAACTCGAATAAACTTTTTTTTGGCAAATATCGTCACTCTGGGACTTTTTTCGTTTTTTTCGGAATACGATGCAAAACCTATGGTTTTGGGTGCAATCAAAATCGTCATATCGATTTTTCATACGGGACTTCCTGCGAAATGTTGATGTCGCAGAAATGTCGTGTCGCAGACGTTAGTATTTTTGTTTTTCCCCAAGGGAGGAGGGCGATTCTCCGGTTTAAAAAAAAAAATTGATGCCAAATGTCTTAGAATTGCATAGAACGTCGAGATTTACTGTTATCTCGAAAAAAGGTGTTACGGATACGAAACGAATTTGAAGCAGTCTTTTTAGGATCAGCTCAAACTGAAAATATATTAATTTTTATACATACAAATTTCATACAAAATGCGTAATATTACTTACAAAGTAGTTTCTTTTTAACCTCGTGCACACACCTTTCTGCTTTTTTGGCCTCTATCCTTCGCTTTTCCAACTATACTTTTCCTCCTTTGCTACTATCCTGCACTCTGCCGATGCTTTTCTGTCCTACTTTCCACCAATTTCAGTTTAATTCTCTACGATATTTCCACCTCTAATTTCCACCAATCTATATAAAAACAAATTCATTTATAACATTTTCTCTCTTCTTTCTTTCCAGGTATTGCAGGCTTCCGGACGTTCTACTTACGGGCGAATGATCTATGTCCAGCGCGTTATTTACACTTTGATCATATACGATTATTAAACGATATTTTCAACTATAAATTTTGTTTTTTTTAGAAATACACTTTTCTTGCTGCATTTGTTCACAAATTCATTTCCCAGAATAAACAAACCCTTTTCTGTCAACCACTGACGGTTTGTTGTTATTCCCGCTACTGAAAATCACTTATCTTTTTCTTCAGTTCAGCCGTGTTGACAAAAGGTTTTTGTCAAAAATTGACTTTTTGGCACGGTTTTTCGTCTGAGAATGCCAATTTTTGACAAATTTTTTTGACGTAGGATTACGTCTTTCGGGAACATATTGGGGTACAAATTGAAAACCGAAAATCGATTGCATCGTGAAAATTGTCCAATTTCAAACGCTTATTACTCAGTCATTTCATGATGGATTGATGAAATTTTTGCGTCAATTGATTTCGGTACTCCATAACAACTTTTTTATTGAAGAAAATAATATACGTCATGAAACTAACTATCAAACAATTGAAAAATCGCATCGCCTATCCTAACGGAAATACCCACCAAAACCAAAACATTCTGATTGGTCGAAATTGACAACACATGCGGCGGGTCCCTAACAGAGACATCAAAACCAAGCTGCCTGGGGGAAATCGACATTACAAATATATGCAAGTCGGGGGTTGCTTCGTGAAATTTCATATCAATGACCGATCGTTTATTGTGAACAATTTAGCACCAAGTGTAAGTGTAAAATTGTATATGGAAGCAGTTGTGTTAAAAATGACTTCATATATGAAACGATTTATTTTAATTTACTAAAATCAAAAACCAAGGTGCGTTCCCGCTCGAAAACAAGTCGTTTGGTTTAAGCTGTCTGTTTTGTTGTGTTCATTTTCACTCAAGGAAAGTTTATACGGCGAGAAAAATTGGAAAAATGAATAAATATTAGAAAAAAGTGATTTCCCATATCCTCTATATATAGTATTAGGTGTTGTTATTCCAATTAAAATTCGAATTGGGTTGAATAAACACTCAGAAATTAAAAATTATAAAAGAACATTACCTTTTCCATTCCAAATATGTTTTCTCTATATAAAAGTAACATGTTTTTACTGATGAGAAAAAATTATGATTGTGTTAGGTATTGGATTGGTAATTATCTTATATTACATTGGTGAGTTTTTTTTCTTTATTTCATCCATACATAACACAGGAGGTATCTCGTCTAGGATCGCAGAGGGCAGTTTTCATCATATCTCGTTCCACTTCGGTAAAAGATAATCTGATACGCACCATCTAACGACTATTTACCATCCTTCTGCCATCATCACTCGGTGAACACTGGTGGAGTTAACGTACAATACCCAACAACCAAACAAAACGGCCCTTTTCTGGTCCACCAACTCATTATTAAAGAGTTTAAAGATGTAAATCTTCAAACATATCCAAAATCAACAGATAGTCTAACGGAATCCTACGTCAGCTATGCGGTCGTGTCTTGGACACAACCCTCCTGTGACTTTTTTGAGATCTCGATGTTTCATGCAATTTGAAGACATTTGGCATCAACATTTTTTTTCGAAAACCCCGATATCCCCCTTGGATGGTTTTTCGATTTTCAAAAAAACCAAACTTTGACGGTTTTTTGGAATTTTTTGGAAAAATGATTTTTTGGACCACCCTAATATGGAAATAGGTACCTTAATAAAAAAAACAAAAAAAAATACGGGTCTAATGTTTTGCGATAAAGAACAAAACTACCACTTTTCATGTAAATCTGACACTATATTGGTTTCTGCTTCTTGTTTCCAAAAATTATTTTTTTTTAAATTTATAACTTTTGAACTACTAGACCGATTCAGATGATCGACATATCAAATTGAAAAACATATCATATCACGACATATCAAATTGGAATTGAAAATGAAAAAACAATGTACCTGCAGAAAATTCGAATTCGGCTCTTGTGATTATTGATTGTATTCGTTTTTTATTGTTTTAATAGTCTCGGGACCAAAAGCGTTATATTTTTTAATACTGGAAAACTGAGGATTTTTAACATCACATATGTCCAAACCCAGAGAGGCGTTTTTTTTCGTTTTTGAATTGTGATTTTTCAAAGATAACCGATGGTTCGAAAAATCATTTTTTCTTCTTTTTTCCAACAGAAAAATCCATAACTTTTGATCTGAACCGATTCAGATGATCGACACATAAAATTACAAACAACCCTAAGATGGAAATGGTCACCCTACTGAAAAAAATAAACCCAAAAATGAAAGTGGTCATCCTACTGAAGAAATACAAAGATACGGGTCTAATGTTTTGCGATAAAGAACAAAACTACCACCATTCACGAAAATCTGAGAACCACTATATCAGTTTGGCATGGAATGGCTGTATATTAGGGAGGCAATGGATGTATGGGAAAAATTTCATCATCGAATTTCGAAAACCGACCATGTACATTTTGTTTAAAGGGTGTGTCACATCAAATTGCATCACGGAAAAAACGCTGTAGAAATTCGCCCTGTAGACCGATCCTTTTGAAAATTTTAGACAGTAAAATAAAAACTATAAAACAATTTTTGGCATTTCTTTTCATTCATACTTCGAGCTCAAGCCCGTATGCTCGCACCTTCCTCTTTACCCCGTCCATAAGGTTCTGTACAACGTCAGGTTGTAGTTTTTTTTGAACAGAAATCCATTTTCTCTTGAAGTCCGCCTCCGATTTGACAACTTTTGGGTTCTTCCGGAGGGCCTGCTTCATAATCGCCCAATATTTCTCTATTGGGCGAAGCTCCGGCGCGTTGGGCGGGTTCATTTCCTTTGGGACGAAGGTGACCCCGTTGGCTTCGTACCACTCCAACACGTCCTTTGAATAGTGGCACGAAGCGAGATCCGGCTAGAGGATGGTCGGGCCCTCGTGCTGCTTCAATAGTGGTAGTAAGCGCTTCTGTAGGCACTCCTTAAGGTAAACCTGCCCGTTTACCGTGCCGGTCATCACGAAGGGGGGCTTTCCGCAAGAGCAGATCACTTGCCACACCATGTACTTTTTGGCAAACTTGGATAGTTTCTGCTTGCGAATCTCCTCCGGAACGCTGAATTTGTCCTCTGCGGAGAAGAACAACAGGCCCGGCAGCTGACGAAAGTCCGCTTTGACGTAGGTTTCGTCGTCCATTACCAGACAATGCGGCTTCGTCAGCATTTCGGTGTACAGCTTCCGGGCTCGCGTCTTCCCCACCATGTTTTGCCTTTCGTCGCGGTTAGGAGCCTTCTGAACCTTGTATGTACGCAGGCCCTCCCGCTGCTTGGTCCGCTGGACAAATGAACTTGACAAATTCAGCTTATTGCGACATCCCGGACCGAACTTCTCGAATCACGTTTAAACTGCTTAACTACGCGCTTGTGATCTTTTTCACTGACGGAGCATCCATTTTTGCCGTTCTTCACCTTCCGGTCGATGGTTAGGTTCTCGAAGTATCGTTTTAGTACTCTGCTGACCGTGGATTGGACGATTCCCAGCATCTTACCGATGTCCCGATGTGACAACTCTGGATTCTCGAAATGAGTGCACAGGATTAATTCACGACGCTCTTTTTCGTTCGACGACATTTTTCCAAATTTACGAAAAATTGACAGTGAAGCATGGCCAACGTGATCTATACACTCTTATCTGATTATAAGCGAAAGCAGAAGATATAATTCCTAAAAATTAAATTTCTACAGCGTTTTTTCCGTGATGCAATTTGATGTGACACACCCTTTATTGGCCCAAAAAATTATCTGTGCAGAGTTTCAGCTCGATCGGACATGATTTAGGGATGTCTCAAAGCGCTCAAAGTTTTGATTTTTTGATGCTCAAAAATCATTCAAGGGAGGAGTAAAGGAAATTTGGAAAATCGAATTTTTTGACTTGACTTTTGAATGACTTAAAAATGCATGAAACGTCGAGATCTGGTGTCATCTCGAAAAAAAAATTTTTGGCCGAAAATCGACCTTTTGGGGCTTAGGCTGAGAGGCAATGAAAGTATGGAAAAAAAATATTATCCAAATTAAAGAACCGACCATGTACATTTTATTTATTGGTCCAAAAAAAAATTATCTGTGCAAAATTTCAGCCCAATCGGATACGATTTAGGGGTGCTTCAAAGCACTCAAAGTTTTGATTATTATTGATCCAACTATTGCCATAGAAAGGAAGCATATGTCAATTGTTCCGCTTCTACAAAGTCTTCGAAAGATTTGCGATCGAAATAATGTTCAGGATCTTCTTCTTGAATGGCACTAACGTTCCTAGAGGAATTTGGCCGTCTCAACGTAGAATTACTTCCGTCATTTTTATTAGTACTTAGTTGAGATTTATATGCGAAATATCACGCCTGGAATGCATTAAAGGGTGTGTCACATCAAATTGCATCACGGAAAAAACGCTGTAGAAATTCGCCCAGTAGACCGATCCTTTTGAAAATTTTAGACAGTAAAATAAAAACTATTAAACAACTTTTGGCATTTTCTTTTTATTCATACTTCGAGCCCAAGCCCGTTTGCTCGCACCTTCCTCTTTACCCCGTCCATAAGGTTCTGTACAACGTCAGGTTGTAGTTTTTTTTGAACAGAAATCCATTTTCTCTTGAAGTCCGCCTCCGATTTGACAACTTTTGGGTTCTTCCGGAGGGCCTGCTTCATAATCGCCCAATATTTCTCTATTGGGCGAAGCTCCGGCGAGTTGGACGGGTTCATTTCCTTTGGCACGAAGGTGATCCCGTTGGCTTCGTACCACTCCAACACGTCCTTTGAATAGTGGCACGAAGCGAGATCCGGCCAGAAGATGGTCGGGCCCTCATGCTGCTTCAATAGTGGTAGTAAGCGCTTCTGTAGGCACTCCTTAAGGTAAACCTGCCCGTTTACCGTGCCGGTCATCACGAAGGGGGCGCTCCGCTTTCCCAAGAGCAGATCGCTTGCCACACCATGTACTTTTTGGCAAACTTGGATAGTTTCTGCTTGCGAATCTCCTCCGGAACGCTGAATTTTACCTCTGCGGAGAAGAACAACAGGCCCGGCGTTGACGAAAGTCCGCTTTGACGTAGGTTTCGTCGTCCATTACCAGGCAATGCGGCTTCGTCAGCATTTCGGTGTACAGCTTCCGGGCTCGCGTCTTCCCCACCATGTTTTGCCTTTCGTCGCGGTTAGGAGCCTTCTGAACCTTGTATGTACGCAGGCCCTCCCGCTGCTTGGTCCGCTGGACGAATGAACTTGACAAATTCAGCTTATTGGCGACATCCCGGCCTGAACTTCTTGGATCACGTCCAAACTGCTTAACTACGCGCTTGAGATCTTTTACACTGACGGAGCATCCATTTTTGCCGTTCTTCACCTTCCAGTCGATGGTTAGGTTCTCGAAGTATCGTTTTAGTACTCTGCTGACCGTGGATTGGACGATTCCCAGCATCTTACCGATGTCCCGATGTGACAACTCCGGATTCTCGAAATGAGTGCACAGGATTAATTCACGACGCTCTTTTTCGTTCGACGACATTTTTCCAAATTTACGAAAAATTGACAGTGAAGCATGGCCAACGTGATCTATACACTCTTATCTGATTATAAGCGAAAGCAGAAGATATAATTCCTAAAAATTAAATTTCTACAGCGTTTTTTCCGTGATGCAATTTGATGTGACACACCCTTTATGAGTGGCAAGCTCTAGAATACACATGATCCCAGTGCAATTCGGGGGAAATTTCTTTTGACGAAAAATTCCCCGACCAGAACGGGAATCGAACCCGAACCCACGGCATGTTAGGTGTGACGTTAACCACTCGGCCACGGGAGTGCAATGTTCAGGATATAGATAATGAATTCTGGGGGATCCGAGACCTGGATTTTACTGACTTCTCGGTAAACGAACGCCAGGATGCTTATTTTCTTTTGGGGTAGCATTAATTTTGCTCATCCCAAATTGAGAATCATTGTTCTAACCAGGGCTCTGCATAGTCATAGTCGACTGAGGATAGCCAGCTGACTATTTGACTGACTATATTCGTATTCAGTTAAGGCTGATTTAGACGATGCCAGTCATAGAGCGCTGACTGATAGAGGCCAATTACTTGGTACAAATAACTTGAACAGAGTGTCTGTTCTCTGTTCACTGGATACTTCAACTAGAGCGCTGACTGGCATCGCCTAAATCAGCCTTTAGTAATGACTTTTGGCTTCTTCACGCAGTTTCTCCGCCAAAACGACTAAACAGTCAGTCGGGCGTTTAGTCGCTATCTCCCTCTACCGACTCGATTCTATCATTTCATTCTTCCCAGTCCAATTGTCGTCATTGCATTTTGAAGTGACTTCCTCCAAAACGAATTCGTTCCTCTCTCTCTCTCTCTCTCTCTCTCTCTCTCTTTCCCATGTATCTATATGCATGCATCGATGTTTGAGTTCAACGTGGTTTGACATACGCTACAGGTGAGCTAGATTCTTTTGTATCGTACACGAAAATTACTCACACGTATAAAATAGCGTGCAGTGTGTGTGCGCTATTTTGCACGCCATTTACTAATACTAACGCAAGGACCTAAAGGTATGCATGCTTGAAAAATGTCTAAGTTCGTTGGTTTAAATTCACGATGGGTAGACAATAATTGATGGTGTAACTTCTTTTTTGCATCAGTAATCATGTTTTCATTCCTCTTTATATGAACGTAAAATAAGATTGAGTACGCGAGTATAAAATTAGTGTCAGGGGGAAATGGAAGTGTGGATTGAATTCAGTTGAATGAAGATTTGTAGTCATTAGTCGAGTCAGTTAAAATAACCACTTACTGGACTAGTTCACCAGTAAACCTCACTAGTCAACGCTAGTCAATTCATTTTCTAGTCAAGTCACTTTTTGTTGGCGGCGACTGCCGAAGCAGTTCTAGTCGAAGCGAAGCTACTGAGAGTAGAGTCGGTCTTCATTTTTCACCTTCGAAGATTTCGGGCCCTGGTTCTAACATTCGTGATTCTGCCGTATTACTCAGCAACCGTTGAGTGATTGTTTTCAGTATACAACTTAAACAAATCAAAGTAGAACAGGAACAAAAACTTTGCCAAAAATTCTTGTTGTATTTCGTTATTGTGTAGTATACTATGTACAAGTTTCAAAAACTGAAATTCTCGCAATCCAATGAGAGGCAAGATACTGCGGGTCTCATTTCGGTACAGGTCTAGAGTTGGGTACGTACTCGGTAGCCTATAAATTATTTTGAAACACCTGTTCTGCAATGTCAGTATTTTTAGGGTCTTGTTTTGCATGCATAGGCCCAAACAAGTAGCCCGTACTGGAGTTGAGGATGGGTACAGGCCAAAAAGAAGTTGATTAAATTTTTGTGGACAGAAATAGTGATTCTCTCTTCAAGATTTCACAAAGGTGTGCGAGTTTTTTATCAACGAAATTTACCTGGAAGCTCCATGACAAGGTTGAATGTAAAATAACACCCAGATATTTAAAGCTATGAACCCTTCAATGGGTATATTTAAAATCTGGGGAGCAAGCCTATCGTTATTTTCATCCTAGGTGAACGGAAGATCATGTTTTTGATCTTCGCTAAGTTTAGTGACAATAGATTCACCTGAAAGTAATCCCCAAGGAGAGCCAAATCATATCCAATATCAGGACTGAATGAATGAATTAGTGTCTCTCTCTCATGTATCACGTATGCATGTATCGATGTTTGAGTTCAACGAGCTAGATTGTTTTTGTATTGTAAACGAAAATTACTCACACATATGAAATAGCGTGCAGTGTTGTGTTCAGAAACACTGAAAAATTTGTGAATTTTGTTGTTGTATTTCCCGTTGTTACCCGTTTTTCTGTATGTTTTTTCACAAAATGTAACTCGATGACAAAGTGAACTAAAATTTTGTTTAGAATTTCCCCCAAAATGCACGCGATTTTGCATGCCATTTACTAATACTAACGCGGAGATCTTTATAGCATACCTGATAACTGTCTAAGTTCATTGGTTTGAGTTCACGGTGGGTTGACAATAAAGGTAATATTATATTATCAGGCACGTAGCGTAACCGGCACGGCACGTTTCATGCAAGACAAATATTATTGCGTGTGTTTCAAATGTGTATGCGTATATATAGAGGAACGGCTCCGGGCATACACAGCACGCTTCAGACAAATGCATGAAGGAATTCTCGAAAAGAATATTTTGCCGGTGCCGGGCACGAACTACATGGGCGAGTAGCACCATACATACAAACCCAATGTCGAAGTTCGTGGTGTGGGCGCGTTCGTCGCTCTTCGGTACGACATCGGTTCAATCACCAGTAGCATTCCTCCGCTCCGACTGCGATGCCGGTCCGTACAGAGAAGTTGCTATGCCTGATGATATGAATACATCATGTATTTGTCTGCCGGTGTCGGTACGTGCCGTTTACGCTACGTGCCTGATAATATAAAACGGCCTTAAACCGTCCGTTAGTGGTGTTACTACTTATTTGCATCAGTTATCACCTTTTTAACTTTTAATTTCAGAGTTCGGGTTGAGCAGAGGTGCGATCAAGACGTGTTTATTTGTGCTCTCATTTCAAGTGTGTAGTTTTGACGGTGAAAATGTCTATTAATATCGCGAAAAAGTGTGTTACTCGCCCCAATACATTATAATGTAGTGGAATTTCATCAAAGTACCATGGGTGATTGCTGAAAATTGGAGTGATTATGAAGTCGATTTTTGCCAGTAATTTTGTTTGCTTGTGTGCGTCGCATTCGCTGCTCGCGTGTAATCGTGTTGTAACATGTTGCTCCTTAGTTGCGTGTGTATGATTCGTGAAATTGAATTCTGTGCTTCAGATATCACACAATATTTTGCGTTGTGGCTAGTTAATTCTACCGCGGTAAAGTGAAATTATTTTGAAGATTCGCGGAATTCAAAATATATTTATTTACGCTGTTAGCTCCTTCCTTTTCTATCGCCATAAAACTCTCGCGCAAGTGGTATATGTGAATATCTTAGTACAAAACGCTCAATATAGAAGCAACGTTCGATTGGTTAAGTGTGTAGGGATGCGTACGGTAGCGATACTATCACTAATACTAAGAACATCAGAATAAGGTGCCAGTTGCACAAGCAAAGTTCCATCTTATACTGTCATATTTGTACATAATCTTCCATATCACACTTCGTATCTCATTTTCATGCAGCTTGATATTGTCGGGAGACATGGTTACAAGCAGAACCACATAGATCTGGGGTGTTTTCAAGGGCATATTTTGGGATTTGGTTGTTTTGGTTTTGTTTTCAGATTTAGATTTAGTGTTTTTCATTGATGTCTGACTAACCGAAGCTGGTATTTACTATCTTGAGACTGTTTAGAAAACAGTTTTCTATCTCTTTGTCTTGGACTGTGTATTTGTGTCTGTATTGCTCAAAAATAACTCCCCTCCGTCGTGATTAGAGATCTGTGAATCGTACGCGCGATGAGTAATGCATTGCATGGTCGTTTGATTTTGGGGAAGTTCTTTCGGACACCTTCTCAGGTTTCCTAAAAATAGTTCTCGGCCATTGCGAGTGAAGTTCGATGCAGTGTACTTATATATAGTGTACCGTACCGCTGGTCCGATTGGTTTTAGTGGAGTTGTCAGGGTTTCCTTCTCAGGTTTCCTAAAGAAGTTCTCTCGGTTACCTTCTCAGATTTCCCAAAGATACCCTCCGGCGGCGCGATTGGAGTTCGATAGGGACTACGAGCGTTGAATAATGCAATATATCACTGGTCCGATTGGTTTGAGAGGAGTTCTCTCGGTTACCTTCTCAGGTTTCCCACAGTTAAAGCTTTGTAGTTGCAATTGGATTTCGATAACAAATACGTGCGATAAATGAAAAATCTAATTAATGTTACCTTCTCAGGGTCAGGATCCGGTATCCTTCTCAGGATACCGAAAGATCTCGGCTGCGTGTTGATCTATGAGATTTTCAGAATTTCGTTTTGTTGAGTGTTCAATAGTTCGCGTTTACATAATCACATCACTTACCGTAGTGAATCCTGATTGT
The DNA here is from genome assembly GCF_029784135.1 of Toxorhynchites rutilus septentrionalis. NCBI lineage: Eukaryota > Metazoa > Arthropoda > Insecta > Diptera > Culicidae > Toxorhynchites > Toxorhynchites rutilus. The sequence goes on from NC_073745.1 coordinate 9,878,469, forward strand.
TACTCCTTCCCACTAACAACTATTCCTTACATGATAATCGCTAGGGAACCACGCTATAGAGGCGACCCTTCTGGCCTTCGGGCGGCGATTAACATACTAACATTCCTTCCCTTTTCCTGGTGACTGTAAGGACGTGGCCGGCGTCGTTATTGACCATTTAAAGCTCGAATCACCGAGAATTGCCAAACGAGAATGATTTGCTAGTCCCAAGCGTCATTCTGTGTGTTCTTTGTGCAATTTGGTTGGTTCAGGTCAATCACGGAGAGCAACTACGAGTTGTACAGTCTACCCAAGCACAAACTCAGCTATCAACTTTTCATTTCACTTTATATGAACGTAAAAATAATATTATTATATTCATTAGGTATGCGGGTAGTAATACTCATGTCAGGGGGAGTAGAAGTGTGGATCGAAGTCAGGTTGAATGAAGAGGCTCGTCAATTAATTTTCCAGTCAATTCACATTATGTTGATGGCGAATGCCAAAGTAGTCCTAGTCGAAGCAAAGCTACTAATAGGAGAGTTGATCTTCATTTTCCATCTTCGAAGATTTCGGGTCCTGTTCAATATGAACTATAAATCATCAGCAAACAATTTTGCGGTTCTTTTAGAGGTAGATTGTCAATAGAGTTCGCATACAACAAAAATAACAGAGGTCCAATATTGCTGCCTTGAGGTACCCCAGTATTCATGGAACGCAATGTATTTTTGGCATTCTTGTGGTAGTAAATAAAATTGTTGCCTACCAGTTAAATAACTGCGCATGAGCAGTCATCCAAGCAAACAACTAATTGTCTTCAACATTTTGAATTGACTTGAGTAGTTCAAAACTTGTTGGAAATACCCACTTTTACATCTTAGTTTCAGCACGGGCCACCCCGGCTCTGATAGATAAGACAAGGTAATCTGTTTTCAGGATTCACGTAAACGAAACTAGAAACTGTATGAACAGGAATGGTTCTGTTTAAAAGTATACCGAAATTTTCCTCATTTTTCTGTTAAAAAAAACTCAACTTATTGTGGGCAGCGAACACTTATTATATTGCGATCACAGTACAGAGAATAACTTGCAATTTGCCATCTATATAAATGAAAATGGAAGGCCAAATGTGTTGGTAAGCGGAAAACTCATGGAAGGGATGGTACGATTTGAGCCGTCTTTATTTTTATGTATTCGTCTCTTCCCGTAGTTTGATATAGCGGGTCAGCTAGTGATTAAATAAAAAGGTTAGCGTGATCAACAAGGTACAAAAAGCCACACTCAAGCTGCAGGCCTGTACTGAATAGTTGCAATTGCGAACGAGTTCCCATGGGGGCAAATGTTGACAATACACGTGGTATAGAAGGAAAACTCATGCAACTATCCCCCCACTCGAACAACAAGAGCACAAGACACACTCTAAATAACTTCCTTTTCATTAAGATTAAAAAGATGAGATAAAATGGCTTTTGAAATTAAAACCAAATAAATACAAACAGTTGCGTTGCGTTCGTCCTCTCTCTCTCTCTGTCTGGCTGTGGCACTGCATCCGACTTGTTCCGTCGGGGTATTGAATCTAAGTTCGCCAGCACGGCTCGAACAGGAAGGCAGCGGAGCCATTACTCATGCCAGGACTCGCACAGTGCCATCCCATTGGCATCCCATCATTTGTTAGTTCTTGAGAAGATGCTTACATCCCTGTCTCCCAGAACGCCCCGCGACGAAGCGGTAGTGGCGGCAAAACCGAATGAATGAATGAATGAATGAATGAAATGAAATGAATGCGAAAACGATGCGAGTAACAACTTTTCTATTATGTGCACTTCCTTCTCTTCTTCGTTTCGTCCGTCCGATGGGTGGGTGAAAACCAGGCGTTTGGATCGGATGCTGCTGACTAACAGACTTCAACTCCCATTGCTGCTGCTGGGGAAACTGTGAAGAGGATTTCCTTTCCCACTTGTGAACGCACTTTTTCTCCGCCGTCTCCATTCTGGTTACTTTGCAATAAGACTTTAATTAATAAAACACAAGTAGACGGGATTAGGTTAAGCTGTGGAGTATGCTTAACACAGTCTATCGGTTGGGATTGGGCACTCAGTGCTTGAGATGAATATTTTTCCAATCAATTTTCATGAAATAAATTGAACAATTTGTAAGGAGACAATGTGCTTTTTTCAGAATACTTTTGTATGCAAAACATGGCGCGCCTGAATTCATTTGTTTATCCCTAAATTAAACGAACACCATCTGGTTCTGATTAAATCTCCTCCGTTCGGCGATCCCCTCCACCGGCCGAAACGTCAAATCAGAAAACCCAAATCAGAACGCGGGACGCGACGGGCAATAGGTACATCGCAATCGAAAACGTCAACTCATTTGACTAACACGACCGGAATTTAAATTTATTGTGTTTTATGTTAATTTATGTACTCGTTTCCGGACTCTGGCTCCGCGAGAAGCGCTGTGCATACCTTAGCGAACGCGGGGTTTGATCCGTTCGGTTTTCGGGGAATTGTGCGTCCTTCCTAAAATCCGTGCATCGATATCCGCTTCCTGAGGCTTCGCTGAACGAGGGTTGGATGGATGGATGGATGGAGTATTCGAACTGATTTGACCTTCACGATGAAGCTGGTTCGATGGTTCACGGCGCTAGGCCTGTTTTCGGAAGGCTGCGGAGAGTTAATGCATGAAGTATAATCCGAGTGTTAATAGAGCTTGACGAGGGATATTATCTTAATCTCCGTCATGTCATCGACGATTCCAGACACCTTCCAGGGAACAAATCTTTTTTTAAAAAATATGTTCGTAGAACTGAGCGATAGCATATCGATAGTCCATTTCCTATCCACTCACGAAAATATACAGAGAGAGAGAAAGAGGAATAGAAAAGATAGGGATCAAAAATGTCAATCTCCAACGGCGTTTAGAGGTGTGAAAGACGTTTTGATTGATGGTTTACAATGTTGAAGTGTACAAATTTTTCGTTCTGCTCTGTTTCTGACTAGTTTTCTAGTGGTGTTCGGAAACTCGCGACACATCACGTGCACGAAGGGTTGATGGTGATTGATGGATTCCTCGATATACACCCACGAGCTGACACGTGATTTCTTGGAGAACTTCGAAACTGGAAGTAGGCCACCATTATATGCAGTTATTCAGAAATAGAAATAAAAAAAAAGTGTTCATTGTTGGCAGAAGGTTCACATGCTCCAAATTATGTCCAAAATAACATAACCATACTAACCAAAAGTGAAGTGAATTTGTTTTTCACAATATGCTGTTCGCTTCATAATTAATAAATGGACTATGTAATATGATCCCTTGCAAAGAGACAACTGACGTGAGTAACATTTTTCAAATGTTTCTATGATTTGTGGAAGATAAAACAGTACGTGAAGATTTCTTCTATTTCGCTCCTGTTCTCGAATAGAGTGGTGAAGGGTTGGTAGTATTTATTAATGACTAGCTAACCCGATGAACTTCTTCCTGCCCAAAATTGATTTTTTATATGAATTCTTTCGAACATTCACGTTTTTGTATTAAGCGAACGTCCGTGAATTCAATCGTAGAACTCTTCTTAGATTGATGTTTCAATTGATCCTTTACAATTTCCGTTTACTATAAATTTTCTAGTAACTAGTACCAAAATTCGTAATTATAATATGAATTCAATTTCAGACACAATTTTGGCTCTAGATTCCTGTTTCACTTGCAAATAACATGTTTCTCAGTTACGTGGCATACATTTTTGATGCAGAAATTAAATTTTCATTCATAATATTTATTTCCAAAGCGCCAAAGGCACCTGAGAATCCCTTGGCATAGAACATATGGAAATTATTTTTTATCGAACTGTCTCTCAAAGCTTTTCAAGAAAATCAAATTGTTTTCCCTCCATAACATTGATCTACAGGCAGAAACGATTACAACAAAATAAAGATAGCTCAAATCGGACGATATCAGGGATTCGCTTATCCGGAATTTTAGATTTTTTTATTATCCGGAGTACTTTATTTTTGATTTTCGGAAATTTTGAATAATTTGTATAATAATTCTATATTGAAAAGCTAATATGGGTATCAAATGAAAGGGTTTGACTAGTAGAATACAGTTATTTATGAAAAATGCAAATCCAAAATGGCTGCCACCACAAGATTGTGACATATATATTTTTTTCACAACCCCATCGATATGGGTATCCAATGAAAGGGTTTGACTAATAGAACATAATAAAGAAAAACAATTTTTTTTTCAAATTTCTAGACTAGCCCCTCAAGGCTGAGAGTCTAGGTTAAGTTTTGTAAATTGGTCTTTATAAAGGCGAATGGACTGAACAAGTTTAATACCTCTTTTTCTCTCTCTTTCTCTCTCTCTCTTTCTCTCTCTCTCTCTCTCTATTTTTACACAATTTTGTTTATTTGACTGTCGCTGTCGTCGCCGCCGTTTTCTGTTGCCGTTCTTCGAAAGGTGCTGCATTATTTGATATCTGGATTATCTCTTTGGGAATGATGTTTTTGGGGCGCCGGAGATGTAATTTTGTTTGTTCAGATTTTTTTCATGATCAGAAAGATCAAATTATTAATGGTTTCGAATTACACAAAACAAATCTTCTCTACATATTTCAATTCAACCAAACAAAAATGAGCGACATAACCACACAAGCGTAAGCACAAATAGTTTTAAACTTTTATGCAGTGATTTACAAACGGATATGTACATTACAAGAAGCATGAAAAATGAAAATCAGGGTCGCCCAATGTTGTAAAATTAACGAATAAATAAATCAATCATTTTTGTGCGAAGTTGTAAATCTTCCGTGGAAAAAAAAATCTTGATACATTTGGATGAATTTCTTTCGAGATTCTCACAATGAAAGATCGATTTAGTCGATTTTGAGTTTGAGTCATTTTCGTCTTGCATTGAACAGTGGATATGAACGGTTATGAACAATATTTATTTGTTTAAAATTTGTGTAAAAAGAGATTTTAGAAAATTCTGCCAGTGATTGTATTCCCATTCAATAACAAGAATGTTATGCTAATTTTTTTAAGCCTGTAGCAACCCAGTTCGGATAGCTCAACTCGTCTCCTCTAATTTATTCCACATAGCTTTTCCTAGTTCCCAAATATTTATTGTCCCTCGCTTGTGTAAACAATACAGTTGCTTCATCCACCATAAAGCAGTTAACTCATTATCATTTTTAATCAAATTTCGCATCCCTCAGCTAGGTTTGTGGGACAACGGACAACGGGATCAAGAATCTGGTACTCCGCGCTGGCGAACCAAACCAGATCGGTGTGTGAGCATTCATTCAAAACCGAGAGTAGTCACTTTGGTACTGTCAACGTTACCCTTTTCCCTCCCAGCCGAAAGTGTATAAATTCCGGAGATATAAGACACTGGGAAACGCCATCCCCGCCCCGGGAATATATTTAATAATCGCTAAGTTTTCTCCCGGCGAGAGCGGCTCGCGGAAAACTTTCTATTTGAATATGCTAATGAATTGAATTATTAAAATCGGAGCGCGCTGATTCGTGTTGCCAAGGAGTTGTGGTGGCGTGGTTCGGGAGGAGGACACATTACACCGAGCCGACCCTCATTCACTCCTTCAGACTGATTCCGAGTTTTTTTCTATTCGAATCTCTCTTCCGGGTCCAGGTCGGGGGTGGGAAACGATTCTGATTATATTATTGAATTTAATCTCAAGTTTTCCAGCCAATCATTTGCATTTTCATGCGCATCTTCCGGGATTTTCATTCGCTTCCCTTTGTTTGCTTGCTTGTTATCAACAGGAATGAAGGATTACTTTCAATTCGACTGTTTGAGTAAGGCGGCAGCGATGCCATGGTATGTCCGTCAGAACTTACGCTGGAGTATAATAGGATGCAGATGGAGGCGGAAAACCCGACGGATATTCGAACGAAAATTTGCAGACTATTGACCCTCCGATCCGTCGATTGTGTGTTCGTTATAGTGGATCCGCCTCGTCTTTGAATTCCAGCGCGAATCGTTTTTTTTTCTTGGATGGTAATGGGGAACTGAAAGATCGATGATAAATGTCGTCTTGAGAAAATGAACCTGAAGAAGAATAGGGATTGAAATGTTTTTTCTTGTATCCACCGCATGTTCGGAAGCTGTGCGTAGTCTTGACGGGAGGATTCGGAAGACGTCTGCTCACGGATAGAAAACAAACCTTCCAACTATTGATTTATGTCTCGGAATGTGTCTATATGCTGAATTGGATACATAATCAAAGTTGTTTTTCACTTCACAGTAATGATTCGATAGGAAATTCAAGAATTTTAAGGAAATTAAATGTATTAAAGTCTTTCGATTGATGACTTATTGCATCCGACAATGGAACTTTCATACCTTCCAAGCGGGAGTGTTTCTCGAGGAAGAGAAAAGGAAACTTTTTCGATTCCTTCCCATTTTCTACCATCGATCTGGAAAGTTTAAAATAATTGCATTCGATTTATTACCAGCGAGATATGTACATTCTTGAAGGAGTTTCGTCTCGTCGTCTAGAAGTAAAACGAACTTTTCTTAGTTTTTTTTTTCCTTTCAAACCGCAACGGTTGACCACTTCTGCGAGTTACGATGATCTTATTGAACTGAGAGCAAACGAAAAAAAAAAATGATTGCCCTTTAGCAGTAAAATCACGTTCTAGCAGTTTTGCATAGTTCGGTAAACTGTTCCGTAGTTGAAGTGGAAAAACCCCACAATCTTCGGATCGTTCGCCTTTTCCGTGTATAATTAAACACATCCCATCGGCTGGATGTCCCGTGGAATATTGCGAAAACTAACCGGAAAGTGAATTTTCTACATGATAAACAAGCTGACAGGATCCGATTGTTCCGTTAATTTATGGCAACCGATATCCCCCCGGGGGATTTCATTCACGCCATAAACAAAAACAGCTCGAGGAAGGAAACTTTTTGTCTAGACTGGAACACTACTATTTAATGGGGGAGTTTTTCCTCTCGTGTACCGCGACATGGAACCACTTGTTGTCCTCCGCTGTCCCGTCCCAGCTCAGCCCAGCGTCGATACCGCGGCAGCCGGAAAAGTCTCGCATTTTCTTCAACTTGAGACGGAAGCATTTTTCTGCAAATTACATCTCTTGTTGCTATACTGGGTGGGTCTTTGTTGCCACAAATGGTGTGGTTTTACTTTTTCAAGACGGCCTCAGCGGAGAAAGTCTTTGAAGCGCTCTCCCTAGTCGAGATTTCTTTCGCGCTCGGCCACTTACTCCCAGCGGAAGATGAGTATACGGAACAAGACGTACCAAAGAAGACTGACACTGCGGGAATAAAGAATACAAACGCGTTTAAACATCCGGTGCGTTTTGATGTTTTTTTCTGGCACTTCAAATGCTCCGTATCAGAATTTTCCTTTGAATGCATATTGGCGGGAAACTTTGTTATATTATTTACGACACTTTTTTGAGACAATCAAAAAATGACGCCTATGTTACCTCATGTTACTGTCAGAGAAATGCATTCATTTGGCGTATAATTCGCAAATCGTTCGTCTCTTCTCGACCGTCTTTGAATGTCTTATACCATTCATACATCCGTATTTTCGACATAGTTGAGCCACCTTATGTATTCTGTAACATTTTCAATGTTTCGGTACAAGAAATTTTGTTTGCGACGCAAAATTTGACCTATAGAACTATACAAAATGGTGGAGCAAAAAAGTTAACTTGTTTGTGATGACACTACAACTAAATGACAACTAAATGTACAAACTAAATGACAGATTGCGCTTAAAATTGACATTATGACTACTGACAGTAGTAGCCAATTTTGAAGAAAATATTAATATTTAATTTAGAAAATATGAATTAATGAAGAAAATATTAAAATATTATATTTTGAAGATGAATGTTCAGCGGGAAGATTAAAAATTGCAAATCTCTGGAATAAGCTTAACATAATGTATGTTTATTCCGAATTAGTTTCTGACATATGGGAAGGTCAGGCTTCCGCCCGCTGCGTTATCAGACGTTTTCCGAACACATTAATAATGTAGAATGTCGTAATAATCTGTATTTTGCTTAGGCGCGAGCACAATTTTCATGAGCTGTTCTTCTTGCTCCGACGTAGTTTTGACCACTGAATAGAAAATGGCAAGAACAAGATAGAGACTAATTCTGTTCGTACACGTATGCTAAATGAGAGATGCGTTTTAAATGTATTATTGAAGAAACGCCATAATAGTTGACCAACAAAATATTAATGAATCTGTGAAAATTAACATTAAAAGACATTTCTACAGATCTGCACTCTTTTACAGACATTTCCACATTTTTAACAGAGATCGATCTCCATCGCTGATGATTGTTGCGTGGACGTAGTTATTCTGTAACAACACAAAGATGGTCAATGAGGGCCCAGAATTTTGAACTCACGATCGATCGCTTATTAAGCGAACGCGCAACCATTGTCGCTACGGAGACTCCCTAATCACAAATTACCCTTGGAAACGTTTTTTTCAGACGCGCTGGGTGGATTTTTGCTGAGACAACAAACTAGTTCCAAATAAGGGTTCCCGTATCTGGGTAGTGAGGACTGAATCAAAACGGCTGTCAAAAAGATCCAATTGAAATGAAAAGATCCAACGATCAGGAGTGTTATTTTTCTTATGATAATCAACACAATAAAAAAAGTATTGAACCTGACAGATAATCAACAACATACGAATAACGCTTAGTTCACTCCAAGATTTTAATGTGGAAGCAAAATTCGACATTGGCGAATTTCGATACGTACATACATAGCAAGTGTGAAATGTTTTGGGGACGTTTTTTTTCTAATGTCGGTGAAAACAGCTTTGCTAGTGAAGCTGACCGAATGAAATCCGCGTAATTATGATCCGCTAGTGCTGGTGATGAATATAACGGTAAAGCAATCTGCGCTTCATGTTGATGATGGACGTAATCCTTTGAGTCAACTATCGGCTTAATTGTGGAGAAGGCATTACGGTTTCTTACGAAGTTTCTTTCCCTGTTGAAATGTAACGATGTATTTCTATCAAAATAATCCTGAAAATGTGTATGAAAAGTTTGCTACACTTTTGGCTTTCAACAATTTAAACATCGTACCTTCTCCACAGAAACGGGACCCTTATTTGGAATTAGTTTGTTGTCTCAGCAAAAATCCACCAAGCGCGTCTGATAAACGTTTCCGAAGGTATACAATAAAAGCTTACGCGAACATTTTCATTCGTATTCAGGTAGTTTTTCACTGAGTAACGCATTTTGAATGTCCACTCTCCCTGATATAATATTTTTCCGAGCTAAATAAAAGCAAACGAAGTCACAGTAACGTAAATGTTTACTCCTGCGATCTGAAAATATTCGATAAAAAGTAGAACGAAGAGTTGCCAGATGATTTTTAAAAAAGTCTGTAAAAATATGTGAAAGTCTGTTAAAAATGTGGAAACGTCTGTAAAAGAGTGCAGATCTGTAGAAATGTCTTTTAATGTTAATCTTCACAGATTCATCAATACTTTGTTCATCACGATGCACGTAAGATTGTCTTTTGTATATTATTATATATTTTGTATATGTATATTTTGTATCTACACAGCCATTCCATGCCAAACCGTGCTCAGATTTCGATTAAAAGTGATAGTTTTGTTCTTTATCGCCAAACATTTGACCCGTATTTTTTATTTTTTCGTTTGGGTGACCATTTCCATTTTAGGGTGGCCCGAAAAATCATTTTTCCCACTTTTTCCCAAAACTGACTTTTCAAAAAATCATAACTTTAGAACCACTGAACCGATTTAGATTATTGACCTATCTAATTGAGCTTTTTATTAAAAAATATCGAACTTGCAAAAAATTGTCGTAATTGTCGATTGTAGTTGTTTTTTATTGTTTTCATGGTCCAAACTGGAGGGCGCTATATTTTTTTATATTTTTCTTGACTGACTGAGGATGTTTTATTTACTTTCACTTCATCTTAGATTTAAAAAAACCATCTCACAGACTGACAAATCTTAAATACTACCTAATATTCCTAATTCTACGTTTAAAAACACATTTAGATACATTAAAATCGAAGTGACATTGAACTTCATTAAACGCACGGAAGCAGCTGGACAAAGGACAGTTTTGCCGTACGACGTTCTATGCGGCCGTATCGCCAATGTTGTCTTTCGCGGAGCTGTCTGGTGGGAGCGTAAAACCATACCTCGCTGATTAACTCCGCTCAGTCGATGTTTCCGGACAGTAAATCAAAGACAAACAGGCATTGAATTTTCTTCCGCCTCGCCGAAAGCGTTTCTATGTCAATAAGCATGCAGCGACTCTCGTAATCGGGAAGATGAGCGCGATCATTCCATGGCAGTTTTCTTAAGGCGTAGCGGATAAACCAGCGTTACACTTTTTCAATCCTGATGATGTGCGTTGTATGGTAAGGAGCCCACACGATCGATAACAGCAGAGCCGATGATGTAGTCATGAGACAGAAACGATTGGCGCCTTATAAATGTGATTGCCTTGCACTTGCTGATGTTCAACTCCATGCCATTATCAGCACACCATGCAACCAATTCATTCACGTCAGCTTGTAGAGCACAGCAGTCCAATATGGAAGAGATTTTCCTAAATATTTTGAGGTCATCAGCTTAGAAAAGCTTACCAGAGCTCATCCGGCTGGCGAGATCATTTACGAAGAGAATGAAAATCAAGGGCCCAAGAACGCTCCCTTGAGGGACGCCGGATGAAATATGATATGTACGGGAACGAGCACTTCCAACTCTCACGAAAGCTTTTCTATCGGTTACATACGATCTGAGCCACTCAGTTATCCATTCAGGAAGTCCAATATGTTTGAGTTTCGCGATAGTCAATACGTGGGGGACTTTATCAAAAGCTTTTGACAAATCAAAATAGATAGCATCTACCTGACTGCGACTTTCTACAGTTTCTGACAGAACGCTCATGTAACTCATCAGATTTGAAACGGTTGAACTTTTCTTCACGAAACCATGTTGAGCATCAGTTATGAACGAGCGAACCGCATGAAAGAGAGTCCACCGGAGGACGAGTTCTTCAAAAACTTTAGCAATGCAGCATAGTATCGAGATTCCTCGGTAGTTACCAATGGCGTGAACACTACCAGACTTGTGGATTGGAGTGATCGATGTCATCTTCCACATCTCTGGAAACCTACGCGCGCTCAGGGAACGGTTGAAGATTATGCTGATAGGAGTTTTCAATGTATCTGCACATTCCTTTAGAAATGCTGGAGGTAGACAGTCTGTACCGGCACCTTTGGGAGCGTCAAGGTTTTTCAAAACTGCAGCTACGTCATTTGGAGCGAAAGTTAATAGCGGAAGGTTTATGTCAAACGATGGAATGTTTGGACCAGCCGCTGAAAAACTGGGAGTGTCACGATTGTGCACGCTACTAAAAAAGTCCGCGAGAAAATCAGCGATATTCTCGGGCGAGTCCGCAGTAGCTCCATTATGCGTCAATCCTAAGGGAATTCGATTAGTATTTTTTAGGTTCCTAATACAGGACCAGAAAGATGCTGGATCACGTTTCACATTCGATTCGGTGCGGTTGTTGTAACTTCGAAACGCGTTTTCTTGACATTCATTGTAGAGCGTTTCAAGGTGTTTTAATCTATCCCTGTTGCACGAAGATCTTTCGCGGAAAAAATGTTTACGTGATTTCCGAACGATATTACGAAGGTGTCGTAGTTCTGGTGTCCACCAAGGGAGTTTTGAGTGAACTGCGGAACTTCTGTGTTTTCGTGGAACTTGATCGTCGTGTATGCCAAAAACCTTTTCATAGAACAGTGCAGCTGTCTGGTCTGTGGATGCGTCGCCGAGTATAGCATCCCAGTCAACCGCCGCAAGCAGGTCATTAAGCGCTACGAAGTCACATCGTTTAAAATCGAATCATCAACATCACTTACGCCGATAGGGTTTTGATTTCCAGTCACGATTTCAAGCCGGAGAACAAACGGGTTATGGTGAGGGTCAATTTTTAAAAGCGAAGATGGTGGGTCTATGAGCTCTACATAGGTAGATTCACTCACAAACGCCAAGTCAAGAAGACGTCCGTTTGCGTTACGAACTGAGTTGATTTGGTGAAGTCCGGATGTGAGGATGGATTCTGCAAATGCAATTTCTGATTCGGTAGAGGCGTTGCTTGGCAGGTAACTGTTGCAGTCGTCGTCGAAACACCATGATAGATGTGGGAGATTATAGTCGCCAAGTACAACAATGACGTCGTTTGCGGAGGACAGGTCGCAAATCTCTTGAACAGCAGCTGCGTGCGATTCATAAATATCAGGACGAGAGCTCGGGCGAATATACAGGGTTTTCCAACTTTAAATTCCGAAAGTAAATTAAAATTAAAAACACACTTAGAATTCGAATTTCGATGAAACTTTTATTTCAAATTAAAGTTTGGTTTATGCCATTATATGTGAAATACAACATCATTCAATTGTCCACCTAGGGCTTCCTCGCACACCTTGATCCGGAACAGGTAATTTTCGATGACTTTTCGGCACATATGGGGCGGTATCTCGGTCATAACTTCACGAATGTTGTCTTTCAAATGTTCGAGAGTTTGCGGAGAGTTGGCATAGACACGGTCTTTCGCATAACCCCACAAAAAAAAAGTCTAGCAGGTTCAAATCGCATGATCTGGACGGCCAATTGGCATCACCAAAACGCGAAATTATGCGTCCCTCAAATTTCGTTCGCAAAATGGCCATGTCCGGTCGTGTTGTGTGGCACGTGGCGTCCGTAATGCTCGAAAAACATTTGCCGGTTTTTCATCATTTTTATAGTATAATTTAACAAAATTAACACGTTGTGCGATGCTAAAACGATCCATACTGTAAAATGGCAGACGTTCAACTAACGATATGACGCTTTGGTTGACAGCTATGTCAAACGGTTGTCAGCGCAGGGCTGTATACTTTTGGAAGCCCGAAATGGAAAACCCTGTACATTCCGCAGACGTAAATAGTTGTCCCGGGAAGACTAATAGAAACGGCCGTTTGTTCGAGATGAGTACAGTTTGTTAACGTAACCGCACAACACCGAATATCGGATTTAACGGCGACAAAAACGCCACCGCCGCGTTGTAGAGTGCTTGTGTTGGCATTACGGTCACAACGAAAAATGCTGTAGTTTGATGCAAGCTCAGCGTTTACTGCGTCTGGGCGCAACCACGTCTCGGTCAGAACAATGAGTTCGTAGTCACAACTCGTCGTTTTCCTACGGAACTCGCTAGTTTTAGTACGCATGCCTCGAACATTTTGATAATAAAGTGTCAAATGTTTTGAGAATAATGTCGCCGCAGTGTCAAGATTGGAAGGGCAGATGATTGGATCGACAACGTACAAGCTTTGCGTAGATGACACTAGTTGGATAACAGTACTGTTTGGGGGTGGCGGAGTTGTTACGTCGACGTTGAGGCTCTTGGGTCAGCTATCGGCGCTCGTTTCCAAAAATGCCGTGAGTTGGAAACATTGTCCTAAAATTCGCGAAATTTGATCCCCTGCGGCCAAGTAGAGGGGTCCATTGCCTTGGTTTTCAAGTTTGGGTTGATACCCACCTTACCCTCACCTTAACCACCTTTTACATGACATATCTCGATTTCAGAGATGCTATTTTTTTCGTTTTTGAGATATACAAAGATAACCGGTGGTCCGAAAAACTTTACTTTGCAACTTTATCGGTTTGCATGGAATGGCTGTATTTGTTATTTTTTTATTCTTTCTTTAGAGTGCCCATTTCCATTTTATGGTGGTTCGAAAAATCAATTATTTCCATTTTTTCCCAAAAATGACTTTTTTTAATTCATAACTTTAATAACTTTTTTGAATTTTGACTCAAAAAATAGGTTTAACGTCATGTGCATTGTTATAAACTAAATATAAAAACTTTTTATGTATTAAAACTATGGAAAAATGCCATACGGTGAGTCAAATGTCAGAATCTTTGATGTAATGAATATAGCCTCCGATTTTTTAAAAACCTGTGAAATATTGTTATATCCAAAAACTCTGCAACAAAAATAAAAAGTATTTTAAAGATATGTCTGTAAATTTACAAACATATCTGTAAATATGGCATCTCTGGTGGTCTGAGAATTTATTGCAAGAAATCGCTTGAAAAAATGGATGAATTTGCTTGAAAATGAAGTGGATTGAGTCCGCACCACTAAGCTTCGAATAGCTGACGTTCTGAAGATAGTTGAAGAAGAATTAACGAAGCCGCAAGATCCGATGAACGTTCTTCTCGAAATCCATAGCGACAATCTGTGTAAGTACTGAGGCAGAAAGAAATGCATAACTTCAAAAGGCTCTGCCTCGAAAAATATGAGAGCAAATAGAGAGCGATTTTTTGAAAGTTTTGTTCGTTAGAGAGCTTCCGATAATCTCTCATATGACTTTTATCAATATGTGAGCAATTATTATTAAAATGTCATAAGGAGTGAAATTTCGATTTCTAATTCGATTATTTCAACAAAATCTCAACAAATAATCGCCAATAAAGCTAAAGTGAACAAAAGTACTGTGTCGAGGAGTGATTAAAACGTTCAAACCCAACTTAAGAGTCAACAGGATAGATGATTCGGGTCGCAAGAAAGAGTTTAAATAGCCAGAAACTGTGAAGAAATTAGAAGCTTAGCTTAGAGAGAAACTCTGGACTCTCTAATCGTAAAATAGAGGTAACACAGAATTGTAGTGAAAGAACAGTTTGGCGAATGAAAGCCAGCGCAGGCCTGAAGGCATTCAAAGTTCAGACAGTTCCTGATCGAAACGCAACACAAAATAAAAAAGCTAAAAAACGGACATGAAAGTTGAATCCAGATTTTTTTGAGAAAATAAAAGCTGCATTATGGACGACGTAACTTATGTATTGTGTGACTTCTCACAACTCCCTGACCAGGTGTTTTCTTCAGCGATGAAACGAGGGGATGTCAACGAAAAATTCGAAACAAAAAAGAAGTCAAAGTTCCCAAAGAAGCTTTTGGTTTGGCAAACGATTTGTTGTTGTGATGAAAAAAGCAAATCATTTGGGACTACTGGAAGTATAAATCTGAGCTTCGTCCGATTGAAAGATATTGGGCTTTGATTAAAAGAAACTTGAAGTCAATGAAGGGACGATCCGAAAACATTCCAGAATTTCGTAGTAACATCGCAGTCAGCAGTATCAGATATCTCCGCAGTCAGGAAGGTATCCGAAACTACAGTAAAGTGCCTAATGGAAGCAATACCTTTGAAAATAGAACAGTTCTGCAAAAAATTAAATATGTAAATTGTATTACTATCAGTTTGACCAGAAATTAAATTTCCTTTTCAATTTTATTTAGCTTTTTATAATAGCGCCTTTGGTTTGGGACTTACCGTTGTTTAAAGTTATGATTTTTTTCTGCCTCAGTCCTTAAAGGGCCTGGCCGGGTATGCAAGTGAAAAGTGCCCCCAAACGAAATCATCCGCTCTATGGAAAGTTGTATGGGGTAATAAATAGGAAATTTAGACAATTTTTTTGAACCCCTATGTGGTTCAACATAGGATCTCTGTTCAAAAACGCACTTTTCACTTTTCATATGTGTGTTTTTTGTTCTGAATTTTAACAGTGTTGCGCAATACAAAATGTATATATTTATAAAATTTGAATATTTTTCTTTGAATTTTTAGGCTTAGTACCAGTTTAATTTAATTTTTGTTATTTGTGATTTTTTCTCAGAAAATTTTGAAAACTGCGCGCCCCGAAAATGTAAATTTTTTTTAAGAAAATCTGTTTTGTTCATTCTCTGATATTTTGTTATTGCAAAAATCTATAATTGTGTTGTATTCATGTGTTCGTTAAAAATTCCTCCAAATCTTATCACAAGTGCTATGGAAACTGTTGTATCAGGTATCAAATTAGAAACATGAAGTATTGTTTTGAATCCCTATATGATTCACTATAAGGGCTCTAGTCAAAAACGTAGTTTTCATACTCAATGGGCTTGGAAATGAAAATTAGAGAAAGTACTCAAAGTACGTCTATTGTGGTGTATCACGAGAAATAATTAAATTTAAGTAATTTTTCGGTATTTCGAAATTTTTGATTTTGTGTATTGTTAGATCCATTAAAACATAGTTTTCATTTAAATGTACCTGTTTTTGTTAGAGGGTATTGCGGTACAATTTTTTAATAACTTGAAGTTTTGGAATTATTAAATTAACTTTTGGGACACAGTACTGCTATGTTTGTACATGCTTTTTTATATTCATGATTTTTTCCATAATGTATAAAAATGGATTTTGCGTTGGAAAAAGTATATTGATTCAGAAGGGACATATTTTGAAGGCGATAATATGACTTCAGATGATAAAGTATTTCCTTTCAAAACACAAATTCCCGGTATAAATTTGACAGAATGTTTTACATATTTAGTGAACATACAGTTGTGAATCAAAACTCGAAACATAGAATATTTCCAATTTTGATAGTAGTGCGGTGAAAATTGTGTGACAAAAAACGTTTAAAATATCAAATGTCATACAACACCTAAACACGGACGAGTGTAACAAAAAAAAAAACAAAATAGTAATATACTATGATTATACTACGATACACTGTGAGTATTTTTTCTATATTTTCTTTTCCAAGCTATTCAGAGTATCATGAAAAAAAGACGTTTTTAGCCATAGCTCTTATAGTGAATAGGAATTCAGAAAAATTATCTAATTTTCCAATTTGCAAACATTCTTTTCATAGCGCTGGTGATAAGATTTAAGGCTCTTTCTACGAGTACACGAATTCAATACAATAATAGATTTTAGAAAAATTGAAAAAATGCTAGAAAATTACAAAAAAATGGGAATTGTTCGATAACGGGTGGATGCTGGAGTGGAATGGCGGAGAATCGACGCCACTGTATGCAGGGGTTTTTCAATGTCTTCATTGGCTTGTAGGTTTTCGGTTTTTGAACTCGCTTCTATTCTAACTGAACACGATTTTATTTTTACGTCTAGTCTATTCAAAATCTGATACTATAGCTACGGCTAACAATAATTTTCACATATCGCCTCCTGTGATGCTTTTCCTGGATTCGCTCTTTATAGGGTAACGAACGAGTTTCTCGTAATTGATGTCGCCCTCATGTATCATAGAGTATGTGATACGAACATCCTGGCCCCGGCAGAAATAACCATTTCTGAAGATTGATTCCTCCTGGTGTGATGAAGTGGCTCTCGTCGTAGTTAGACTCGTTCACATGAAAAAATAAGACCAGTAGCGCTATTGGAGATAAAACATTAATTGGAGCGGTCCTCACCTGGACCCATCAGATTGAGGGCCTTGTATTTATTGCGTAGACTGATCCACGTTGGAATCCTCGTGTTTTTGGTTGATGAGCGGTTCTGCTAGCTCGGCTGATGGTGCTTCTATTGGTAGTAGACAGATTTTTGCTACGGGACGAGTAAGTACGCCTTGTGCAGTCTTGAGTGTTACGACGCGCACTACTCCGTCCTTACCAGGATGTAGGTCAACTGTGCGTGCTGTTGGCCAGCGCATCGGTGAAGTATTTTCGTTCTTTATCAGAACGAGTTGGTTTTTTCTGTAGTTTCACGGGTGGTTTGCACCATTTTGTTCGAGGCTGAAGACATGATAGATACTCTGCTTGCCAGCGTTTCCAGATATCTTGGAACATCTTCTGTGCTTGCTGCCATTGGTAAAGTCGATTGAAGGGTATATTTTCAAAATTGCACTCTGGAACAGATTTCAATGATGTGCCAACCAGGAAATGACCAGGTGTAAGTGGTTCGAGGTCCGATGGATCATCTGTCAGCTTAGTTAGTGGTCGAGAATTTAAACAGCATTCGATTTGAGTCAAAAGAGTTTCCATGTCGTCGAATGCCAGTTTTCTCTCTCCTAACACACGAACAAAATGCTTCTGGGCTGAGTTGATAGCTGCCTCCCATAATCCTCCGAAATGAGATCCTCTAGGTGGGTTGAAGTGCCAGCGAATTTCATTGTCACCACATTCACGAGCAAACGATGTCTTGAATTCTTCACTTCTTATCAGTTTTCGGAGTTCATTTGCGGCGCCAACAAAATTCTTGCCATTATCTGTATAGACATGCGAACAAAGTCCTCTTCGTGAGACGAAACGACGGAAAGCTTGAAGGAATTTGGAAGTGCTGAGATTTGTGACCAGTTCTAGATGCACGGCCTTGACACAGAAGCAAACAAATACCGCAACATACGCCTTTATTGGTGCATCTCGGCGGTGACGAGGTTGTAAGTAGATCGGTCCCCAGAAATCGATACCCACAACGGAGAACGGTCTTGAGATGGTTACTCTTTTCGTGGGTAGATCGGCCATACACTGTGTTTGAATTATTTAATCGACCACCGATACGGATCACATTTTCTTGAGTTAGGACTGGACGGAACCACCGCAGTCGTGAGCTTGAGGATAGTGTTTCATTTTCTTGGAGCGATTTCCATTCCCCGGAAAAGCTTTCTATTTGCACTAATCTCACAAGTGCTAGTTCTGTATTTTGAAGTTCGTCTGTTGTTAGGAAAGTATGGCCTTTTCTTTCAGACTTTGGTTCACGAAGAATAGAAATGTATCTCCTCATATACGCTGTTATCCGCAATAATTTTTGATAATTTGAGAATCTTGAAATATATGTTTCGACGAACGATTGTTGTTTCATAGTAGTAGAATGTGAGCACTTTCTTATTTCGGTGGATATTTGTGAATCGCAAAGATTCACGGTTTTTTGTGTAGGCCAAAGTTGCTTGTCCTGTGCTAACCACTGTGGACCTTCCCACCAGATTTGACTGGTGAGCAATTCAGTCGTCGAGAGTCCTCTCGAAATAATATCAGCAGGGTTATCGCTGCCAGCAACATGATTCCATTTACAGTTTTGGGTGGCATGTTGTATTTTGGAGACCCTATTAGCGACAAACGTGGTCCATGTAGAAGGAGTACATTTTAACCAGCTTAGAACAGTAGTTGAATCTACCCAGAAATTCGTCATTATCCTCAAACGTAAGGAATCCGCTACCTTGGTATACAATTCGGCGGCAAGTAAAGCGGCACACAATTCCAAACGAGGGATACTTAATTGTTTCAGTGGCGATACCTTGGATCGTGACGTAAGAAGTGCCACCTTGATTTCACCTGAGCTGTTCGTTGTTCGTAAGTACACGCACGCCCCATAGGCGTGCTCAGAAGCGTCAGAGAAAATGTGCATTTCTACAGAAGTTGCATTTGGAAGCAGAACTTGACGTTCGATGCGCAATTCATTTAGTCGATACAATTGTATGTAGAAGGTGTTCCATCGGTTTCTAATTTCTGCAGGTAACTCACAATCCCAATCATACGTCTTCCCGTTTTCTTCTTTGAGACTCCATAAAATTTGCATAAATATTTTCGCGGTTACTACTATCGGACCCACCAATCCTAGCGGATCAAATATCCGCGCGATGCAAGAGAGCGTTGTACGTTTTGTTATTGGTTGTGTACTATCGATGGCTACTAGTTGTATTACGTATTTCAACCGGTCAGTTATGGGTTCCCAATGTAAGCCCAAAGTTTTAATCGATTTATCTTTATCAAGCTCGACGGTTGATTCCAATGCTCAATTGTTATCAGGTACATTTCTTAAATTTACGGAGTTGCATGCCCGCTGATCTGAACATGCAATCCATCTGGTCTTGAAGTTCGATTGCCTCGTGAATGGTGTTTGCACCGGAAACAAAATCGTCCATATAAAAATCATTAAACGTGGCTCTCGCTGCTAATGGATAATTATGTTCTTCGTCTATCGCTAATTGTTTGAGAACACGAGTGGCAAGATATGGTGCCGATGCAGTGCCATATGTGACGGTCTTCAATTCGAATATTTGAAGTGGTTCAGATGATGAAGATCGCCAAAATATACATTGATATTGAGTATCATCTGGATGCAGATTAATTTGACGAAACATTTTTGTTATGTCTGCAATCAACAAAACTGGGTGTAATCGAGATCTCATAACTATAGAACGTAGATCGTCCTGAATTATCGGTCCAACTTCAAGAGCATCATTCAAAGATAATCCAGTTGAGCTCTTACATGATGCTTCAAACACGACACGAACCTTCGTCGTTGTGTGATCTTCTCGAATGACTGGATGATGCGGTAGAAAGTGTGATGACTGTGTGATTTGGCTTTCACTGATTGCTTGCATATAACCAAGCCTTAAATACTCTTCCATGAAATCTCGGTATTCCATGGCAAGACTCGAGTTCCGATTGAGACGGTTTTCAATGTGACGGAAGCGGCGTAATGCTGTCTGTTTGTTATCCGCTAGGTTGTGAACAATTTCCTTTTTGAACGGAAGGCGAACCGTGTATCGACCATCTGGTTCCCGAGATGTTGTTTCTGTGAAATAACTTTCGCATGCGGTTTCTTGAGGTGAAAAAGCTTTCATCGAATCTTCCTCGATGGCCCAAAATCGTTCCATATCACGATGCAAATCGGCTGTAGTGGCAATGTTACAGGTAAATGATGTATTCGCATGTTTTTGATGTGTGTTGCCGGAGACTATCCATCCAAACGTTGAATTTATCAGCCATGGCAATGAGTTGCCCAATGATAGTCGTCCCGATGGTTTGAAAATATCGAAAAATATCTCTGCTCCTATAACTACATCAATGTTACTCGATTCATAAAACGAAGGGTCGGCTAGTTGAATTCCGGTTGGAAACTTCCATGTTGATATGTCTACTGAGATGCAAGGCAAGTCTACAGTAACCCGCGGAAGAACGTAAAAATCAATCTCAGCAGTATAGTTGCTATGTCGGGATTTGAGCATCGACCGGAACATGAACCGTACTTGCGTTGAGGATTGTCCTATTCCTGCGATTGGAAGATTCACCTTTTTGCGATGTATGTACATCCGCTGACTCACACGTTCTGTAACGAAGCAGCACTCACTGCCAGAGTCAAGCAGGGCTCTAACAGGATGCTCTACACCGTTGTTGTCGACTAACAGGACGATTGCTGGGGCTAATAACACCCTATGACTAGTTCTATCATTTCTTGTAAAATTCGTGATTCCTGTATGTACTACCGGCGTTGATGATACGGTATATTCGTTACCCTTCGAGTAACTGGGTTGATTAATAACTGGCGATTGCTGAATTGAAGCTGATTGTTTTGAATTAACTGATCTTTGAGCGGAACACAACAGAGTGTGATGTCGTCCTCCACACTTGCGGCAGTTGCTTTCTGATGGACACTCTTTCAGAACATGACCACGACGCATGCAATTACGGCAAAGTTGGTTACGTCGAATAAATTGCTCCATCTCTTCTGCGGACATTTTGGAAAATGCGCTACATTGATAAAGAGAGTGTTGACCCGAACAAGCTGTACATTCACGTGCTGCATTCTGGAATGTTCCGATGTTTCCCGACCGTTGAATGCAGTTCTTTTTCACGTTAAATTGTTGTACTTCAGCAGGTTTAATAACGACTGACTGCAGTACATTGACTCGACGTTGTAAGAATTGAACGATTTCATCGAAAGTGACATTTTCAAGCGTTTCCGCATATTCTTCCCAGTCTCTTCTGCTGACAGGATCTAGCCGCGTACTTAGCAGATGAATCAGAAGTACATCCCAATATTCGGTGTGTTCACCTAGCTGCTTCAACACTCTTACGTTGGTTTCAAATTTTTCTACAAGTGAATGTAACTCCGATGCATTTTCTCTTCGTATAGTGGAAAATTCAAACAATGATTGAACGTATATACGCTTCAGACGCCGAGGGTTTGAAAAGTGGTCAACGAGCATCTTACATGCAACAGCATACTGATCACTTGTTATAGGTATTGTTTGAATCACCTTTAACGCTTCACCAGTCAGAGAAGACCGTAGATAGTAAAATTTCTGGATGGTTCATAGATTCGTTGAAGAGTGGACGAGCGAATCAAATAAATCATGGAAATTTAGCCTACTTTCGAACTGTCCATTGAATACGGGTAATTTAACATCCGGCAGTTTTATGCAGCTCATTTGGCTCGGGGATTCACGTTGTGGGTTTTGCATGTGTTGTTGACGAGATGATACGTTGTTAAATTGCATTAGTATACCTTTTGTGCGGTATTAACGTTTTTCGAACTCGGTGCGATCGCTCAGATACGCATCCATGGCTTCATCCGTAACTTCCAAAGTCTCCAACTCGGCCTGCACTGAATTGAACTCGGTCCATAGTGCAGCGAGGTTATCCAAACGAACAGGCAGTTCCATTGCATCACTCTCCTCTTGATAATTGTCGGCAAATTCTGTGATGCAGGCAAACGAGGACAGAATACTGCGTCTGCGGTTCTTCAAACCGCGGAGTTTCCGTTCGGCTCCCGTCGACATCGTGGAATACGGAGAAAAGTTCTGCAAGCGAAAGACCACGCAGAACGGAGAGACAAGATAATCGGGATGGAACGCTAATTACCTTGTCAAGGGTAATGCCTTGTATATATATATATATATATATATATATATATATATATATATATATATATATATGGTGTAACTGGTGCTGATGAAAATGCTTCTCAAGGGTCATTAAAGAACCGGAAGGCTGGATAGACGGAACCTTCTCGACGTCTATCCGGCTCGAAGGACCATATGTTCGATAACGGGTGGATGCTGGAGTGGAATGGCGGAGAATCGACGCCACTGTATGCAGGGGTTCTTCAATGTTTTGATTGGCTTGTAGGTTTTCGGTTTTTGAACTCGCTTCTATTCTAACTGAACAC
Organism: Toxorhynchites rutilus septentrionalis; assembly: GCF_029784135.1. Classification (NCBI taxonomy): domain Eukaryota; kingdom Metazoa; phylum Arthropoda; class Insecta; order Diptera; family Culicidae; genus Toxorhynchites; species Toxorhynchites rutilus. The sequence continues at coordinate 9,901,245 of NC_073745.1, forward strand.
GATTTTATTTTTACGTCTAGTCTATTCAAACTCTGATACTATAGCTACGGCTAACAATAATTTTCACATATCGCCTCCTGTGATGCTTTTCCTGGATTCGCTGTTTATAGGGTAACGAACGAGTTTCTCGTAATTGATGTCGCCCTCATGTATCATAGAGTATGTGATACGAACAGGAATAAAACATGAAATTTAAAATTTAATAGATATTTTCGTACCGTACAGTTCTCGAAATATTCTGAAAAAAGATCTCCAATACCAACATTTATAATAAATACACAAACAAAAAAATATACATATTTAATGCTAAACTAAACCTTAATGGGTCTCAAAATTCTAAAAAAAAAACAAAACTTTGAAATATATATTTTTTGCACTAGAATTCTTAAAACAAATCACACATATCAATAAAAGGAGCAGAATCAAATTTATGTACGAATTATAGTAGTAGTGAATCTTTAAATCCCTCAAAAAAAATTTCAAATATTTCAAGATTGCTTTAGTACTTAAAGGGCCTGGCCGGGTAAGGGAGTAAAAAGTGCCCCCAAACCAAATCACCTGTATGCTGTATGGCAAATATTGTATAGGATATTAAACAAGAAATTTTGACGTTTTTTTTGAACCCCTATGTAGTTTAACATGGAATCTATAGTGAAAAACTTACTTCTTCGATTATTTCACGCCATCCTCAAAAGCTTCGAGATAAAATATGAAAAAATACTAAATGTGCATCTTTCTACGGTGTATCAAGAAAAATTATCAAAAAAAAATTCAATCAAAAATTTTAGTACTAAAAAAATATCGAAATTTTGAAAAAAAAAACCGGGATTCAGAGATTCAGTACTACTTTAATTCATATTTAAATGTGTTCCTACGGTTTTTCTAGTGATGTATGATTTTTTTCAGATTTTTTCAGCTTTGCGCTGGGTAAGGGAGTAAAAATCCCCCCAAACTAAATCACCAGCTGTATGGAAAATAATATATATGGTACCAAATAAAACATTTTGGCAGTAGTACCATATATTTGAGTCCTTATATGGTACACCATAGGATCTATGGTGAAAAATGCACCTTTTCCGTTTTTTTCATACCGTTCTCAATAGCTTTGAGACAAAAATATGAAAAAAAAGAAAAAAAAAGAAAAAGTACATCTTACTTAGGTATATCGATCAATATTTCCAAACAAATTTTTGATCAGAAAATCAAACACTAAAAAAAAAAAATAATTTTTTATTTTTATTTTAAACTAAATTTTATTTTTTTTTTATTTTGAGATTCAGCACTACTCTAGTTTTCCATACAGCTAGTGATTTGGTTTAGGGGACTTTCCACTCCCTTACCCAGCCAGACTCTTTGGAAATATAAAAAACTTTTTTTTTATGCCGCGCAACACTGAAAAAAATCTGAAAAAATCACACATAACTAGAAAAGCCGTAGAAACACTTAAATATGAATTAGAGTAGTACTGAATCTGTAAATCTCAAAAAAAAAAAAATTCAAAATTTCAATATTTTTTTAGTAGTAAAATTTTTGATGATTTTTTTTTGTTAATTTTTTTTTTGATACACGAGTAATAAACAAAAAAGTACGTTTTTCACTACAGATCCTATGTTAAACCACATAGGGATTCAAATAAACCGTCAAAATTTCTTATTTAATATCCTATACAATATTTGCCATACAGCTGGTGATTTGGTTTGGGGGCACTTTTTACTCCCTTACCCGGCCAGGCCCTTTTCGATGAAATTTCTTTTTTGATTATATTTCTCTATACACCATTGTAAAATGCACTTTCAGCGTTTTTTAACAATAGTTCCTATGTTGAACCAAAAGAATTGTCAAAATTTCTTATTCAGTATCCTATACAACATTTTCCATAGAGCGGGTGATTTGGTTTGGGGGCACTTTTTACTTTCACACCCGGCCAGGCCCTTTGCTTTCTCGAGAATTTTACACACGTATCACTCCTCCACTTTTTCTTCTTTCATGTATGGCACAATTTAATATAAGGCTGTAGTGATCGCAGTGAAAAAACGTTTACAGTTTTTTGTTTGGTTCATTCTATTGTAATTCATTCTTTGTAGTGTGAACATGGTATTGAGTGGTCACTAACTGTTCCTGTCTATGGCGACTGATTTAGTTGGTGAAAAGCCGGCCATTTCAGTATTTTGTCGATAGGGACGAAGGTTCTCATGAAAGAGGTGTAATGAAGTTGGCAACATGACGACAAGTTGTCGAACAAAACTGTGAATATCTGACTTGAATCGGTTCATTCATAATAAAGGATTTCTAATCGTTAAATTTTGAATATTTACCCAAAATCCAATTTTAATATTCACGAATCGGTTGGAATTTTTATTAAGGGGGTGTAGAGACACGCATTTCGGTCGTTTTTTTGAGTTCCTTTGAAATAAAACAAAGAATATTGTTAGTATTCATTATATCATTATTTGTTCATATATCTTTTAACAATAGAACAAAAACTGAACGGAGAAAAAAGTATGCTTAAATGGTACAAATAAGAGCTGATGGAGTGAGAGGGCTCAAAAAAAAAATTGTGCCATGGCGTACACGATTCCAGTCTTTCTGGTTATCTGAAACCAAAAATTGTAAGGGGTTGTATCTAGGACACGACCGCATATTTTTGACGTAGAACTACACAATTATATTATGCAATCCACTTGTTTACAACTTCGAATATTATTTTATAATGCATAGAAATTTTTGTAATAGATTTAGTTCTTCGTTACAAATAAATCTAATGAACGTCCTTTTACGTTTGATATGATGCCTAAGACAATCAAAATATGTGAACGGAAAAATTGTCAAACGATCATTGTATTTTACCTTTCCCTCTGAAATTATTGCACATCTCATGTTTACGAAGTTCTCGAACCGCGAAAGTTTATTCACCTCTAGTATCTGAAATGACGATTTTCCCAGACTTCTCAGATTAAAAGTACGTTTTAGGGAAGCATATTCCGGTTTGCACAACGACAAGCGAGTACAAAAGTACTCAACACCAAAAAATACCTCCGACTTGCATGTATTTGCAAAGTGGATTCCCTCAGGCACATTGGTTTTGAAGGCCGTGTTAGGGAAACACAGCTTTTTGTTCCCAATACCCCCAACTTGCATGTATATTTGCAGAGCGGCTTTCCACAGGTACATCGATTTTGAAGCCTGTGTTGGGGAAACCGTCAATCGGGTCAATTAAAAGAAAACTTCCGGTTCGATTGGTATGCAAATCATGAGAATTCGTTCACAGTGAAAATAGTTATTAACGTTAACTTTATTTCCTAAAAACGTGACCATTTTTCTGATTTGGCACCCTTGCTGAAGGATGTAGTTCTACGTCAAAAATCGAACAGATTCGGAATCAGTAAAGATGCCGCTATTGCATGAACCTTGGACAAGTCAAAAACATTTTTTTTTTGACAAAATGGCGGCCGTTTGGAAAACCAAATGCGGTTAAAACGTTTTTTCTTACGTTTCCCGATTTTTCAAAAATAGTAAAATAGTAAAAACATCATATTTTAGAGGTTCATGCGATAGCGAGATACTTGCAGATTGTATCCATATAATTTCGACACGAATCGGTTCAGTATAACTTGTGATATCGTGTACGCCAGTTTGGAAAAACTAGTTTCGAGAAAAAGACGTTTGAAGCTGGGTAGATACCGCATCACTAAAACGGTTCTAACTCGGTGAATAATAGGATTTTCGATAAATCCTGTGTAGGGTATATTCTTGAATGTCTAAACTACAGAAATAAAGGGTGTGTCACATCAAATTGCATCACGGAAAAAACGCTGTAGAAATTTAATTTTCAGGAATTATATCTTCAGCTTTCGCTTATAATCAGGTAAGAGTGTATAGATCACGTTGGCCATGCTTCACTGTCAATTTTTCGTAAATTTGGAAAAATGTCGTCGAACGAAAAAGAGCGTCGTGAATTAATCCTGTGCACTCATTTCGAGAATCCGGAGTTGTCACATCGGGACATCGGTAAGATGCTGGGAATCGTCCAATCCACGGTCAGCAGAGTACTAAAACGATACTTCGAGAACTTAACCATCGACCGGAAGGTGAAGAACGGCAAAAATGGATGCTCCGTCAGTGAAAAAGATCACAAGCGCGTAGTTAAGCAGTTTAGACGTGATCCGAGAAGTTCGGTCCGGGATGTCACCAATAAGCTGAATTTGTCAAGTTCATTCGTCCAGCGGACCAAGCAGCAGGAGGGCCTGCGTACATACAAGGTTCAGAAGGCTCCTAACCGCGACGAAAGGCAAAATATGGTGGGGAAGATGCGAGCCCGGAAGCTGTACACCGAAATGCTGACGAAGCCGCATTGCCTGGTAATGGTCGAAGAAACCTACGTCAAAGCGGACTTTCGTCAGCTGCCGGGCCTGTTGTTCTTCTCCGCAGAGGACAAATTCAGCGTTCCGGAGGAGATTCGCAAGCAGAAACTATCCAAGTTTGCCAAAAAGTACATGGTGTGGCAAGCGATCTGCTCTTGCGGAAAGCGGAACGCCCCCTTCGTGATGACCGGCACGGTAAACGGGCAGGTTTACCTTAAGGAGTGCCTATAGAAGCGCTTACTACTACTATTGAAGCAGCACGAGGGCCCGACCATCTTCTGGCCGGATCTCGCTTCGTTCCACTATTCAAAGGACGTGTTGGAGTGGTACGAAGCCAACGGGGTCACTTCGTGCCAAAGAAAATGAACCCGCCCAACGCGCCGGAGTTCGCCCAATAGGGAAATATTGGGCGATTATGAAGCATGCCCTCCGGAAGAACCCAAAAGTTGTCAAATCGGAGGCGGACTTCAAGAGAAAATGGATTTATGTTCAAAAAAAAAACTACAATCTGACGTTGTACAGAACCTTATGGACGGGGTAAAGAGGAAGGTGCGAGCATACGGGCTTGGGCTCGAAGTATGAATAAAAAGAAAATGCCAAAAGTTGTTTAATAGTTTTTATTTTACTGTCTAAAATTTTCAAAAGGATCGGTCTACTGGGCGAATTTCTACAGCGTTTTTTCCGTGATGCAATTTGATGTGACACACCCTTTATGAAGGAAAAACATTTAGACTTTTTTTTTAATTTCTAGACCATAATACTGCCTTAAGGATTCTTTCATTTTTTTTGCAGAAAACTTCTCAAGCTATTTATGAAAGGATGGAACGACCATAATTTAACCCTCTACAGCCCAAGCCCGCCTTTAGACGGGCTTCGCGGGTTCTCTTTTCAAATTATTCAGACATTATTTTCATTGTTCACCCCCACTTGAACGTCTTTAGAATATTTTCATCTATCACACATACGCATTGTTTTTATGCTGGCAGCTTTCTGCTAGAAGTATTTTATGTTATTTTCAATTTTATTACTATTATTATTATTCAATTTTAACTTAATTATTAAAAACAATATTATTCATTTAATAATTTATTCAACTTTAGCATTAAAAAGAGGAATTCCTCCCTTCCATTTTTGGGTTAATAACCTAAATTCAACGCATTCTTTTGAGCTTGCATACATGCTATGTAAAGGAATATCTGAAGAAGCGTCTGCTACCTTCCCTCAACAACACACGACTTAAATTTGTTTTGGCCGTTTTTGATATTTTGCCATTATGGAAGGAAGGCGATGAATGATATGTGATAATAGAACCTAAAGATCACAACCCTCCCAACACCCAAGTGTTCCCACCGTGTTCGTCAAGTTATTAGATAGTCAAGGAGCTTTCAAGGGGAAAACAACACAAACCCCAGAAATCTCCCTTACCGAAACCATGTGCACAGTTCCGTCGAGAAGTATGATTTTGAATATTTTGTAGTACGAGAATTTCAATACTCACTCACTTAAAAGCTCACCGTTGCAATGCTTTCTACATTAATGTGTTATTTTTTTATGTTTCACACGATTCGGGAGCACCATTCGGCCCTTGCGGTTCGTTTATTAATGCATACTGCGTCCGCGTGATATTCTCTCGATGTGAGGTGAAAAAAGAGTTCCCGTCGATCGAAGCGAAGCATATCACCACTGGCCACCGGAAAGAGGATATATCGAACTCGGGAATGGTAAATATGCGGCCATGCGCCAATTCGTTTTTATGAGACAAAAGATGCGGTTTGCTGGCATCTGGTAGCTGGGTAGCGAAATGGAAGCCGTGTTCGACGCGATGTGTGGGAATGCATTAATTTAAACTCGAAACTAGGCCACTGGGATGCTCGCAGTGCCGCGAATATGCACACCGCGGATTAATATGCATCAAAGCTGAAAACCACATCGACTCTCGTCGAATTTTCCTTGCTAGGGATGATCATGTAGTATTGACGTCGCTTGTATAAGATGAAATTCATTAAAACAACCTTTAAAACGGTTCTTTATAATCTTTTCATGGGGGAGGGAGCATCTAAATAGAAATGTTTCTAATTGATTCAACTGATCATTCCCGGCAAATTCCGATGGCTACACGAGCATGGCATCGAAGCGCCTACTGCATGGGAAAACGCCCAAACTGGCATCGGCTTGCAGGTCCCAATTTAGCTTCCGACAGGCATCGTATAGCGGTAGTTTCCTCTCCTCATCTTTCCAAGCGGGAGGAATTCGGTGTTGGCATTGGCCGGCTGTGAGCTGTCAGAAGCGCGTTAAAACCGAAAATACGTACGCCTCACCTGAACTCTTTCATCTATCGCTCTGAAAGGGAAATTTAATTTAAGCCCTGGACCGGGGAGATGAATACTGCAGTTTCCGAGGCATCATACAATTTCGCACACGGCATCACAGAGTCGGATCATCAAAATTGTGTTATACACGCTTAGAAGAATCTTTGAGTTTATTTCCATCATCCGCAGCGGTTTATTAAATCACTCGAAGGGAAGACTTCGTGTACAAACTACCGAGATGCGCGACAAACAATTCCAAGATTTCCCAAAAGTATTTCCATTGCACTCTCTTACCGAATGCCGAAGGAGACGCGACGCTCAATGATCGAACAGTTGTTGCAGCAATCATCACCCCATCCCGTAATGAAACCCGAAGAAGGGGTTACACCGCAGATGAGTTATTGCTTCGGGACTCCGGGGGGAGAACAAGCCATCGACCTTTCTCCGACATCTGTGTAAGAAGAGTGCGGTGAAAGTTTACTTGCACTAATCGAAAACAAACTACTCCCGCGGGGAAAATAGGAGCGGGAAGGATTGTTATGCACTTCAAACAAAACCAACAATCTTGTAATCGGGCAAACGCAATAGGCCCCGCCGTCGTCGAAGCACTCAAGGAGGTGGGTAAATGGGAAGTCAAAGGTGTCTCTGGATGCCTTGCTGGTAAAGTTTACACAAACAAACTCATCTTCAGGATTTGATTTATCGTGTTTAATCAACCATCTCGATAAGTAGGAAAACATCATTCCGATTCTCTCTCTCTCTCTCTGTTTCACTCCGGAAGGCAATTATTAAGGATAACAAGTAATCAATATTTACTCCAACGGATGGTAGGGATTAATTGCGATGCTGTCTCATTAGCAAACAAAAAACGGGACGTTATCGTGTATCGGAGAAATCTCGGGTGAAATACCCTGAGACGTAATTTCTCCCCCATCTTCTGCCGATAGAATGAGGGGAAATGAAAACTTTCACGAATTGTGCTCTGAGGGACATAGAGGACAACCAAAACCTTAGTTATTAGTCACAGACAAGCTCATGAGGAGATCGCAAAATGGTTTGTATTTATTGTAGAAAAATATTAAAAATAAACGAAGATGTGGGATGCGAAGCTTTCGGTTTTTATTTCAATACAACGATTTAGTGATATCATACTTTTTTTGTGTTTCTATTCATTTGTATCCTTCTTAAAACCAATCAGGTTCTGATCGAGCGGTAACGGTAAAATAAATCCACAAAGATTCACATTAATTTTTCAATCGGGAAAATTTTACAAAAAAAAAATATTTTCAATGAACGCAGCCACTCCAATAGCTTCAGTATAAAATAATTATTCTATTGCATTGTTGATATTGGTTTTGAGATTGATAAACGACAACAATACACTTTATTATTTCCACGTTAAATTCAAAACATTATTTAGGATGTTCGAATTGTTCGATGGGTCAAATATGCACCGTTTTATTGTATAATTCGTTGCCATTTTGAAGTTAGCCTCATAATGCCTCCCTTTAGAAGTCTTGGTTCTTATTGGCGAAAAATTCTAGTAAACGGTTTATAATTTTGTAGTCCTACGTTAATAATGTGTTCGAATTCTGGGCATTACCCTTCTAAATTCTTCAAATCTTGTTGAAACTGTCAAAATCACCATTTTCATTTTTTAATGTTCATTTTTAATTACGATTGATTTCTATAAGAGCGTATCTAATATAACGGGTGTTAAATAAAAAATGAGATCACATATAAAAAAAAAAATTTTTTCATCGATTTCAGTATTTTTTATTAATAACATAATGTATTTTCTTCAAAAAAATGTCAGTGAATGTTTGAGTAAGGGCCGTGGTCTGCTGTTCGACGCAACTTTGTCGCGATGCTCTCACAAGAACGTTGTACGGTTCTACGAAATGCATTTCCAGCAAGGAAAAAAGTTCACGGTGGCACATTTTAAGGAAGAAAATGTACCTGTCAGTACGGTATATCGTATCCTGGGTTCCCTGAACGTAGAGCGGAAGGTCGGAAGTGGTCGTCCAGTGACGATAATGACGATGCAGAGGAAGACATCGTTAAAGAAGCTGTTTGACAACAAGGACGCAACCAGCCTGCGTGACGCCGGTCGGAAATATGGCTGCTCCCACGTATTGATCCATCGGACCCTCAAGATGGAAGGAATCGTCTGCAGGAAAAAGACAAGGTCGCCGGAGTACACGGAGGAGCAGATTGAGACGGTTAAATCACAGTGTCGGTGGATGACCAAAAATACCGCGGGACGTCTTTCGTTCTGGACGACGAAAGCTATTTTCCGCTGTCCAAAACGCATATTTCAGGAAATGATAAGTACTACTCCAGTGACAAGTCATCCACACCGCCTGAAGTGAAATACAAGTTCAAGCTCAAGTTTGAAAAAAGGTTATGTTGTATATCGCCATTTCCGACCGGGGCATTTCAAAGCCTTGGTTTAAGCCGAGCGGTCTGGTAATCAACCAACAAATCTATCGAGAAGAGTGCCTCGATAAAATCCTGCTGCCGTTCCTGAACGAGCATCACGCGGATGGGAAGTACGTCTTCTGGCCGGACAAGGCGTCTTCCCATTACGCCAAGAAGACGCTGGCGTATCTTGAGGAGAAAAAGATACCGTTTGTGCCGAAAGATCGTAACCCAACAAACTTGCCCCAGTGCCGCCCAATAGAGAATTTCTTTGGCTCACTCAGTGCACTAGTGTATAAAAACAATTGGAGGGCCAAGGACACGAAGCAACTGACTACAAGAATCCAGAATTGTATCCGGAAATTGGACGTCAGTGCCGTACAACGTTCTTGTGAGAGTATCGCGACAAAGTTGCGTCGAACAGCAGAGCACGGCCCTTACTCAAACATTCACTGACCTTTTTTCGAAAAAAATCATTACTCGAAATCGTTGGGAAATCGATTAACTATTTAGAAAAAAATAACACTTTGAATACAATGTTAAAAAATCTTACTCAAAAATTGAGTTCAATATTCAAAATTTTGATGACTCAAAACATGTTCCCATGTTATTTTTCCAAAGTAATCCATTGATTTTCGAACAACTTTACCTTGCATCGTATTTTAAGCAGACGTCGGGACTCCGAGTTATTATTTTTGCAAAGAAAGGTCAATGATTCTATATATGCGCTTATAAAAAATCGGATGTAAATAAAACTTGTCATCTGATGCTGAAAATAAATAATTTTGGTACCTGCCACCATACGTGTTGAAGAGTATGGTTGTTATTGGCGAAAAACTCTAGTAATCGGTTTTCACGATCTTCTCTTGATCCCAATTTATCATCACTCAGGAAGCCTATATTGGCAAATTATGGCCGTTTCTGTTCAATCGCTAGCTTCAAATGGTGAAAAATGGTGAAAATGGTAAAATGAAATAATTGAATAGGTAATAAGTCTTTACAGTATCGTCACCATAAACACCATTCAGTGACTTGGCTTGCATGTTTGCGTTCATTAAAGAAAACTGTAAAATGAAACAGACAAAAAAAAAACACCAAATATTTTTTTTAGTGTGGAATGTCAGCTTGACAACGAGCTTAAGCTTGAAATTATTTGATCGATACTATACGAGATATTGATATTGTTTAATATTTTGACCACCATGTGTTTAATGTGTTTCTATCAATGTATGACGTGACGATGTGTGGTTTTTACGCCTCTTTGGCATCTCCTCACCGATTTTTCAATATGACAACCAATAGTCAGATGAAATAAAGATTGAATAAAGATAAAGATATCGATCACTACAGCCATCTTATGAGAAAACAATGGATTTATTTTTGCCCCAACAGCATAATCATTAAATTATAAGTTTTATTTGAATGATGGATCTAAAATTCCAATAATGTGTATCATCTATTAATTTAAATTACGTAGCCTATATACTCAGAAAGTTGTCAATTTGAAGCAATCTCCAAAAAATGTGATATATATATATATATATATATATATATATATATATATATATATATATATATATATATAAGTTAACTACGAGACCAACCTTAACCCCCGAAGTGTCAACCCTGGGATGAACACGACTCCAAATTTACCTGAAGATAAGCAGTGCCCGCTCGAACAACTCAGAGCCCTACAACAGATACAACAACAACAAGCAGTTGCTCTCGAACTTTTAGAAAATAAGGAAACGATCCTAAATAAACAATGACAATGTTTGCCACACCGTAGTTAGACAGTAAAGATAAGCAACGAACAATAAGGACCGAAATAGCAATAAACGATTTAGATCATTAGCAGTATTTCACATTCAGGGAAAACACAACACAATGCCGATAATAGCAGCAATAAAAAGGATCGAAGGATCGATAGGGAAATATAGAACAAACAGGTAGAAATAGGAAGTTAGGAGTAAAATGTAATGATGAATAAAAATCAGTTGGTATTTTAGCTTCAAGAGAACAACATTTCTTTTATTTCAAATATATCACCTCCCGAACGTAAGTTATGTAACTGGCGCAGTCGGTAGGATCTCGTTGGTTGTTTCCTAGTGCTGGTGAGTGGAGCCTGTTCGCGACCGGAAAAAAGTGAGCATAACTTCAGGGAAGGAAGCGTCGCTAAGGGAATATTAGCGATTTGAAGCAGTTCCCCACGGGCACCGAGGGCAGCAACCGACGGGACCAACATTCTGTTTACGAGAATATCGATCTTATCATACCCGGAGAAACTTACGATTGGCACCAGGCGAAAATCGTCACCGTCGTTACATCAGAAATCGGAACGAGACGTTCCTCGCTTGAAGAGGGAGTAGTTATAAGCGAAACCAGGCTTAACCTTCAAAACCATCAACACAGAGCACGTGTTGTCGAGCGGGTAGTCATTGAACGAGGGTAATGATTTTAAGCAGGGTAGTTGAAAGTGTAGTCAACGGGTAGATTAGTCAAGTTCTCGCTGGATATAAAATATGGAGCAATGTCAAAATAAAGTAGTTCTAGCCTAGAGCTCAACCATCCAACATGTTCTTGTTCAACCATCTTTCAGAACCTTAGGTGATTATAACTTATATATATATATATATATATATATATATATATATATATATATATATTCCCCTTCGTATTCAATTGACAAATTTACGTTAGAGGCGAAACCCGATGGCGCAGCGAGTAAAATTATGTTTTGTTTTTTTTTTTTGTATGAAATTGGTTCAAATTTGTTAGAAAAATCCGAATTTTCTTTCAAATTTCCCGGATTCAAATATTCTTTCCACGCTGAAAAGGTTAGAAAATCATCATCTTACAATGTGGTATTTATATAATGAATATAAGTGTTGTAACTTATATCTTTCTTCAATTAGGTAAAATATGAATAGCATGTGTTGCGCTAAAAATACCGGAAATCCTTCTCTTATCGGCCCCAACATAATCAATGATATCAGCCAACTTAATATTAGGCTGTCAAAAAAGTCCTGCGGTATTTTTTTTAATTTTCATTTGTTCATAAAATTAGTTACAATCATCTGTTTTAAGTCAAATATGCGCCGTTCTGTTCGATGACTTGTTCCCAACGAGATGCCAACTTCATAATACCCCTGTTATTGAAGCTCGCTTCCTTATTGGCAAAAAAAAACTCGGATAGCCAATTTTCACAGGCCTCTTTTGTGGCTAACTTCTGACTACCTAGCTCGTTCGCCATGGACAAAAACAGGTGGTATTCACTTGGTGCAAGGTCCGGAATATACGGCGGATGCAAAAGAACCTCCCATCCGAGCTCCCGGAGCTTCTGGCGCGTCACCAAAGAAGTGTGTGGCCTGGCGTTGTCCTGATGGAAGACAATGCGGCCTCTGTTTATCAAAGATGGCCTCTTCTTCATGAGTGCTACCTTCAAGCGGTCCAGTTGTTGGCAGTATAGGTCCGAATTGAGCGTTTGGCATAGGGAAGCAGCTCATAATAGATTATTCCTTGACAATCCCACCAAACACACAGCAGAACCTTCGTGGCCGTTAATGAGGGCTTGGCCACCGTCTGAACCGCTTCACGTTGTCGTAAGTGACCCACTTTTCATCGCCAGTCACCATCCGCTTCAGAAACGGGTCGATTTTGTTACGATTCAGCAGCGATTCACATGCGTCGATACGGTCAAAGATGTTTTTTTGCGTCAACGTGTGTGGCACCCATACATCGAGCTTCTTTGTGAATCCAAGCTTCTTCAAATGGTTAATAACGGTTTGATGACTTATCCCCAGCTCTTGGCCGATGCTACGGCTGCTACTATGCCGGTCTTTCTCGGATAATTCAGCGATTTTGTCGCAATTTTCGACGACAGGCCTTCCGGAGCGTGGCGCATCTTCGACGACCTCTACACCAGATCGAAAACGTTGAAACCATCGTTGTGCGGTGGAAATGGAAACTGTATCGGGTCCATAAACTGCACAAATTTTATTGGCAGCTACATACATACTACATAGATACAAAATGATTAATCACGACCGAATCTTGCTTTTAAGTGCGTAGAATAAACAAACATCATCACTTTTGTAGTTCTGGGTTCTAATGTAGGGGTAGTGGGGGCAAAGTGGTCACCTGCTTGTTTGGTAGTATAACTATCGACTATGGATGCCGTATTGATAGTCACCTTATGTTTGAAGAATTTTATGACTTTTGAGTCACCCTGAATTTCAGTAGAGCTCAAACTATAAAAACAGAAATTGCTCTCACGATAGCCATTCAGCCGTAGTTCTGTGCGCATGGTATCTAAGGAATTTCTCGTGAAATTCAGTTTATTCAACCTGATATGTTGAACATGTTACCAATGAAATTCATAAAAGCTATTTGTCCTCTTTTGGTCGAACCTATAACTTACTTATTCTATTATTCTTATTCTATATTCAATTGTTATAACAAGCGTTTTCCCGGATGCGTGGAAGAAATGTAAAATTATACCCAATAAGAAAAATCTAATTTGAGCAGCATAGAAAATTTACATTTGATTTTTGACGTAGGACTACGTCTTTCATTTCTATACCGGGGTGTAAAATCAAAGTTTCGAAACCGAAAGCGTTACGCCGGAGACCGAGATTTTGAGCGTTGATAGCTCCTAAACAATTGAACGAAATGGTATGATAAACACTTCATTCGAAAGATAAAATGTCTACGCGTTATATACTTGTTACTTTTTGATCCAAAAACTTGTTTCAATAGCCTTAAAATTGTTCTCGAAACAGGCTATTGAAATCACCAATCGGTATATAAGCGAGCGCCGCTCGGAAATCCACTCAGTTCTAATTGAACAGCGATTGGAGCATGTTGTCGCTGTTGTGGTGAAGCTCTTCGTTTATCATGAAAGCGCGGATGAACGGTGTCACCAAGAGCCTGTTTGTGCACCTTAGGCCAGAAGGGAATCCATCAGGAGGAGAGTGATGCCACAAACGGTTCCCCGGGAAGACATCGCTACACACACACAAACACGCGCGGAATTCTTTCCGTTTGGATGCCATTCAGCATCGAGAAAGTTCCGGAAAGATCTAATCATTGCTGGAAAATAATCTGCCAGTTCCACTGGGAATTTAAAAATACATTCAGGTGAAAGAGTTTATTTTAATGTTTCCTATCCATGTAACACTGTGACCAAATATTTTTGAATCAAGTGCTATTAACAGGTGGTTATCGAGTTAGTGTTAACCACTGGTGGGCTTCCAGTATCGAGGAAAATGTGGAAATATCTAATCGTTGCTGGAAAATAATCTGCCAGTTCCCCTTGGAATTGAAAATTACATTCAAGCGAAAGAGCTTATTTTAATGTTTTCTATCCATAAAATATCCATATAATACATTTGGTTATGTGATTTGTCAATCAAGTGCAGTTAGCAGGAAAGCTTCTGAAGATTATTCTTCAGAACATGGTTTTTCGTATCCTATATTGGATGCATAAAACCTTGTGCCTCCAACGTAACGCTCTTGTTTTCGAAGTCCCCCAAATATTCATTTATTCATTCATTCAGAGTGGATTTTGATTCAACTTCAAACAAATGATCTCTAAATCAACGATAGTCCTACGTCACCCTTGCGGTTATACCACCTATATAACCCACTTCCTGTTTTTTCTACCCACAAATCTATCTAATGCAGATTCGTCCACAGCATTTAAGAGAGGTTGTATAGAGTATTTTAATTAGGAGCCATTAGTAGTTGTTCAAATAATTTGATTTTTGTTTTGTTTTGTGCAGCGCTTATTCTACTTCAATTTAACAATGTAACATTAAAAGACAGAAGTCTTAAGCTACGAAATATGAATTTTAAATAAATAAAAAAAATGAATTTATGTGTTGCAAGATATCCAAAAAAGCACAAATTTCGATCAGTACCGAAATTCGGCTATTGAACATCACAAAACTGGCAAAAACTACCGTGATATTGCTGATATTGTCCAGCTTTAAAAAGATACGGTCGCTAGGATTGTACAGGTGTACAAAAAGCGCAGGTCTATCCCCTCCGCCAAGCGATTGGGGCGTTCTTCAATGACAACTGACCGAATTGACAGAGCTATCGTGAAGTAGGCGAAGCTGGACTTTCAGCTCCAAAAATTGCGAAACAGGTTGGAAGCAAGTTTTAGATTGAACTGGCATCACAATCCGCCCATTGATGACTGGCATAAGCTGATTTGGTCAGGCGAGACGAAAGAAATGCTATTTGGGTCTGATGGTATAGCAAGAAAATGGCGAACTGCTGAAAGTTTGGAAAAGAAGTGTTTGCGACCTACAGTCAAGAATGGGACAAAATCACCTCGGAAACAACACACAAACTACTAAAACTATTTAACCTCATTTCTCAAATGCAAGAGAATTTGTTTTTTATTTTGAAGTTGCATGAATTGGGCTTGTTTTTAAAATAATAACTTTCAACACATTTCGGCTGGTTTGTCACTTTTACTTCCATTTTTGGAAGAACGTCGGGAGTGAGAATTGAACTTGTGATCTCTGCGTGAGAGGTATGGATGTTACCACTACGCCAGATTTTCTCCACAACGTCAAGAATCTTTGCCTTTACTTTTATTTTCTCATCCTAAGCAATGTCGTTATCATTGATTGATGTATCGAAACTTCATTCATCATAATCTTCAGATATTAAAAAAAAAAATTATCATATTTCCGCACTTCAAAAATATTACCAAATATTACTTCGCTGACATTCGGCTTAAATCATCATAACATTGATTTAAACTCATATTTTTAATCATGAAACTGATCATGGAACTATTTTTAATACTAATGACTTAGCACGTTTGAATTAACAGTTGCTGTTAGTGAACATTTTATAAACACTAATATTAAACGCAGAACGTTTTTACATAGCAGCCACCTGATTTAACACGTTCGTCGCCCAATGCGCTGTTTTTGAGTTTCTCGCGAATTGCGGATGATTTATTAAATGAAGACCAAACATAGTTTGTAGACAACTTTTACATGATCTAGTGAAATTTCTTTCTATTTGAAGACGAATTGACAACAATAGCACATGCCAAAGTCATATTAAATATACGGGTTTCGTAAAAAAACTCCAGTACAAACCTTATTTTTCTACATATCCTATAGTTACATTTAGGTGCCTATGCTGTCAAATTCTTTTGAAAATCCTGTTAAATTTGAACGAGGAAAGTGTCACCCATATCTGGGTGACGGGGCGACGAAAGGGTTAAGGTGGAACCAGAATGCCGCGTTATGCGTCGCGTTGCAACAGTTGTGCTTTGACAGTTTATTTTGAATATGTGTGTTTCCATATAGTCGCCCACAATGATGCGTCGTGGCATTTGCATCGTTGTACTAAACTCTGACATTTGTTCTAAACTGCTTGCGTCGAATGTGTCAATGTGTTGTTTTTAAATACATTCTACTGGTGCCATGGACACAACACGAAAAAGATTTTCCCACGATCTGAAATTCGTTGAAAACGGAGTGTGAAACAAATCTCGTTGAATTTGTGAAAACAAACGAGTGCTTCAGTTCGAAGGAACATCGTGTGAAACCAGCCACACAACAAAGAAAATTTGGACTGATATACCAAATGCACTGAAACAAGGAGGTATGTTACAGTTGAACATTTTTCAAATATTAGGACATCTTATTTGATTTACGTGACAGATATTCGCATAATAAATGCGCTTTCACAAGCTCCAAGTATAGGATTGGCACCGACGGCGGCTTCATCATGACAGTATTTTGAAGCATTAAAGATTTTGTAAACACTTATCAGCAAATGAAGGTAAATAAAAAATTCAGTTATATGGATACTCAATGTCTTAACTGTTTTTTTATATAGTGGAACTGCCAGCAACTACGACCCTGAATGATCAGTTCTCGTGTAGAAAAAATCGACGAAACAACTTGTGTTCCGGCTGCTGGGAGTGATAACAAAACTCCACGGAAATGGAACAAACAGCAGCACAAAAATATTGATCTCCGTGACATTAAGCTCATGGTGAAAACAATGTATGCAGCATAACCTCCGAGCCATGATTCATTCGCAAAAAAACCTTGATTGTGTCCTAAATGATCACAATTGTTGAGGAATGAAATAAAAACGCCATGTTGTCTATTTTTTAATTTTTTATTCATATTTAATTAATTTAATTATCTTTTACATAACCGGTGAGTGTGTCACGTAGCTGATACGAAGCCTTACTAGAATTGTTCTTATTCATATTTCTGCTGCTGATAAATCCATAAGAAGTGTAACTTCAGCACACCATTCTCTCTAATTCATAGAACTTTCAAAACTCTCTACACCTATAAAGTTGTGAAGCGCCGTTGCGATTTTCTCCACCAGATGCATCGAAGTCAGAAAACAATCACGGTCTCTTTGTCGCATCAGCTATACCAAAAATCGCGGTTCTAGTTCGAAAATCAAATTCACAATCTACGGGAGCCAGTGTCTCGCATATTATTTCGGTTAGTTCGACGACGGCTGCTCTCCGATGTCGGTTCATGTCTTTTTCAGTTCCAATTTTTAAACTAGCTGTAATCTGCATACATAGAATTATTAAAATGAAATACAAGATTCACTAGTTGATTGAATTTGTTGAGAGTTTTATTTCGTTTTTGTTTACGTGAAAAGCGGCGATGCGAACGCTACATTGTGATTACAAATCAACAGATTGCGTCAGGCAAACGCTTTAGTACAAAACGCAAGCAATGACAGCTGATGAGAAGCGACGCACAACGTGGCATTCTGTTTCCACCTTTAAGGAACGAACAGACTCTTAACCCTTTGTGGTCGTTTGTCTGCATTCAGCCACCATCGCTTGTACTTTATGCCACAATATATCGATTTGAACTTTTTCAAAGCGAATTTTAATGTTCACAAATCAAAGCGGTGTCCTATGAATGATAGATAACGGTACTCAGTACACCCAGAATTAATTTAAGCACATATTTTGGCATCCCGATTTATTACATTAAATGAGTTTAAGGGGGTCTTCGTAGCCACTTGGCTGCGCGTTCGCTTACAAAGCGATCGATCGTGAGTTCAAACTCAATGCCCGCAATTGACCATCTTTGTGTTATTATAGTATAACTACGTCCACGCAACAATCATCAGCGATGGAGATCGATTCACCGATTCAACTGCTCCGCTATGCAAGAAACATCGGGCAGTGCTGCCGTGATCTCGCAAAGTGACGCAAGCGCCAAAATTGACATTTTACTTTTTATGTTATTGATCGATAAAGAATACCAAATCCTTTCAAATGACTGCGAAGTTTTATAGAAATGTGAAAAAATGACCCCGTAGAAGCTTGAAAACGGAATGGCGTAAGCGCCATTTCCAATGTGATGTGGCGCAACCGCTTTTTCCCTTATGATGTGACGTAATTTGAATCTGATGCGATGTGATTTCTGATCCGTTATGACGGCATAGAATGAACGAGAAGGGATAACAAATTTCAAATATCAACATTAATCAAGGGACAAAACATCTTGACGATGTTCACTTGCTTCACTTGCTCAATGTCTCTTTCGGATGAATTGAAGCTGAGTGTTGATCGAAGGGTAAATGTTGGATTTAGTGATCTAAAATCTCCATCTAAACGCATCTTACAACAAAACTCAATACATCTATTTGCTTTACATCGGATAATTTCGGACGGCATTATCTTATTCAACACGGATGTTTTCAATTGCATTTTGGATTGTCCATGGTTGTTTCAATCGGGTTCTCAGCTACGTTAGCCCGCTCGACGCATGCTGCAAAGACGGAAAATGTGTAGAGCTCTTCTCCCTGATGCTACCTCATGCTTTGCCCAACGGTGGCATGTTGTAGAAAATATTTGGAAACTGATTCTCCCGTACTTTGATGGATGAACGCCAATCGGTTGTGGAAACAGCGATTAAAATTTGATATTTCCGCAACAAACTGGCGTTGGTAACATAGCTTAAATAAAACTGCATTTATTTCAAAAATCGAGCCGATGACAATGTTTTTCCATCAATTGTACACAATTTGTACAGATCAGATTTTGTACGCGTATGTTGATTATACATGCAATTTTGCGAAAAGTCTCGTAGCGAAAATTCTTCCCCTGGCGCTTGCGTCATTTGCGAGATTACGGCAGTGTTGTGCTATGAATAACACAAAAATGGGTGTTAACAAATGCTTAAGTTGTTAACACCCAGTAACAAATTTACAATTTATATAACCATAAACATGTACATGTAAACGATTAAAACCTAACTCTGTTACAGCTAAAATGCCAATGAGCCTAAATAATTAAACAAATGAGATAAAAAAATGTGATTGTGAACCAGAACCATGGATATAAAATTAAATTATAATGCATTGATTGAAAATGCTGTTTTTGTTTTCCCAAAAATGACATTAACTTTTCGGACAACCCAATATGAGCTATCCTGATTTATCCTGATTTTTATTTTCATTCTTTCTGGTAGAGGCGAATGAACTGCAAAGTTTAAAGCCTCTTAAAAACAAAGAAGAAGAAGAAGATTCTTCCTGATTTTTTCAAATTATAGTTGGCAACTCTGGTTGCTCCACAAGTTTCGAACGCACCCTACACATCTATTTGTTTTTCTCCGTTCTTGTTGAATACTTATAATGATTTCTCATAATTGAGAAACAGAGAGGAATGTAATTTACAAAAACATGGATATTCGGAATTATTACCAGTTTTCATGCTAGAACAAATTAAAAGTAGCAGGAATATTAGGTTAATTGTAATACATGTTATTGTTGCTGTTTAATTAGATGTTAAATATTCTGACGAAAAATAGTAATAATATACTGAGAATGTGTAAAATTACCCCGAAAGTTATTTTTATTTGGGATGTTTGTCGAAAATAATAATACTCTAAACTAATTGGTAGCTTAAAAGAACAGTATCATTTTAGTATATTAATTTCCATTGTTTCTCCGAAAAAATTACAATTACAATTACATACCTATATATAAATAAATTTTTATGTTCAAATATTTCTTATTCTTCGCGAAAAACCGTATATGCAAAATCTATCTCTTATACGCGATTTAAATTACTGGTAGATGGGCAATCTTTTTTCTTGGAAATTGCAATCAAAAGTTGGAAATACTTTTCCAACAAAGTCATTGATGTAAATATGCTGTTGATAAACCGCACATACAGTGCGATCATATGGACGATTCAACAGTAACAGCAACTCACCCAAACAAGATTACGGAATGATTCAGCAGAAAAACAAGTAAACAGTCCCAAAATCGACCAGTCAGCGTCGTTATCTTGTGCACGTCACCGGTGCATAAAACTAGTCACTAGCAGACAGTCCGTCCGTCAGTCTTCGATCGTTCTTCGCTTGAGTCAGTTCCTTAGCATCGTCATCAGTATGTCGATAGTGCAGCTGGTGATTCTGCTCGTCACACCGATCATCCTGTTGGTAGTCTACGTGAAACAACGGTATTCCTTCTGGTCCCGTCAAAAAGTGCCCTTCATCGAGCCACTATTTCCGTTAGGATCATTCCAAAATGTGCACAACAAATCTTTCGCCGATATTTCCCGGGAACAGTACAACCAGATGAAGGATAGGGGACCATTCCACGGATTGTATTTCCTCCTGCAACCACTCGTTGCTATTACCGATCTCGATCTGATCAAAACGGTCACCATCAAGGATTTCAACTATTTCCCCGATCGTGGAGTGTTTCATAATCCGAAGCGCGATCCTCTCAGTGCTCATCTCTTCTCCATCGAGGGTAACAAATGGCGCACGCTGCGAGCCCGACTGACACCCACGTTCACATCGGGCAAGATGAAGATGATGTTCCCAACATTGGCCGCCGTTGGGGACAACTTCTCGGCGTTCCTGGTAAAGACGGTCGCTGAGGGGCGGGAGCTGGAGATCAAGGATTACGTGGCACGCTTCACGACGGACGTGATCGGTAGCTGTGCCTTCGGGATCGAGTGCAACAGCTTCGAGGATCCAAACAGTCAGTTCCGGAAGTTCGGTGGGCTGATTTTCGACAAACCAAGACACTCCCAACCGGTGCGTCTCTTTCTGAAACTTTTCCCGGAGGTGGGTCGGCGACTGGGCATGAAATCGCTGCGGGACGAACCGAGCCAATTTTTCGGCAGGTTGGTGAAGGATACGGTGGATTATCGCGAGAAGAATAACATCACGCGTAAGGATTTTATGAGCTTACTGATCGAGTTGAAGAATACCGGAGGACAGCTGACGATCGATGAGGTTGCGGCACAGGCGTTTATATTCTTCGGTGCCGGATTCGAGACCTCCTCATCCAATCAGACGTTCTGTCTGTATGAGCTGGCATTGAATCAGGAGTGTCAGGAGAAGGCCAGAAAGTGTGTTCAGGAGGCTCTCAAGAAGCACGGAGGATTGACGTACGAAGCGGTGTCCGATATGGCTTATCTCGACCAGTGCATTAAAGGTATGTTTATTCATGTTTCGAAAACCATAATTTATTGAAACCATTTTACAGAAACACTTCGTTTGTATCCATCCCTCCCGGTGCTGGAACGGAAAACGGTGCAAAATTATCGAATCCCTGACAGTGACGTTGTGATTCCAAAGGGCATGAAGGTTCAAATACCCGTCTTCGCGATCCATCGAGATGAGCAGTATTACCCGAATCCGGAAGTGTTCGATCCCGATCGTTTTTGTCCGGATGAAGTGGTCAAACGCCATATTTGTTCATTTCTGCCATTCGGGGAAGGCCCACGCGCCTGTATTGGACTGCGCTTCGGGATGATGCAGTCTAGGGTGGGACTGGCGACCATTTTGAGTAATTTCAAATTTAACATTTGCCCGAAAACGGCAGTACCTCTGCAGTATTCAGCCAGTGCGAATGTGCTGCAACCAAAGGAAGGTTTGTGGCTAAAAGTTGAGCCACTCTAGTAATGATTTTTAAATATTTTTTTCCGACATTCTCGTATAATCAATAAAGCGATAAAGGCTGTCAAAAACGAATACAATAATATTCCTTTTGAAACTCAAACCAACCGGCCCACCCCCAAACGACCACGAACATAAAATTCGCGGCTTTACAAGCTCAGCATCCAAGCCTGTTCCGGTCCATCGTTATCTTCAAAGAGGTTATCCACCGTGGAGCAATAATGTTCCGCTGATCGAATTTAAAACTCCAAAATTTCCTTCCAATCCCGAGGCTTAACGCACTTACTCATCGATAGCTCGGATTCTTCGAAATTAGAGGGGGAAGTCTGAATTTAGAATTCCGGAATGCACTCAGCGGGAGACTAACGAGGATTCCAACGTATTCATCTCATCTTTTCACAAAGGCACCAAGAGAAGAGGAAGGAGCCTTGGATAAAAAGAACAAAAAAAGAACACCGAACGTATTACCGATTCCCATTGTTCCGCGGGCACGAGCTAAACTTGGCATGAATAATTATGCCTTAATGAAATTCATCTTTTACCATTTATTGGATTTTTTCCCAGTTCGATATTTTTCCGCCACCCACTCGCCGCGTTCGAGTCGGCCGGATTTCTTGTGCCTTCGTTAGAAAGGGAACTCTTCTGCAAAAAGGGGGAATACAAAATATTCGATTCATTTAATCAAAGACCGATTTGATTATTGGTCCTCCCTTCTGCCAACAGGTCCATGGTTTGTGCCTTTTTTCCTATCTATATGTTCATTCGCTACCTCTTTTCGAATCGCGGGCCTCGGAAACTGGCCAACGCAAGTGGAATTAAATCGCAATTATGCTGACAAATTGACGATCGGATTGCAGCTTTGTTCCTCGCATCGACATCTCCCGTTTAGCGTGAGACGGAAAGCGTAATGGCTGTCATCAATTTGAAGTGATTCTCCTACTTTTAGCGGAAGCCAATGCGGCGACGAATGGTGGATTTATTCTAGCAGGTGATAGAATTAATTGAAAGCTCTTTATCAGCTGAAATTGGCCATCAGTCAATTCCGGCTGGTGGGAAGCTTAAAACCGAATCCGCATATCCTTAAGGGGGGTTGGAACAGTTGCTGAGACACATTCGACAAGAAGTTGACAATTGACAAGAATTTATGCAGCCTATATACCGGATAGCAATTTCAAATCCAAAAATTTAAGACGGATTTCGGATTTCAGCGATGCGAACCGAAACTTCAAATTCCCGCTCGTGGGGAACACTGGGGAATCTTTCAATCAGACACTTTTAGGAAACAACTTTCCGTGGAGAGCAAAGTTTTATTCTCTTCCTCAACGGCCATCAGCTTCGATTTTGGATTCTTTTGTTTTAGAGGAAAATCTGCCTCAGCCACTCTGGCAGTTTCTCCCGCCACCGGGGAGAGGAAGGTACCAATCTGGACCTTGGAAAACGGAAAACTTTCCCGAGAGCGGCAGGAAAAAAACATTATCCTTCATGTGTCGTACATGGCAGTCAATATAACTCTCCGCTTACTCCCGCGCACTCACCGCACCGCACCGATGGAAGATTGTTCCGTCTTTATGTTTTTTTCCTCTGCCTTCGGCCATGGAACCAGCTTCCCAACCAAAGACACGTTGAGATCCGGCCGGGAACGGCGATTTCTATTTTATGAACATGCAGAAAAACTTTCGCCAACTTCCTTTTCTCGCAATTTAAAAAAAGACGAGGAATAGATGGGCTTGTCGGGAGTCGTATGGAGGAGGATAAAAAGTTTGAGACACATTTTCCCGTACCTCACCAGTTCGCATTGACTGCCTCTGCGCGTTTTGGTTCTTTGTTTCGCAGCCTTGGAACATAAGTTTTTTCCTCCTGCTTTCTGAAAAATTAAGAGAAAGAGAAGGAGATATCCAAAGTTTTCTACTTGGCCATTGTTTCAATCTGGGACCGAAGAAAAAGATTCTGCCAACCAATATGAGACGGGAGTGATAAGACCGAGGCAAAGTTTGTACCTTTTTTGATTAAATCAGTTTCCATAGTCCCGGTTTTTCGAGTTTGATTCTCCGCAGCTGAAATGGTACCAACAGCAGAGAGAGAGAGATACAGAAGGGGACCAATCGATCCGAACATATTTCGGCCACCAAACGATTTCATCGTAATTCAATTTTGTGTTTTACATTGTTCGGTTATGAAACTCTCGTTGCAAAATTGATGAGTTCTGTGGAAAGTGACATCGACGAGGGGCCGGCTAAAACCATCGGGCGTAACCGAACCGTTGTTTGACCGTTTTGTTTTGGATCGAAGTTTTTCAATTGTTTCTCGAACATTTTTTACTACTGATATTTGGTGTTCCGAACGATTGCCAAACGTTCTTTCTAACAACTCAGCTCCAATGCAGCAATCCGATGTACCAACCGAATAAGTGAATATTTTTCTCTTGATTTCCATTAAATACATGTTTCGTTCGTTATTTTGTTTTAGAATTGTATTTTATAGTAGTAGCATAGGTCAAGTGCCAATCAATGCACCAAAACGGAAATAAAATGGATGATTGTAATGAGAGATGATTCTGAGCGCATGGGCACATGCCTTTCTGCTATATCCCTCATGTAACTGTGGAATTGCACTTAGACTCTGGCCCACTTTGAATTCAAAACACAGAAATCAACTCGATTAATAAAAGTAAAATAAAATAGTGGTAAAAATTATTTTTTGTTATTGAGTTTGCATATACAAATTCTCAATGAATGGATATTTTGGACGATTTCGGGAAAGTACAAACTCTGTATTATGCTGCGTTCGCGCAAATTCTGTAAATGCATTCTATGGTAGAAAATTCCGTCTGTTCAACACGGTAGTAAAATAGAACTGGATCGATCATGTAGAGTATAATTGGCATACGCAACTAAGATGATTTTCGAATATATTCCAGCCATGCCAAACCGATATACTGGATCTCAGATTTTCGTGAAAAATTGTAGTTTTGTCCCTTAACGCAAAATATTAGACCCGTGTTTTTCCATTAGGGTGACAGAGAGGCCCACTTTCCTGATTTTTCAAGATTTCCCAGACTTTTTGGGACTTTTTTCCCTGGTATCCTGACAAACACTCTATTTTGCCCGATTTTTCGGAAATGATCCTGATGCAGCAACCAAAAAACCAGACGGGTTTTGTATACCCAAAATTATCAATAGGCTCGAGCCTAAATAAATAGATCTCTCTTGCACGATCCATATTGAGGATTGTGTTAGTCATAAATAGATAGGTCTGGTTAATCTTGAATAAACAAAAAACATCTTTATCGCACGATCCTTATTGAGGATCGTGTGAGTCAGTTTTATGATAAGGCCGGTCGATGCCGGGCCTAAATAAATACATCCCTCCCGCACGATCCTTGTTTGTGGATCGTGTGATTCATAGGTCTAGTTTTAAGATAGGAATTTTTGATAATGTTTTGGTGTTACGATAGCGGGGAGCTTATCGTAAGTTCGTTTTGTTCATTATAAACAAAGTAGGTTTCGTTAAGATGAATCAGAAAAATAAAAGGGAGTCGGTAGTTAGACGCGAAAGAGGACGGTCGTTGTCCCTCGTAATAGAACATAAAGAAATCCAGTTGCCTAGACCGCTAGGCAACGCCTCTCACTGATTTTTTCTGATTGTTGTACTTTTCACTTAATCTGAATGAATATTATTCGTAATAAAAAACAAGAAGTGGGTTATATCTATGATATAACCGCAAGGTAGACGTAGGACTACCATTGGTTCGGTATTCATTTGTTTGAAATTGCATCTGATTCAATTCTTGATTAACGAATGAATGAATATTTCGAATGATTGCTGAAAGTTTTTCTTTTAAGTGTGTGGGTGGATGAGTAAGGAATTGTTATTAACATAAAATTCAACTGTTTCGAACTTGTTGGTGGCCCCGAAACGAACCGATGAAATTTGAGTGGCCTTGTAAAAGCAACTGAATATGTTCGATACGTGATTAATTTTTGTTTTCGTGAGAATAACACGAGATTTTTCATGATCACTCCATGCGCAGAATAGAAACTGAGTGCGCCATTTCATGGTGAAAACAAAATAAAGTCTATATAACCTTGCATAAAATTCATTTCGTTTTTATTGTGATGCGGCAATTTTTCATGACTGTTCCATGCGGAAGCAGAACAGAAACTGATGCTATTGGATTGCATCACGGGAACACCAAGTCGAATGCGTAAATGGGTGCGAATATTCCTTCGCTCGGACACATTCACATGCAAACAATTTTTCACGACTGTTCCATGCTAAAACAGAACAGAAACTGATGAGAGTAAAAGTACTCACGCCTTGCATGTGCCCGCTATGGTTTCCCAAACACTAATGCAAGCGAGCAAAAGAAATCCCAGCTTGCATGTATTCGCTATGACGGTTTCTCCAGGAGCCTAGATTTTGCGTCCGTGTTTGGGAACACATTGCAATCACCAATCATCATCAATGAGCTAGATTGTTATGACATCAATAGCTTGCTTTCAAAGCAATTTTTAAGCTATTGAAACAATTTTTTGGACCATTAAGTGACAATAATATAAATCGTTGACATTTTATCTTTCGGATGAATTGATTATTATACCACTCCATTCAGCCGGTAAAGAGGTATTAACGTTCAGAACCTTGCAGTCCAGCGTCACTCTCTCGCTTTCGAAATTTTGAACTTACACACCGGTACAGAAATGAAAGACGTAGTCCTACGTCAATACAAAGTATTACTGGTTGAAAATGACAACTGTCATATTAACATTCATTAAAAAAAAATCTCCGGTCCGCATTTGTATAGTGTTTGATTGTTTCGTTTATTATCTATCTATTCCAAAGCAATCCGCGTTTTCGAATCGCATTTATCGAAGCAATTAAAAAGCATTTAATTTCTGTCGACATTTATTAAAGCTTGAATTTGGCGTGAAAAAATATAAATAACTACTTGATGCTTTTTGAATGCTTAAAATATGCATAATATGCTCTAACTCTTACTTAACCATTTGTTTTTCATTTTTATGCGGTTTTCATAAAAAATAATTCTCATAGTATAAATTATTATCCGATACAATTTTTGTTTCATACTTACGAAAAAAAACTATTACGTAGAATTATATCTAGAATTATGTATTCGATAAGGAAAATCAAATTTTAATTTTTAATTTTTATTCTAAATTTTTTTATTCCACATTTATTCCACCTGCAAACCCTATAAGATTTTCGCTTCACAAAGAGAGAAAAAAAGAAACTCAATGCCGTCAACGCGTCATCGAATAAATGACGAAAAAATGACATTGAGGATAGTGCTATGAGGTTTTTTCCCCTCACTCCAGGATCTCACATCAAGAATACCAGATTTATATATGGAAGATTTCATATGTATACTATGTAATATTCTTATGCGGTTCAAAATTTTAATTAAAAAAACTGGCTTTATTGTCGAATCGCAAGAGATCATCCAAGTCAGTCGCTTTCGGAAGGAGAAGTCGGTTCTGTTGAAGAAATGAAGCCGGATACTGCCTCTACAGAATAACACAGGTTCAGGTTCCTGCAAAATTTACTTGTGGGCAAAAACTTCGACTCTATGTACAGCATAAAAAAAAGTAAAAAAAGTTACGGTTAAACGGTTTCATTGTGATAAAACATAATAATAATACAGATAATGTACTAAAAGCTAGAAAATAATTAAACAAGTATTAGTTAGTAGTTATCACACCCCTTCCTTTAATCACGATTTTCTTTTAGTCTCATCAATGTCCTAGATTTTTTTCAATTTTCTAGTTTTTAGTACTTTATCTGTATTATTAGTATATTTCTCTACAATAAAAACATTCCACAATTTTGTAAGATGTTTGATATTTGCCTATTTTTTCGGAATGTTTTCATGATGTATTGTATTCTATTAGTAAAATCATTTCATTTCATACCGATAATGATGAGATTGCAAAAAAAAAACCATTTTGTGCCGGCGACCCTTCTGAATTCATGTTGTTCATAACGTTGTTTGTTCTCCAAGTCAAGTTCATTCATTTGATACACATATCCCAATTGACATTTTTATAAACTGATATGAAATTAGCCATTTTATAGTGGTGGCCAAATTCGGATTTTCCAAGATAATGGAATACACAGTATAATAATGACAGCAGAAATAAACGTGTGTTCCAAATCTCAGAACAACTGGTCAAAAGGAACGGGGTCAGATTTTTATTAATGTGGGCAAACCATACAGACATACATCCATACATACAAACAGGTCAAGTTGAATGAAACCGTTTAAAAAAGTGATTGGTTATTTTGTTACAGCGGTCATCTTGAATTTGCATTTTTTTAAAACAACTGTGTTCTACTAGTCAAGTCCTTTCAATTTAATACCCATATTGATGAGGGTTTCGAAAAAAAATATATCGCCATTTGGTTGTGGCGGCCATTTTGGATTTGCATTCCTCGTGAATATCTGTGTTATACTAGTCTAGCCCTTTCATTTGTATCCATATTGATTGGGTTTTGAAAAATACTATATATATCGCCATTTTGTTGTGGCGGCCGATCTTAATTTGCATTCCTCATGTATAACTGTGTTCTACTAGTCAAGCCCGTTTATTTGATACCCATATTGTTGGGGTTTTGAGAAAATATGTAATCCGCCATTTTGTTTGTGGTGGCGGCCATTTTGGATTTGTATTTTTCAAAAATAAGTATGTTATACTGGTCAAGCCCTTTCATTTGATACCCATAATAAAGGGGTTTTGAGAAAATATGCAATCCGCCATTTTAAGGTGGCGCCCAATTTGGATTTGCATTTTACAAAAATAATTGTGTTCTACTAATCAATCCCTCTTATTTGATATACATATTTATGGGGTTCTGAGAGAATATGTAATCCGCCATTTTGTGGTGGCGGCCATTTTGGATTTGCCCTTTCATTCGATACCCATATTGATGGGATTTTGGGAATTTTGTAGCGGCCGCCATCTTGGATTTTCTAGATCATGGAATACGCAGTTTTATAATCACACCAGAGATAAAGATGTGTTCCAAATTTTAGATCAAACGGTCAACAGGAAGGGGGTTAAATTCTTTTAATGTGGTACAGCACTACATACAAAGTTACAAAGTTACAAAGTTACAAAGTTACAAAGTTACAAAGTTACAAAGTTACAAAGTTACAAAGTTACAAAGTTACAAAGTTACAAAGTTACAAAGTTACAAAGTTACAAAGTTACAAAGTCACAAACATACAAAAGGGTCAACCTAGATAAAACCGTTTAATAAATAAGTGCAAATCATAATTATATTACGTTTACCGAGATAAAATTCTTTTTTTTATGACTCGATTATCCGGAG
The DNA here is from genome assembly GCF_029784135.1 of Toxorhynchites rutilus septentrionalis. Taxonomy (NCBI): domain Eukaryota; kingdom Metazoa; phylum Arthropoda; class Insecta; order Diptera; family Culicidae; genus Toxorhynchites; species Toxorhynchites rutilus. Next base: position 9,930,630 of record NC_073745.1, read on the forward strand.
GATTCGATTATCCGGAGTGAAAAAAAAATCAATACTCCGGATAATCGAGTCCGACATAGAAAAGTTGTTACTGAAAAAACATTTCTCCTTCCTCAAGTGTATTGTCATTGTTCAAAATGCGTATTTTGTAACAATGTAACGAGTCAAACTTTTAAAATGTATATAAATTTGAAAATATTTGGAGAGAAAACATAAGTTACTTCTAGGACAAAGTTTTGCAAAAGTAGCTGTTTTTTTTGCTATATATATTTGTAAATAAACGCAAAAATGTTTTTTTTTTAGGGAACAGTATGTGAACTGTAAATTAAGTATGTAAAAATGTTTAATTAGCTAATTTTTTAACTAGCTTCTGGGAAGACTCATAGACGATTTGGAGAGTGTCTGTGAACTGACATTAACAAAAATATCAATATAACGATTCCTTTGCTTGCCAGAAAAAAATGTGTTCTGTCGCGATAAATTTCGATGTTTAAAATATTCTCAATCGTCCGAATCGAAAAAAAAATGGAAAAAATGCGACTCGAATAAAAAATCTAACGGTAATGGGAATGCGAATATATTTGGAGAAAATAAAATAATATAAATAGTAATTTTGAGCGATTACTAGCATTACAGAGATACTCGTATATAACACTGTTGCTACTCGCTTCCACGCTGCTGTTTCTTTCAGCAAACACCCCACATAGGATTCCTGGCAGAGGAAAAGAAAGCCGCTGAGGATATGCCGTCTTAGCAAAAGGGACAAGTTAAATCTCTCATCCCCACACCAGTTGAAAAAAAAAACATAAAACATGGAAAGAGTGCCCGTCAAATATGGTTCCTGAAGAATGAAGTTCCCTTCGTCTGTCTCCTGGGTTTCACCTGTGCGGAAGCAATTCGGAGGACTATAATATACACAATCCATCACTTTTACCTGCATCTGTGGTTCATCTTCGCAAGGAGGTTGATGATCCGAGCTAACCCAACACCAAAAAAAAAATAAAACAGGTTACGATCCGAAGCAAGACGAAAAAGGGAAAACTGTACCAAGCGTTTGTAAGAGGATAATGTATGAAATTATCCACATATGTCATACGATATGATATCATCTTTCATCATCATACAAATTTATGTGCTTGAAATATTAAGTACAACGTTTCACGCTCTGGTCCTTCGAAGGAAGCGTCGGCCGCCGTACCAATCCCATCCCATCCTTACCCATCCATTGGGTGAAGCAGCTCCGCTTGTCTGCAATTGTATTTTGGCTCACAGTTTTTCTAATAGCTTTCCCAGCGGCGGACAACTTCTATGGATTCTCCCTCTTGTCTGTCGACAAATTGTTGATCCACTCGATCCCAGACGTAGTCGGAGGCTTCACCGAGGCACTACAAGTTTCGTGTTTTTCTTTCGACGAATTAGGCCACTGTCGAAATCGATCGTTGACAAAATTCGATACCCTTCCGATGGTATTGAATTTTAATTGAGGGAATATTCTACGCAACAGAAGGTGTAGAGCACGACGCTGGGTCAAGATCAGCTCGACGCCGACTTTGGCTTCCCCGAAAAAAAAAATGTTGTCACGGGGAATGAATTCTCTACAACTTCGCAGAAATGATTAATCAATTCTTTCTGGTCGGAAAAAAGAAACCCGGAATCTTCCAATCACATTCACCTGATTGAAAGTTTCATCTAAATTCAATGACATCCATGCTACAGTTTATCTGCAATTTCTTTGATTACATCGCATTCGTTCTTCGCAGGGGAACTCTTATCAACTACAGCGCTCCGTGATGAAAAACTACAAGCGGAATACAAATTCCTTTCATCCCGCATCGGAGCACTTTCCGTCCTTTCAATTTAATACCCATATTGATGAGGGTTTCGAAAAAAAATATATCGCCATTTGGTTGTGGCGGCCATTTTGGATTTGCATTCCTCGTGAATATCTGTGTTATACTAGTCTAGCCCTTTCATTTGTATCCATATTGATTGGGTTTTGAAAAATACTATATATATCGCCATTTTGTTGTGGCGGCCGATCTTAATTTGCATTCCTCATGTATAACTGTGTTCTACTAGTCAAGCCCGTTTATTTGATACCCATATTGTTGGGGTTTTGAGAAAATATGTAATCCGCCATTTTGTTTGTGGTGGCGGCCATTTTGGATTTGTATTTTTCAAAAATAAGTATGTTATACTGGTCAAGCCCTTTCATTTGATACCCATAATAAAGGGGTTTTGAGAAAATATGCAATCCGCCATTTTAAGGTGGCGCCCAATTTGGATTTGCATTTTACAAAAATAATTGTGTTCTACTAATCAATCCCTCTTATTTGATATACATATTTATGGGGTTCTGAGAGAATATGTAATCCGCCATTTTGTGGTGGCGGCCATTTTGGATTTGCCCTTTCATTCGATACCCATATTGATGGGATTTTGGGAATTTTGTAGCGGCCGCCATCTTGGATTTTCTAGATCATGGAATACGCAGTTTTATAATCACACCAGAGATAAAGATGTGTTCCAAATTTTAGATCAAACGGTCAACAGGAAGGGGGTTAAATTCTTTTAATGTGGTACAGCACTACATACAAAGTTACAAAGTTACAAAGTTACAAAGTTACAAAGTTACAAAGTTACAAAGTTACAAAGTTACAAAGTTACAAAGTTACAAAGTTACAAAGTTACAAAGTTACAAAGTTACAAAGTTACAAAGTCACAAACATACAAAAGGGTCAACCTAGATAAAACCGTTTAATAAATAAGTGCAAATCATAATTATATTACGTTTACCGAGATAAAATTCTTTTTTTTATGACTCGATTATCCGGAGGATTCGATTATCCGGAGTGAAAAAAAAATCAATACTCCGGATAATCGAGTCCGACATAGAAAAGTTGTTACTGAAAAAACATTTCTCCTTCCTCAAGTGTATTGTCATTGTTCAAAATGCGTATTTTGTAACAATGTAACGAGTCAAACTTTTAAAATGTATATAAATTTGAAAATATTTGGAGAGAAAACATAAGTTACTTCTAGGACAAAGTTTTGCAAAAGTAGCTGTTTTTTTTGCTATATATATTTGTAAATAAACGCAAAAATGTTTTTTTTTTAGGGAACAGTATGTGAACTGTAAATTAAGTATGTAAAAATGTTTAATTAGCTAATTTTTTAACTAGCTTCTGGGAAGACTCATAGACGATTTGGAGAGTGTCTGTGAACTGACATTAACAAAAATATCAATATAACGATTCCTTTGCTTGCCAGAAAAAAATGTGTTCTGTCGCGATAAATTTCGATGTTTAAAATATTCTCAATCGTCCGAATCGAAAAAAAAATGGAAAAAATGCGACTCGAATAAAAAATCTAACGGTAATGGGAATGCGAATATATTTGGAGAAAATAAAATAATATAAATAGTAATTTTGAGCGATTACTAGCATTACAGAGATACTCGTATATAACACTGTTGCTACTCGCTTCCACGCTGCTGTTTCTTTCAGCAAACACCCCACATAGGATTCCTGGCAGAGGAAAAGAAAGCCGCTGAGGATATGCCGTCTTAGCAAAAGGGACAAGTTAAATCTCTCATCCCCACACCAGTTGAAAAAAAAAACATAAAACATGGAAAGAGTGCCCGTCAAATATGGTTCCTGAAGAATGAAGTTCCCTTCGTCTGTCTCCTGGGTTTCACCTGTGCGGAAGCAATTCGGAGGACTATAATATACACAATCCATCACTTTTACCTGCATCTGTGGTTCATCTTCGCAAGGAGGTTGATGATCCGAGCTAACCCAACACCAAAAAAAAAATAAAACAGGTTACGATCCGAAGCAAGACGAAAAAGGGAAAACTGTACCAAGCGTTTGTAAGAGGATAATGTATGAAATTATCCACATATGTCATACGATATGATATCATCTTTCATCATCATACAAATTTATGTGCTTGAAATATTAAGTACAACGTTTCACGCTCTGGTCCTTCGAAGGAAGCGTCGGCCGCCGTACCAATCCCATCCCATCCTTACCCATCCATTGGGTGAAGCAGCTCCGCTTGTCTGCAATTGTATTTTGGCTCACAGTTTTTCTAATAGCTTTCCCAGCGGCGGACAACTTCTATGGATTCTCCCTCTTGTCTGTCGACAAATTGTTGATCCACTCGATCCCAGACGTAGTCGGAGGCTTCACCGAGGCACTACAAGTTTCGTGTTTTTCTTTCGACGAATTAGGCCACTGTCGAAATCGATCGTTGACAAAATTCGATACCCTTCCGATGGTATTGAATTTTAATTGAGGGAATATTCTACGCAACAGAAGGTGTAGAGCACGACGCTGGGTCAAGATCAGCTCGACGCCGACTTTGGCTTCCCCGAAAAAAAAAATGTTGTCACGGGGAATGAATTCTCTACAACTTCGCAGAAATGATTAATCAATTCTTTCTGGTCGGAAAAAAGAAACCCGGAATCTTCCAATCACATTCACCTGATTGAAAGTTTCATCTAAATTCAATGACATCCATGCTACAGTTTATCTGCAATTTCTTTGATTACATCGCATTCGTTCTTCGCAGGGGAACTCTTATCAACTACAGCGCTCCGTGATGAAAAACTACAAGCGGAATACAAATTCCTTTCATCCCGCATCGGAGCACTTTCCGAGCCACGGCAACGGGAAATAGGAATTCCTTTTGATCCTGCGACATATCGCCGGAAATCAGCTCCAGTGGCGAAGTAGAGTCAACAGTTCGTCTCTCTGTCTCTGTCTCTCTAATTTATAGCTCACCACTTTTCCATTCTTCGGGTTCCGAGGCAGCGCCCGGCTGGTCGACATAATCTGCCACCGCTGCTGCCAAGCTGGTCAATGCATTCCCGATGAACGAAGAAAATCTACTTGCTTCTTTTTGTGCGCTTTTCGAAGCAATTTTCTTAATGGGTGCCTTCATCTTACCTGCAATGAAAAAAGAGAAGAGAAATAGTAAGAACAGCACCGTTACTGTTATGATCGCATCCTGTCCCCAGTCTTTCAGTATTCTGCATCCATTTATAATCATCTGTACTGTTTCTAACTCACAGCCATCCTGGGGATTGCCGCTAAGAAAAAAAAAACATCGGAAACTGTCGTCATTATTGGTAAACGGAGGTATCACGACCACTCTGGAGTGCCACTCGTGGGTGCAGTTCTTATAAGATTCCATCCCACATCCTCAGTCGGTTCCATTCGATGAGCTTCCATTACTGCCCTCTTGAAGTTCGCATCCTTATTGAATAGAAATGCGCCCGCTAGAAAAAAAAAAGCACAGCATCCCACCGCAACTATCTCACGCTGGGTGACGTGTGAAAATTGCAGCATTTTCTCACCTCCAACAGTGGGTAAATATTTTATTCACACCCCCCCACGAGGTGCCACTCAGCTCTCTCGTAGCGAGGGTTGGGTGAGGGGGTAAACACTTTTTCTAACCGCAGGAGGTACTGCCGTGATAGTCGGTTTTCACCGACATCGGAAAAATGCAACCTGGGCGGCTGCTGGACAGAAGCCGGCTGCGGTGAGCGCGAGGACATCGTCGGGGAAAGATCATATGTAAATGGCACTTTGTCACCGTTGGGGAACCCCGCCGAAGGAATAACGGTGGTGAAATGGATGCATCGCCCGTTTACCTAAGGTTGCTTCCTTTTAGTGTTTGTTTTTTTTTCTGTTGCTTCTGGTACCAGTTTTTAATGCATTTTCGCTCATCTGTTGCGGAATGTTTGATTGAGGGGGTGGAGGGAAAGTAAGCTTGCAAAGTGCAGTCAGTCGGCATGGTGTGGAGAAACACTTTCAATAGCGTTTTCATCTCTCTATTTGTATTTGATTTGTTTTTTTCTTCATCGAGGAAACCTCTTTGAAAGATTGAACTTATAGTATTGTATTGGCGATGTAAAGGGTAGATTTAAATATCATTGCACGACTGTTATTTTGGTGATACTTTGAAAGTTGAACAACCAATTCAAAATGAAAGTGAATCATTCGACTGCTTTCCCCATAAATGCAAACATTGTGTTTTACAACAACGATGATCATCTCTTTCTAATTTCAATAATCTTATAACGTAGGGGCTAGAACAGAAAGAGCGAGTGAATACCGATCTCATATTGATTGAATGCATTATAACCGTATTTTGAATTTTTTTTTAAATTTAATTTTCGTTTTTAGGTTGTTCGAAAAATCAAATACTTTTTTTCCAAAAAAGAACCTTTTTTCAAAAATTTAAAAATTTTTATGTATTGGACGGATTTAGATGATCGCCATATCAAATTAAAGCCAATGAGCTAATCTTCTTTCGAAGAAAATTACACTTGTAAAAAGAGGATTTTGTTCTCGTAATCATTGATTGCATTTGTTTTTTGGTTGTTTTCATGGTGCTATATTTTTTTAAATTTTTTTCTGAAAGATGAGGTTTTTTTTATATTACATATCAAAAAATCAGAGACACGTTTTTTATTGTTTCTGAGTTCTGATTTTTCACAGTTAACCGATGGGCTGAAAAATAAAGTTTTCTCCTTTTATTCAAAATTGATTGCACTCGCGGAAAAAATTGGATACTTGAAACTTAGACCTAGTCTAGTCGCCTAGGAATTGTGAACAAAGACTGAAAACATGTTGATTTTCAAAAATCATAACCCAAAAACGAAACAAAACGCCTCTCTGATTTTTAGATATGTTCCATACATCCATTAGCCATTTTAATATCTAAACACTGGAGTCGCTGCCGCGTAGAAAAATCGCATACATTCCAAAATCCACGTAAAAATAAACCGCGCAAATTTCAAAACCTGTACAAAAATCTAACAAACAGTAGTGAATTATTAGTTTAGAATGCAAACCATATTCTAACAATTGATTAACTGATTTTTTTGCACGATACAATCATGCCATCTGTTTCTTCTTCTATTTCTCAGCTACTAAATAATCAGTGATACAAAACAAACTTATTTCGTGAAAAGTCACATCAATTAGCACATAAAATCTGTTTACACTGGAATCACTTTTTACGCGGTTGATACGTGCCGCGTAAATTATGAAATCCGCCTGAAAGAAACCACGTAAATTCCAAAGTTCGCATTAAAATAAACCGCCTAAAATTCCTAAAAAATAAAAAAAAGTCGCCTAAAAAGCGACTTCACTGTATATACAAACAAGCACTATTTTTCTAACTTTTTTGTGAAAACGAATACATTCAAAATTTCTCACATGGGAAATATAAAATTTATCACGCACGAAATATATTAGGTCGAAGACATCGGAATCCGTTATGTTTCCGGTAGATAACTGTAATGGTCGATATCTCATTCTGATCTTCAAATTTAAGGGGAATCATTCTGTACTTTGTTTTTTGTTTGGTCCATTCAGTTGTGGTTAACGAGATGGTAAAAATAGAAGTCAACAGAAAAAAAAAATCGGATTATTTTTTTTATTGACGCGACCATCTCCGATTTTTTTCAACATTGTACATGTGGTGGCAGTTACCTAAAATCAGAACTTTCGTTATCAGACGAACAATTTCTACTACGACCATTTTTTTTATAAGGGCGTATCCAGAAAACACCCAGGTTTTTTTTAAGTGGGGGATACGTACCTCGTAAAAAAAACCGCGTTAATTGGAAAATCCGCGTAAAAAATAACCGCGTTCATTGGAAAATCCGCGTAAAAAATAACCGCGTTCATTGGAAAATCCGCGTAAAAAAAACCGCATTAATTGAAAAATCCGCGTAAAAAAACTCGTAAAAAAAAACTGCGCAAAAAAAACGCGTAAAAAAACCTGGGTGTAGATTCAATTTTTTACATAAAATTTACATGATATTACATGACTCGAAATCTAGGTGTCTGATGAGTTTTTGGGATATTTATGAACTATTTAGGAAAAATAATGTTCTGAATACACTTTAAAAAACCTTACTCAAAAGCTTAATCTAATTAAAAAAATCTTCATGGCTCAAAAGATGTACCTATCGATTAAAAAAAAACCATTAGAAAACTCTTTCGATGTTACAAACTTTCACATAATTTTTTTTCGAATTTTCAATACTCATACTCGTAACCATTGACGAAAGGTGAAATAAAAAATTGAATCTACATGCAATTCTACATGAAAAAGTAAGTTTAATGTTTTGTGGTAGGACTAACCGTTCTCGAGATATTTCAAGTTTTAGTTAATTGTGTTCGGGAAATGATAGAAAATCCATACTGCTGCTGATCATTACAACTGAGGATCCAACATCGTATAGAAAATTTACGAACGTTATATTCATTATGACGTTAAGTATACTTTTTATGTAAAATCGCATGTATATGTCACTTTCCTCAAAATTTACATCTTAATGTTGGCCAGTCTGGCACAGCACCACTATTGTAAAAAATTGGAATATTGAAAGGCTTTTCTAATAAAACAAATTTTAAAAAATATCGAAGGGGACATGTTTTGAACTATAAACATTGTTGATATTAAATACAATTTTTGAACAAGATTTTTTACGGTGTATTGAAGACATTATTTTTTTCTAAATATGTAATTTATTTCTCATCAACCTTGCTATACATCATTTTTCAATCAGACATCAGTTAGGGTCAGACAGGGTGGCACATAAGTAACGCAACCGATTTGCACAAAAAAAAATCGTAGAAAAAAATGTACTAAATCTTTATTCTCGAAAAAAACGATACATAGTCGACAACTGAACCGCTTAGGAACCAACACGCTCGATAGTTGCAGCGCGATCGTTATTTTCTTTTCCTTCAGAGAGCGTTGCCCGACTTATGCGCCACCCTGTAGATTACAAGTTGGGATTTTTTTAAAAAACTATTTTGAACACGTTCTTATAAATAATCAGTCGTATTAAAAATTGGTCATCTGATAATAAAAACTGTGATTTCAGGTAGCTCCAACATATTTGGAAAGTTTAAAAAAGCAATGGAAAGCAATATAAAACAATTTGCAAAAAGCTAGGTCCAAATATAACTTAATGTTTGGGTGCCTTTCTAATTGACAGAAAAAATAATGGGTTGATTATCACCGGAGCGTAACCTTGCCTAAACGAAGGTGGACAATCTAGCGATTTACCTGAATATGTTAGTGCTTAGAAGTATCTACACTCAAACTAACATTGGCTGAAAACGTTTCATCTTAGGCAGAAATGATGCCATTTCGTGTGTTGGAGGGTCAAATGCGCAAATAATGAGTTGTTTCTGTATTCTTTTCTCATTTCATTTGGGATTGTGCCAAAAAAATGTTTATACGACGTCAATGGGGATCGAACCAAGGCCGGCTGGAATGCAAAACTATTTCCCACGACCACGCTATCCATATAACTGCCAGTGCTGTTATAAAGAAGCGTGATAATACAACAAGACATGAAGTTGGAAAGTGTTTTCTAAGAGGATAAAGAAGAACATGAACGAGAATATGTCTTTCTCTGTCTGGGCCGTGTATTTGGCAAACTATACGAAAAGCTTTCATATGCTTTCATTTAAATATGTCTTCTCTTTCGCTCGCTCATGTTGGCTCTAGCATATATTGGGTTGGGGAAAAAGAAATGTCGCATTTCTGATCGAAATTTGACGCTTTATTTAACATACTTAAAATTATCCAATTTAAGTCAAATATGCGCCGTTTTGTTCGCAAACTTGTTGCCATTTAGAAGGCAACTTCATTATCCCTCCCTTATAAAACCCCCCTCCTTATTTGCGAAAAACTCAGACAGCCAGTTTTCGCAAGCCTCTTTTGAGGCCAACTTAGTATCACCAAGAGCGTTTTGCATGGACCGGAAGAGATGATAATCACTTGGAGCCAGGTCCGGACTATACGGTGGATGCAATAGGACATCCCATCCGAGCAGGCGTTGATTCGGTCTGAATTTTTTTTTTGCGTACAATCGTGTGGCACCCATACATCCAGCTTTTTTTGGAATCCAATCTTCTGCAAATGGTTCCAAACAGTTTTATGGTCTATACCCAGTTCTTGGCCAATCAAGCGAGTGCTCACATGCCGGTCTACTTGGATGATTTCAACGATTTTATCGGTTTCCACAACGATTGGCCTACCAGTAGGGGGTGTATCTTCGCCACTACACCAGCACGAAATCGATCAAACCAACGCTGTGCTGTGCGAATCGTTACAGTATCGGGTCCATAAACTACACGAATTTTTTCGGCCGCCTTCGTTGCAGTTTTACCTCGCAGGTAGTAAAAACGTAAAATATGGCGTATTTCTTGCTTGGTGGACTCCATCTTTGACGCGCTATAACTTGAGATTGAAAAGGACAATCACAACACTGTCAAAACGACACTTGTAGCACATATTGTCGTTTTTGAATAGCCGTATAGTATGACCCGATGCGATAAGTACAACACAAGATATGTTTGAGAGTAGCCATATATTGACAATATACGACATTTCTCTTTCCCCAACCCAATATATTATACATATGATATACATGTATTGGGGAGTAGAACATTTTTTGTTATTTTTAAGCTCATTTAATGTTATAAATCGGGATGCCAAAACATGTGCTTTGGGTATAGAAACGATTGTGAAAAAAATATAATCCCATTTTTACTTAATAGGTACGATTGGTCTTAAACTAAGAGTTAGTTTCAATAAGTTTTAGGAAACCAGTGTATTTCTCAAATGCAATGGGGAAACGCCCATACTTTTTAGAAATTTCCAATTGAAATACTAATCGCATTAAACCAAAAATGTCTGAAATTTTTTGGACATTAGAATAGCGAGGAAGAATAACGGGTCATAAAATTCCCGAAATTGTATTATTATACAGCCATTCTATGTCGAATCGGTATAGCGGATCTAAGATTTTCCTGAAAAGTGGTAGTGGTAGTTTTGTTCCTTTTCGCGATATATTACATCCGTATTTTTTTAATTTTTTTATTAGGGTGCAATTTTTCCACTTTTTTCCAAAAATTCATAATTTTTGAACTACATAACCGATGCAGATGGTCGACATATCAGACTAAAGCAAATTAGTCATTTTAGCCATTTCCAATTTCTAAATTCCAATTCCCAATTTCCAATTTCCAAAATTTCCAAAAAACAATTAGTCATTTCCGTAAAAATATCACGCTTGCAAAAAAATTTAATTTAGTTTTTGTAATAATTAATTGTATTTGTTTTTTACTGTTTCCATGGCTTTGGACTAGTGGGAGCTATATTTTTTTAAATTTTGCTTGAGAGCTGAAGTTTTTTTACATAACATATTTAAAAATCACAGAGAAATTTTTTTCGTTTTCGATTTACGATGATGTTGATTTGCACGATAAAATACCCTATGCAAAATATTAGCTCATTCGGACTTCATTTACTATTGTCGCAGATGTCAAAATTTAAGTTTTCAGAAAATCGAAAAATCACCCAAGTAAAGGGGAATAAAGCAAATCAGGGTTTAAAAAAAATTAGTGAAATGTCTTAGAATTGCATGAAACGTCGAGATTAACGGTTATCTCGAAAACATTTTTTTTTACTTTTCTCACTCGTTTTCTCGTCTGAAAAAAAAATCGATTTTTGACGAAACAATTTTTTTCAGAATAATTTAATAAGTCGCAAAATAAGCGACCTTTGTTGTTTCGGGCATAGAAAGATTTTGAGAAATTTCTTGAGAGGAGATGCAATACTTGTACGCTAGCGACAGCATACTTTCTAAAGGGTGTGTCACATCAAATTGCATCACGGAAAAAACGCTGTAGAAATTCGCCCAGTAGACCGATCCTTTTGAAAATTTTAGACAGTAAAATAGAAACTATTGAACAACTTTTGGCATTTTCTTTTTATTCATACTTGGAGCCCAAGCCCGTATGCTCGCACCTTCCTCTTTACCCCGTCCATAAGATTCTGTACAACGTCAGGTTGTAGTTTTTTTTGAACAGAAATCCATTTTCTCTTGAAGTCCGCCTCCGATTTGACAACTGTTGGGTTCTTCCGGAGGGCCTGCTTCATAATCGCCCAATATTTCTCTATTGGGCGAAGCTCCGGCGCGTTGGGCGGGTTCATTTCCTTTGGCACGAAGGTGACCCCGTTGGTTTCGTACCACTCCAACACGTCCTTTGAATAGTGGCACGAAGCGAGATCCGGCCAGATGATGGTCGGGCCCTCGTGCTGCTTCAATAGTGGTAGTAAGCGCTTCTGTAGGCACTCCTTAAGGTAAACCTGCCCGTTTACCGTGCCGGTCATCACGAAGGGGGCGCTCCGCTTTCCGCAAGAGCAGATCCCTTGCCACACCATGTACTTTTTGGCAAACTTGGATAGTTTCTGCTTGCGAATCTCCTCCGGAACGCTGAATTTGTCCTCTGCGGAGAAGACCAACAGGCTCGGCAGCTGGCGAAAGTCCGCTTTGACGTAGGTTTCGTCGTCCATTACCAGGCAATGCGGCTTCGTCAGCATTTCGGTGTACAGCTTCCGGGCTCGCGTCTTCCCCACCATGTTTTGCCTTCCGTCGCGGTTAGGAGCCTTCTGAACCTTGCATGTGCGCAGGCCCTCCAGCTGCTTGGTCCGCTGGACGAATGAACTTGACAAATTCAGCTTATTGGCGACATCCCGGACCGAACTTCTCGGATCACGTCTAAACTGCTTAACTACGCGCTTGTGATCTTTTTCACTGACGGAGCATCCATTTTTGCCGTTCTTCACCTTTCGGTCGATGGTTAGGTTCTCGAAGTATCGTTTTAGTACTCTGCTGACCGTGGATTGGACGATTCCCAGCATCTTACCGATGTCCCGATGTGACAACTCCGGATTCTCGAAATGAGTGCGCAGGATTAATTCACGACGCTCTTTTTCGTTCGACGACATTTTTCCAAATTTACGAAAAATTGACAGTGAAGCATGGCCAACGTGATCTTTACACTCTTATCTGATTATAAGCGAAAGCTGAAGATATAATTCCTAAAAATTAAATTTCTACAGCGTTTTTTCCGTGATGCAATTTGATGTGACACACCCTTTATGCAAGGGTGGAGTTTGCTTCGCAAATATTCTTGTTTCGCTATCCCCCTTCGTTGTTTCTATTCCAGCGGCTGCATAAATTGCCCGTTATTGACAGCTCTGTTCGGGAAAATACACAAATGGACAGAACAAATGTATGGGGAAATAGGAATGCTTCCAATTTTCATCAATTTAAACACTATATAGACTACGGGAATGTAATGTATAGCATATCAAACAAATCTCCGATTTCCGATTCTATTGGTATGCAAATCGTTAAAATTCGTTCGCAGCTAAAATAGTTATTATCGTAAACTTTATTTCATCAAAACGTGACCTATTTTCTGATTTGACACCCTTATAGTAAGACGTAGTCGTACGTCAAAACTCAAACTTTGACCGGTTTGCGCCATTCTCCCTTAAATCCGATTGAGCTGAAATTTTCTAAGATTGGGATAAATTAACCCTTTCGCTACGAGCGTCGTCTTTAGACGGCATGAGAGTGATACTGCACATCGATCACACCAGCGCGATGTGCATACTTTTCGGCGCAATGCTTCGTACAGCGGTAGCATTCGAAAGTTTACTAAATTATTCATCATCAAACACGAAAGAGAAATTTTTCATTCAAATCGTCATATCTCTGTATTGAAAGATCCTACAATGTTATAGGGATCAAATAAAAGCTGGTTGATAAGGTTTAATGGATTTACTATTAACTTAGTTGGCAAGAAAATGTGTTGTGCACAGAATTTTTATGAAAAAAAACCGAAATTGATTTTCTCGATATCGAAATGGGCACCTGAATTGAAAGGTTAGACGTAGTTCTACGTCAAAAAATGATTGCTAGATCATGTAAAAGTTGTTTACCTACAAAGTTTGACCTTAAGGTGAAGGTGGAAGCTAGCTATTGTAGTAGTACAGGTAAACCCACGTGTAAAAATGGGGTAATAGTGTTTGTGAGAGAGGAGCAAAGCACACGTAAATATATCAATTCACTTATCAGACTTTGTGGCGCTTCAATGACACGAGTATTTGAATACATTTGAAAAAATAAACAATTCAACACTAAAGTAAAATTTATGAACGATATGTTCCGATGAACAATGGCAAACATAAATATATATAAAAGGTGCATTGGCATATGAAGTAAAATTCTGATTATACGCGAGCGTATGCTAATTGGGGCTCTTTTGGTATTAACAAGTTCTTCCGCACAGTAACTCGAATTCCTTAATATTTTCCTTCGTTGATCGTATGTGTATGTATGTGAAAACAATACTCACGTTGGAGAGCCTCAACCCTTCTCTTCGTTGGCCGAGGCATTTTGATTGAATATAATACTATTCCGTTTACTGTTTTTGAAAGCATAGGCAGCCGTGGCAGTGTTCCGAGCTCTGTAATACAATTTTCTTACCCAATGTTAAAGTTGCTAAAACTTACATTATAGACCCATTAAATGTAAAAATAATAATTGTATTGATATCAACACAATTTTATTCTATTGATTTTCATGACATGGAACGCTATGACTCAGGAATAACATTTTATTGAGTGGTTCTATAGCTGTTTCGATGATGTTGTCTGGCATCAGTGTCGAAAAAAAACGATGCTTTCACCAATACAAACAAAACCATTGCCGAAGATTGAAAAATGAAAATTTAACCTTCAGAGCACTTGCTCGAGGTTTCCGACGTTTTTCACTATACAGTGCGACAGCAGATGAAAATTTAATATCTTGAGAGTAATCGATTAGAGTTTGGTTGATATTACTTGATGGGAAGTGTGCGAAAACGATCATTTTCTTCACACTGTTTCGCAAAATTATTGATTTTCGGGCGAGAGGTGAGGGAGGGAGATGAAAGAAATGAGCGCCATTGTGGCAGCCATTTGTGGCTAGCTTCCATCTTCACCTTAAATCAAAAATTTATCCAGAAGAAGAGTGTGCTAATAGATATTGCAAAAGTATATTCGAGTGAGCCCAACGAGCAATGCGTTTAATTGCTTAAAAGTTGTCAAAGGTTGTGAAATAATATTTTAAAATCTACGCTATGTCTTTTTTAATACCACTTTTTTCGAAGACGGTCATTCTGTTGAGATCAATCGGGTTAAACGGATGAAACTTTCACGTGCGAAATGAGTATAACTCATCCCAGAAGTTTCAATCGTCAATGAAAGCTCCTGGTTTCCAAATTCGAAAGGCAGCAGATATGAACGAAATAGAAAAATATAACGATTTAACTGCACACCGGTATAAAAGGTAATTAAAAAGCCGATTTCTCAGCAAGATTAGAATCTTCAACTAAATTCGTCAAGCCTGAGCCTGACTGAATTTCATGCATGAAATCTGAGCTCAAAACCTGGGAAGTATCAAGTCAACTTGAGGGCTCTATCAACACCAAGACAATCCAAATTATTCACTACATCTGTAACAGAATAACACGCAACCTACTCAGCTTGAATTAGGCAAATTTCAGTACATTAACCGGTCTATTGACCGGACACTGTCCGAGCAGGTATCACCTTAAAAAAATCGGAATACTGGCAGATGATAACTGTCGTTTCTGCAACATCGAAGCTGAAACTTCGGAACATTTACTGTGTCAATGTAGTACACTAATTCAGCGAAGACGGCGGATTCTTGGAAAGGGCATTCTTATGCCTTACGAGATTTGGTCTGGTAACCAAAAAAGGTAAGGAACTTCATAAAGGAAGTCATACAGTCGTGGAGGAATATGCAAAGTCCTGGTGCGACTATCACTTATTCTCTGAGTGATGGAACGATCTGACACTAATGGTCGTAGTAGTACAATGCTCCTACAGATGAAAAAAAACTGCACACCCATTGATTAAAACGATTCAGTCGAGTATGATTCTGACATAAGTGAAGGGAGCAAGTAATTATATTATTTTCATCCCTACATTTCTAAAATGACAAGCCTTTCTCTCCGATGCCGTCAAAACATAGTTTTTGCCTGACCCATGCTTTTCAAAGGAAGGTCGATCGTCACGAATCCCGTATACTTTTCATTGTATTGCATCGAAGCGTATGAGCTAAAATGAACCGAGCCGATCGCACTAAATTTTGCTAAATTTTGGTCAACCGACATCTTACTGTAAAGCTCGGATCACCAATGGCTAAAATGTTTCTCAAAGAAATAATCCTGAGTCGAGATTGTTCTCGATATTTCTCAATGATGTTTGCTTGCTCATCCCTCCGGGTTCTCAAATTTTGTATGCAAACGATGAAAAAAGTTTCAAATAATCGTTAGATTTGCATATTCCAAAAAATGAATCACTAGCCAGTGTGAAAGGTATTGCTGTATTAAACACCTGACTAGCAGTGTTTAGGAATTCAGGTGTTTTATTCACGTAAAAACGTCCTCAATTGTCTGGATTTATGAAATTGACAGATGCCCGATCAACAGAGTTAACGTTGTTAAATATCGAGTATAATAGTTGAAAAAAAAAAACAGAAACATGTGCTTGCTAATGAGAGCTGTTAACGACATTCAAAGATAGTTACTGCCTTAGTCAGTTCAGGAGACGACTTAATTTGTATGGATTCCATCTACGTACATCTGGATCAATTGAATTGAATCTATTCATTCTCGGTTCCAAAATTTTTGTACTGAGATTTATTCCAAGGACTAATCCCACTTTTCTACCGCCGTCAATGATCATGGAATGAGAACTCTCCGGCAAGGACGTAACTTAGCCAGAGCATTAAATGCTGTAAAGAGACACGCTTTATTTTTGTATTCTTGGGCAGGTTAATATAATATAAACGTAAGAGCTGTTTTTCCGCGAGTATACCTACGATTGAACACCAGGCAAACAGATTGAGAAGAAATGAGCCTATTCATACATGTGACGTGTGTACTCTACTTATTTTGTTTCTTAGATGCATTCTAAAATTGCATGGAGTCTTCTCATTCGTTAGCATAATGTGCACCTTCTCTGATAGAAATCTTTTTCCTGAACTAGAATTTGATGATTAACATAGTAAAAGGTCTATATGTTGTACTGGGGTATATAAACATAATAATTATTATCGATGTTTTCAACAACTTAATAGTTCATTTCCAGGAAGTAATGTATTGTGAGGCACTATAGTTGGAAGTTAAGTAGGCAGTATTTGGCATATCTAAATTATCAGCAATATCTTTTTTCAAGCAAATGAGACGTGAGAAGGAAAAAAATTCCCATGAATCAAGCCATCTTTTTGTATGCCAATAAAGGCCACAAATCCAATCAATGTGTTCCCATTGCCAAATTACAAACCTTCTTTATTTCATGCTAAACCATCGCTCGAATTCATGGAAATCGGCATAAGCTCCCCCTCTCCCGGCGCTATACCACGCAGACCCATTTCACTAGGAAGCCAAATTTCGGAATCCCAGGAACCCAATCATCAACCACATCACCTAGCGACGCAAATCTTGAAAACGTACCAACGCTCGAACATTTCTCTCTCAAGTGCAGACGAGCAAGCACCATTCAAATTTCAAGCACGTCCTCCAAATTTCCTTTCACTTCACATCCTGGCACACAGGCTGGCCCACTTTTGATCGCCACCCCCACCCCCATTATCCGCAGTTTTCTTTCTTCACACATGAGCCCGCGGAGAAAGAAAAGAAATTGCAGTCCTATGAAGAACAGAAGGTAAAATTGGCACAAGAGCACAAAATAAGACGCTCGAGAATCCTTTCGCCTCATTTTCGTTCTCTGGCTTCCTATTTCGCCCTCCGGTTCTCACGTAGCGATTCAAATCGCAATTTGCTGTGATAAATGAGAAAGCACTCGATGTTAAAAGCGGCTTTTGTCGCCCTTCTCCCCGCCCTTAATTCCGAGGAAGAAGAAAGTACCCCGAAAAGACGAATAATTTATTCCGGAAGTTGACATGTTTCAGAGGGCGGGTGCGACGATTCTCTTACCTCCGCGGCGCGCTGTATAGCTTGAGAATTCCTGGAATGTGCAAATATGCGGAACAGTTATTAAATTCCGCGAAAAAAAAACGGAAACCCGCGCCAAAACTGTGGCGGCTACGCGGCGATGGGTGTGAAGAAAGGCAATTTAACCAGGTGGAAAAAATGGAGGAGTTATTCACTTCATCATGATCCACATTTAGCCTTTTTTTTGCGCTGCTGGAACAAGATCCTTAAGCCGAGCTGAGAGTGCTCAGCTGCTGCTCCTTGGAAGATGGGGACGGAAGGAATTGTCATTCTTGATATTTAATTTATAGCGTTCCTTATCCATTTCAACTGCCGCTATCATCACGCTTGCCTGCCTTGCCCCAATTTAATTTAAAACGCACCAAGTGGCGTGCGGAGAGCCTTTCGGGTGGTGTCAAATTTGGATTCTAGAGACTATATGAAACGTGATATTTCTATTTGCAGCCGAGAAGAAAAAAAAAGTTGAAAATCAATTCGATGCGCGACGTTTGAATTCAATTGAGCATATTTCCATGCAATTTTCCGCATTCCCCATCCCTCTAACTGCGGGTGCGGTATCATTTTCCGACCATATTTCACAATCGGATGCACCGCTGTAAGAGAGGGGGGGGGGGGGGCGGTGAAGTAGTTGTTATTATAAATCGGTGTCAGGGGATACACGGGAATTGGACGAGAGATGTAAAACAATATCTGCCGCTTCGGTTCCATCCTCGGAGTACTTAGCTGTGCGAAGTGCCCTCCCGTGGTGTCAAGGAACTGTGGCTGGTTTTAATACTACACCCAGTGGGGTAAACGAGAACACACTTTCACTCATTCGAAAGCAACGATTGTATCCGAAACGTGAGAGAGCGGGTTTCTGCTGGAAAGTGGAAGAAGAAATGCAGTAGCACCAGAAAGTAATAAATATTTCGTTAGTGACAGTGTGGTGTCTCGTGTCTGCTGCTCTTCCTGGCACGCCACGGAAGCAGCTTCCAAGTAAGTAGTCACAATGTATGTCAGAGGGATGGGAAGGGTGCGGTGGGGGGTTTGTGTCTGCGTGTACAAAAGTGTAGCAAAATTTGTAGCGTAAGACAAATGCAGAAGTAGCACAATGTCTTAAGTAGAAGACACACAATATTTCCCCTTCCCCTTTCTTCCCACGGTTGGGGTATTTGACGGAAAAACATACGGTGGTTAATCCGTTACCCTGTGAGAGCCCCCCCGCCCCCATTCGTGTGAAGTCTTGTTTGCGTGAATGGAATACTGAGAATTAACCAACAGTTTACACAGTGTAACGTTTCTTACTTTCTCTTATATTTCTTTGGGATCCTGCTGGATTGAGACTGTGTCCTTTGAGCTGAGCTGGTGGTAACCAAACACCGAAGTGGCGTGAAATAAAATACGTAGGTGAAAAAAAGAGTTGACATATGCACGGAGCGAAATACAGGTAATGGGTTGTGGCACAGTTTCGCTGTGCCGGGGAAAGATTCCGCTTAAAATCTGAGTTGTGATTAAAATTGTTATGTTGATTATATAGGTGGCCTAATTCATGTTGAACCATCTCGGGACTCAAAAGTTTGAAAAACTGAAGAACAGAAAAACTGATAAACTGAAAATCTTAAAAACTGAAAGACTAAAAAAAACTGAAAAACTAAAAAACTGAAAAACTGAAAAACTGAAAAACTGAAAAACTGAAAAACTGAAAAACTGAAAAACTGAAAAACTGAAAAACTGAAAAACTGAAAAACTGAAAAACTGAAAAACTGAAAAACTGAAAAACTGAAAAACTGAAAAACTGAAAAACTGAAAAACTGAAAAACTGAAAAACTGAAAAACTGAAAAACTGAAAAACTGAAAAACTGAAAAACTGAAAAACTGAAAAACTGAAAAACTGAAAAGCTGAAAAACTGAAAAACTGAAAAACTGAAAAACTGAAAAACTGAAAAACTGAAAAACTGAAAAACTGAAAAACTGAAAAACTGAAAAACTGAAAAACTGAAAAACTGAAAAACTGAAAAACTGAAAAACTAAAAAACTGAAAAACTGAAAAACTGAAAAACTGAAAAACTGAAAAACTGAAAAACTGAAAAACTGAAAAACTGAAAAACTGAAAAACTGAAAAACTGAAAAACTGAAAAACTGAAAAACTGAAAAACTGAAAAACTGAAAAACTGAAAAACTGAAAAACTGAAAAACTGAAAAACTGAAAAACTGAAAAACTGAAAAACTGAAAAACTGAAAAACTGAAAAACTGAAAAACTAAAAAACTGAAAAACTGAAGGAGGAGGAAGGTGCGTTGAAAATAAGAGAATAAAAATATAAAAAATAAAAACTTGAGAAATATACCGAATATCATTTTCAACATAACCGAATAGAACAAACGGAAACACCGAAAACAAAAACTCTCACGTTTCAGCTCTTTTCCCATTCGCTGCTCTCCGCAAGTGGTGACCGAATGATGACGTAATTTTTCTTGTATCATTTATTGCTTTGCACTCGTCTGGGCATAGGTTTTCGCCATAGTAAAACGGGACGATATATGCGATTCAAACTTGTATGAAGGCTACGAAAACGGTGTGCGACAGTCTTCCATGTTTCACAAAAAACACTGCGTCCGGAATAAACATGTCCACGCTGCTGTTCACAGTTTTGTGTTTGAGTACAAACATGATTTTTTCGTACCTATGTTAGAAAATGTGACATGTTTGTATTCGTGGTATGTTTGAACATACGATTTAATCCCAATGTTTCACATGATGTTCGAACATGGTGTACAGTTTCTTTTGCATTTTCACCCCAAGCACCGACAGTGCGTAGAGTAGAAGAAGCGAATCGGACACCACACCACCACCACTCAACGCGTGGTGTGTTGGTATGTTGACATGGCAAAATGCTTTCCTTTCATGACAATGGGTGCTTCATCAAAAATATTGAGCAAATAAAATAAACCTCTTTTTTCTGTTCTGAACAAAATAAACATCGATTGATATGAGAGTTTTTCACATTTGATATCATTATTTAGTGCACGCATCAATTTATATATTGAATTCATGTAACATTCGCTATTATTAGCTATTTGAACAAGTACTAAAATTTAATTATTCAGCAGTGACATGTTAGGCGTGACGCTAACCACTTGACCACGGGAGCAACAATTTTGGCTGGATCTTTGAATACAAATGGCCAATACTGCTTGTTCGCGACGATCGCGACCCGAGCTATAAAACGAGCGGAGACGAGGAGAAGAAAGGATGATGCAATCGCATGCACACATAGCATATGTAGTGCAGTGTAAGTGTAGCTTTTAGTTTTTTCCTTCATTCAGTTTGTGATAACATCGAGAAATTAATGGTGTGTTTTAGCCGCTGAAATTTCTCTGCTGGTTCTGCTGTGTGCCGCTGAAGGTTGCATCTAAAACTAATTTTTGGATATTTATTTTTTTGGTCAGCATTTGTACGACGTCGCCCGCTATGCAGTCGGCTCCCCAGACTTTAATTGCCAACATGCACGCAAAAAAAATAGAAAGCTTCTTTCTATTCAGAGAATGTTTTCTTTGAACGAAACAAAGGATTATTTAATCAGACTTGCAAAATGTGCATGAACGATCTATAAACTTTTACTTAGTCGCGACAATACATACACACACTCTTTACAGATACACGGGCCGAAGGTTGTGCAGTCCACTGATGATTCAACAAGAGCCAAAGGCTGTACCGCTCATGACAACTCTACACGAGCTGATGATTGCGCCGGCTAGTGATCATTCTATCCTAGATTCCTCGAGTCGAAAAAGACGCACCACGCCAGATATGGGGTGCAGACTAGGGGGTCGTTGCTGATTAATGGTCAGCTGCATCCCAATAGGAAGTATCCCATGTCGGGCACACGTACAGAGCACTGAAGACTGCAACATCCCAATTATGAGAACACTTGTAATACTAACCTCGAGCCAACCGCGAGTAATCGGTTACATATTACTAACATAGTTGTAAGCAAACATTGTCAAAATATTGAACTCTCGGCCCCGTTAGGCTGACGCCATATGAGCCTTAATAAAAATATATATTTTGGTGCATGAACTTATAGCCTCCTAGTTCGTGCAATTTTTGAAATGCGAACTAAATTTCAAGTTCGTTTCTGTGAAAAAGTATTCTACGAAGAAATGAATAATTTCTTTCCGTGTATGAAAAGAAACGAAACGAAAGCAATGAATACTGCGACATCGGGTGATATGTTTGTACATGATGTTCTTGAATTATAAACATCGTGTTTGTTTTCACAAGTCTATGTTTGCGTATTATTGTTCGTGTTGGGGATAGACACTCAACACTAGCGAGAATCATGTTCGAATTCAAACAAAAACATGGAATTTTCACATCGCGTGGACATGTGCAAGTGTTTTTCGGAAGACTGGTGTGCGATGTTTGGTATAGTTCGAATATGCAATCAACAGTCTTCGTTCCTCTCTCGGTTTAATCATTTAGTGTAACACAAGTGATTACGGTCATTCATACAAGTATCTGGATAATCCACTCATATTTGGTTATATGCTCGTGAGAGGTTACTAGCATGACACATTGTGTATCATTCGAAATTGATCGAAATCCAAACACTGAAATACATCATTATGATGAGAATACAGGTCGGACTCGATTATCCGGAGACTCGATTATCCGGAGTATTTTATTTTTGATTTTCGAAAATTTTGAATAATTTGTATAATAATTCTATATTGAATAGCTAATATGGGTATCAAAAGAAAGAGCTTGACTAGTAGAATGAAGTTATTTATGAAAAATGCAAATCCGAGATGGCGGCCACTACAAAATAGCGGATTTCATATTTTCTCAGAACCCCATCAATATGGGTATCAAATGAAAGGGCTTGGCTAGAAGAACACAGTTATTTATAAAAAATGCAAATCCAAAATGGCCGCCACCGCAAGATGGCGCAATATATTTTTTTTTTCACAACTCCATCTATATGGGTATCAAATGAAAGGGCTTGACTAGTAGAATACATTTATTTATGAAAAATGCAAATCTAAGATGGCGGCCACTACAAAATGATGAATTACATATTTTCTTAGAATTCCATCAATATGGGTATCAAATGAAAAGGCTTGACTAGTAGAACACAGTTATTTATGAAAAATGCCCAAAAATGTATCAAAAGAAAGTTCTCGACTGGTAGAACATAGCAGATAATGAAAAATACAATTTCAAGATGGCCGCAGTCCCCAAACAACTAAATACTTTTTGTATGGTTTCATTCAGCTTGACCTGTATCTATGTATGTTTGAATGTTTGTTGGGTTGTCCCACATAAATAGAAAATTGACCCCGTTCCTGTTGAATTATTGATCTGAAATTTGGAAGATACATTTAATTCTACTGTCATAATAAAACTGCGTATTCCATGACCTTGAAAAATTCAATTTGGCCGCCGCATAAAAATGGCTGAATGGTTTGATTTGGAGAATACACTACACTATGAACTACATAAATTCGAAAAGGTCGCCGCCACAAAATGGTCGACTATGTATTTTTTGCAATCCCCTCAATATTGGTAACAAATGAAATGATTTGACTAATAGAATACAGTACAGGTCGGACTCGATTATATACAGACTCGATTATATGTGATTCGATTATATACAATTTTGGACTCGATTATATTAGGCTGTCAAAAAAGTCCTGCGGTATTTCCGCGAGGTGTCGTTGTAAGCGCGTAGTTCTAGTTGTATTCATTGTATCGAGTCATACTATAGCTTGTTGGAAAGGTATTTTTGCGCGCTATAATATAGTCCTTGACAGTGTTTTGTTTGGTTAAGTTGTTCGTGAGTTATAGTGTCGCAAATATGGAGCAAAATAAAGAGAAAATCCGACATATTTTACAGTACTACTATGACAAAGGCAAAAATGCATGTCAAGCTGCCAATAAAATTTGTGCAGTTTATGGACCCGATACAGTTTCCATTTCCACCGCACAACGATGGTTTTAACGTTTTCGTTCTGGTGTAGAGGGCGTCGAAGATGCGCCACGCTCCGGAAGGCCTGTCGTCGAAAATGGCGACAAAATCGCTGAATTAGCCGAGAAAGACCGGCATAGTAGCAGCCGTAGCATCGGCCAAAAGCTGGGGATAAGTCATCAAACCGCTATTAACCATTTGAAGAAGCTTAGATTCATAAAGAAGCTCGATGTATGGGTGCCACACACGTTGACGCAAAAAAACATCTTTGACCGTATCGACGCATGTGAATCGCTGCTGAATCGCAACAAAATCGACCCGTTTCTGAAGCGGATGGTGACTGGCGATGAAAAGTGGGTCACTTACGACAACGTGAAGCGCAAACGGTCGTGGTCGAAGCCCGCTGAAGCGGCTCAGACGGTGGCCAAGCCCTCATTAACGGCCAGGAAGGTTCTGCTGTGTGTTTGGTGGGATTGTCAAGGAATAATCTATTATGAGCTGCTTCCCTATGGCCAAACGCTCAATTCGGACCTGTACTGCCAACAACTGGACCGCTTGAAGGTAGCACTCATGAAGAAGAGGCCATCTTTGATAAACAGAGGCCGCATTGTCTTCCATCAGGACAACGCCAGGCCACACACTTCTTTGGTGGCGCGCCAGAAGCTCCGGGAGCTCGGATGGGAGGTTCTTTTGCATCTGCCGTATAGTCCGGACATTGCACCAAGTGACTACCACCTGTTTTTGTCCATGGCGAACGAGCTAGGTAGTCAGAAGTTAGCCACAAAAGAGGCCTGTTAAAATTGGCTATCCGAGTTTTTTGCCAATAAGGAAGCGAGCTTCTATAACAGGGGTATTATGAAGTTGGCATCTCGTTGGGAACAAGTAATCGAACAAAACGGCGCATATTTGACTTAAAACAGATGATTGTAACTAATTTTATGAACAAATGAAAATTCAAAAAAAATACCGCAGGACTTTTTTGACAGCCTATTATTAAGTTTGGAAATTTTTTTTTTTATATTTCAAATATGACTTATTTCATGTAACCTTTCAACGTTAAGGTGAAGTTTAATTGGCTATTACATGTACAGTGGGGTAAAAATCGTGATTTTTAAAGATTTTGCTTGAATTTTTACCAGGAATTGTTTATATCGATATTGCAGTCAAATTAAGAGAGATAGAAGTTGTGCGTCAAAGAACAAATTGTGGAGCGGTTAAAGAACTTCATTTTAATTGATAGAAACAATCAGGTTTAATATAAATTTAATAACAATTATTAACAAATGCGTAGGAGGATTTTTTTCATCAAATATGATCGTCTGTCACCTCCTGAGAGAATCTGGATACATGTTTTGTTTTTCATGTGAGAAAGGTGTTTTCTGACTTTGAGGAGATGAATCAAAAATCAAATTCCTCTTTTATTTTTAAGAAACAAAAAATACATGCAAAAAAAAAAGAAAAAAAATGTTTTGACTCGATTATCCGGAGTGAAAAAAAAATTAATACTCCGGATAATCGAGTCCGACCTGTATATGTTCACCATTTTCCTTTCATCATTCTTCTGTCCTACTCATCGACAGGGTCTTTACGATTCCCCGAAATACTGTAATTGAACAAATTTTTGTTCAGAACAATAACAATATTGTTCCAACAAATCAATTCTTTGTGACGGATTCGAGTGTGTTGTGTGGCTTAGGAAAAAAAATAATACAGAATACTTCTCGGTGTGACAATTCCACTAGTATGAAAACTCCAATTTTCATTTTTATAATATCAGTTCCTTTTTCTGTCTCCCCACCTGAATCTCTGCTAAAGGCAAACATTTCAAACCGTTTAGATTCCCAAAATAAGCATTTTTGTAAATCTTCCCTGACACTCGCATGGCCATAAAGGGCCAAAAACTGCACAAAACCCATCATTATCCCGCCACTGCAGATTAACCGAGAAGCCCTAATCCGGAGCCGAACATCTTGCCGTGATTTCCCAGTGGCGCCGTTAAACAAGATTTATGCGCTTTCAGCTTATTTCCATACCGTCACCATCAATCTCCCACATTTCGCTGTGAGCTCCCGGTTGCTGTTGCTTCGTCTTCCTCCCTATCTCTACCAGGATTGAGTCACACCTTGCTTCCCGTTCTCCTTCTCTCTCTCTCTATATTGGCCACGATTTCCGAAACGATCGCCAATTTACCTTTGTTCCAATGCTCGTCCCACTCGTATTTTGATAGCTTTTTGTGTTTCCCACACCCACACACTCAGTGCTGCCCCCCTAGAGGTGGCGATAGCATTCAGCTGGAAAAAAGCAAAGGACGAGAACTCCCAAACAAAGTGTGTCGATGATCATAAATATTGGAGCGTGTTTTTTTTCTTTCGTTTTTTCCATCTTTCGACCGTCCAACTCCGTCCGTTTCGCAGTTCAAATCTGTCCTCATCAAGTTCGCTTCTTCAATGCAGTTTCCCGCATACCGACACGGTCAGGACCAGGACCATTTGATTCCAAGCAGAATGTGGGGATCGGACACCGTTGGCATCGAGATTTTCACACACTGCCGGGGAACTGAATGAAAAGCGATCCGCCGGTGAAAAAGGCGAAAGGAAGGAGAGTTTTTTTTTGCTCCACGGTTAAAGATTAATTGCTGCAAGCTAGGCTATAAATTTTGAATTTTCTCATGTTTTCCCATTTTTTGTTCTGGTCCTGCGCCATTTTGTGCTTTCATTGCTGCGTACTTTTCGTTTGCTGGCATTCCCAACGTCAACGACGCGTTGATTCCGGGACTAGCCGTTTGGTACGTGCTCGACCTGCCGTTTGTCGCTTCCTTCCCGAGCTCGATGATGCGATTTTGAGATGAAATTTGTTTTTGTTTTTGAATGAAATATTGAAATAATGTTTATTTATTACCATGTCAAGATTTATTTTGTTCCCAGACCAACGCATATTTCGAGGAAAAAGAAAATATTTTTACAGTTTCACCATCAATTTTGAACGCCGTCGCTATGTGGAAAAGAAAATCAAGTGCGGCTCTTTATCTTCTCCTATCAGCTTATGAATGGCCGCCCCAAACCAACCCTGTTCGAACGTGGTTGTAATTGTATAGTCGGACATTGTATGAAGTGCTCTGCTCGGGGCACTTGAGATGAGTGCTGGCGATTTTTCCTTTCCCATTCTGTGTGAATTGTCGGACAGTTGGTGTGACCGTTGCCATCGTATCCTTGTTTGGATTAAGTCGGTGGAACATCATCGTGGAGCACGAAATCCTCTGAATTCGAGTCAGTCGAATCCCCCGGCAGGAAGGATTTTAGTTGAGCGGTGTCATATTTCGGAAATTATTCACGAGATGGTTGTGTCGGTATGATTGCGAAGGCTTTGAATGAATAATAGCAGTCGATTCGTTTGATCAGTCAACCGCAAAACGATTGACGCTCTGCTCGTGTTTCATTATCAGCCATCACAACAAATCCTATTTATAGGGTATTATTACCGAAAAATCTCAACAATCAAAAACAACCAGCCAGTAATCATCGGTGATAATAGGATTTCTGCGCATCCCCCTCCCCTCTATATTTGTCGAGAACCATAATCATTATTATCGTCTCCGTAAGCCCCTTCAAATTCAAAACGTTCTATTTGCCAAAATCGCCACCAATTCACTCAACCCTTCTTCCCATCGGCATTTTTCCCGCTAAGCACTAATCAATTCGATGATGGGCTTAATTAATTTTCAAAAGAGTTCGCGAAATAGATTGCTAACTAATGGCTTTTCTATTCATTCCGGCCGACCGGTTGACCACCGCCACGAGCCGTTGTTTTTGGCAGATCTACTTGATGATCCCTTCACCGGAATTGGTTTTGTTGTTGTTGTTGTTGGCAGGCTGATGGATTGGAGCTTTTTGTGTTGAACCGATGGATCGATACCTTGCAATGTCGCGGAAATTGAGTAATTTGTGTTTGAGCTGAAATGAGGTATTATTTTGTTTTTTTTTATCATTACTTCGTGATGATATCATACCGATGTATGCATTTCAAACTGAAGTTTTTATCATGAAAAATACACGTTTAAAATATTTCAATAAATGACTTCGATGAAAACAAATCGTAATCGAGAAGATCCAACTCTTCTGAATAGGCCTCATGCGGTAGTTGATTCCAATATAATGGCTCAACCGTTTCCCTAGCCGATCTGGCTCGATGTGTTTCTGTCATTTTTGGAGCAGAACATTGAACCGTGTTCCACAGTGTTTTTGAACCACTCATAACATTACGATTTTCCTATAGAATGCTAGTCATAATCCCAAAAAATTTCAATCGATCTTCTAAAGGGTGTGTCACATCAAATTGCATCACGGAAAAAACGCTGTAGAAATTCGCCCAGTAGACCGATCCTTTTGAAAATTTTAGACAGTAAAATAAAAACTATTAAACAACTTTTGGCATTTTCTTTTTATTCATACTTCGAGCCCAAGCCCGTATGCTCGCACCTTCCTCTTTACCCCGTCCATAAGGTTCTGTACAACGTCAGGTTGTAGTTTTTTTTGAACAGAAATCCATTTTCTCTTGAAGTCCGCCTTCGATTTGACAACTTTTGGGTTCTTCCGGAGGGCCTGCTTCATAATCGCCCAATATTTCTCTATTGGGCGAAGCTCCGGCGCGTTGGGCGGGTTAATTTCCTTTGGCACGAAGGTGACCTCGTTGGCTTCGTACCACTCCAACACGTCCTTTGAATAGTGGCACGAAGCGAGATCCGGCCAGAAGATGGTCGGGCCCTCGTGCTGCTTCAATAGTGGTAGTAAGCGCTTCTGTAGGCACTCCTTAAGGTAAACCTGCGCGTTTACCGTGCCGGTCATCACGAAGGGGGCGCTCCGCTTTCCGCAAGAGCAGATCGCTTGCCACATCATGTACTTTTCGACAAACTTGGATAGTTTATGCTTGCGAATCTCCTCCGGAACGCTGAATTTGTCCTCTGCGGAGAAGAACAACAGGCCCGGCAGCCGACGAAAGTCCGCTTTGACGTAGGTTTCGTCGTCCATTACCAGGCAATGCGGCTTGTCAGCATTTCGGTGTACAGCTTCCGGGCTCGCGTCTTCCCCACCATGTTTTGCCTTTCGTCGCGGTTAGGAGCCTTCTGAACCTTGTATGTACGCAGGCCCTCCCTCTGCTTGGTCCGCTGGACGAATGAACTTGACAAATTCAGCTTATTGGCGACATCCCGGACCGAACTTCTCGGATCACGTCTAAACTGCTTAACTACGCGCTTGTGATCTTTTTCACTGACGGAGCATCCATTTTTGCCGTTCTTCACCTTCCGGTCGATGGTTAGGTTCTCGAAGTATCGTTTTAGTACTCTGCTGACCGTGGATTGGGCGATTCCCAGCATCTTACCGATGTCCCGTTGTGACAACTCCGGATTCTCGAAATGAGTGCGCAAGATTAATTCACGACGCTCTTTTTCGTTCGACGACATTTTTCCAAATTTACGAAAAATTGACAGTGAAGCCTGGCCAACGTGATCTATACACTTTTATCTGATTATAAGCGAAAGCTGAAGATATAATTCCTAAAAATTAAATTTCTACAGCGTTTTTTCCGTGATGCAATTCGATGTGACACACCCTTTATACGAATCGGCAGCGGATATTTTAAAGGACCTGGCTGGGTAAGGAAGTAAAAAATGTCCACAAACCAAATCGCAAGCTCTATGGAAAATATTGTGCACTAGAATCGTTTTTTACGCGGGGGATACGTGCCGCGTAAAACAAAGCCGCGTAAATTCCAAAATCCGCGTAAAAATAAACCGGATAAATTTCAAAACTCGTGTAAAAATCTAACAAACAGTAAATTATTAGTTTAAGCTGCAACCCATATTCTAACAATTGATTAACTGAATTGTTTTGCATACTACAATCATGATATCTGCTTCTCGTTTTATTTCTCAGCTACTAATCAGTGATACAATGCAAATTTATTTCGTGAAAAGTCACATCAGTTAGCACATTTAATATGTTTAGGGGCTGTCCACAAAACACGTGGACAGAAAAAGCGCGGTTTCAGACACCCCCCCTCCTCCTCCGTGGACAAGCGTGGACATTCCTTATACCCCTTCCCCTGTTGCCCACGTGGACATTCTTCCTGTTTTTGGAAAAAAACAAGAAAATTTAATTTTTTTTTCGCTTAAAAAGTTTGGTTCTATTTCCTATTCCATGTTTTTATTAATAAAAATGGTAGCCTTATTAATATTAATGATTTGTTTTGAACTCTTCGATATTTTTTAATCATTGTCCGGGAAGCTCATAGTTTTCATCCGAATTCCTTTTTCGTCATCTTCATATCCATATCAAAATATCGCTCGTGAATCTACTCTCGATTTTTTTTTTGAAGCTGGCCGGCTGTCACGTTAAACTGTGTTCAATTCCTGATGCTGTTCATTTAACTGATTCGTAGATTCATTATAACATTATTTACTATTCGTGTTGACTGCATTGTGCTTTTTGCTCCGTTTTTGGGAAGGGGCAATGACTATGGATTGGTGGATTGAATACATTTGGAAAATAAAATTTAACTTTTGCGTATCAAATATGTATTCTCTGTAATTGAGAATTATATTAATTTTCGAGTGGTGAAAAATTCTAAAGGAAAATTATGTTTAATAATAATTTTATATTGTAATGATCAATTCTAGCGGGAATAGTTAAGTTGTTTCGTGTAATCAAATAACCAAGTCAAAATTTTTATTTTGACTTTTTTTATTTTAAATTGGTTTCGAGTCTGCTAATCTAATAGAAAGTATTTTGTCTCAGAACCCGGATGTCGACATTATACATTCGTGATCGCGGATAATATTTTCTCGTCTAAGCATCAATGACTTTTGCTTCCACAGATTCCTGGCGGATATAATAAACCTAGCCAAAACAAAACACCTGCAATATCATCGTGATCGATGATTTCGTTGATCTATAAACCTTGATTCTTAAACCATGCTAAGTATTGTCCGGAAAAAATTCGTGCCGATTCTAAGGGAGAAATCAAAAGCATAAGTTATAGACATACATCTATTGTACACTTTTGTTCCACAATATTCCAGAATCCTTCACGCAACTTGAGAACTCCATCCTCTCAGAACTTCTTTGTTTTCTCGTCAATAAAATGTGCAAGGCGCTTTCTCATGCTATACAGTGTGTTGTAGTTCTTACATATCTGGTGAGTTAGGCGAGGCAGAATCCTAGAAGTATCCCAGCCCTAGAAGCGTTCTGGATCGTTGATTTTAATACATTCAGTTGCGAGCAGTACTTGGTGGAATTAATCAAGACCAGTTGCGTGGTAGAAGCGTTTGATACTGATTTTATTCTAATCCCACCAGACTCAGACCACGACTTCATTCTTTCGAAACCTGCTTCAGGTTTCTATCCACTTACCCACGATTTTTTTAACTCAACATTGTTGTGAATGATTTGTCCTTCACAATTCGCTAAAAAATA
Organism: Toxorhynchites rutilus septentrionalis; assembly: GCF_029784135.1. Lineage (NCBI taxonomy): Eukaryota > Metazoa > Arthropoda > Insecta > Diptera > Culicidae > Toxorhynchites > Toxorhynchites rutilus. The sequence continues at coordinate 9,961,951 of NC_073745.1, forward strand.
TGTGTTTCCGATGCATTTATGAAGCGAATAGCACATTGAGATGCGTTCCTTCAAATGTTTTTGGTAAATTATCGGTTTTTCGGTCGGATTTGAAATTAGCACACGGTGACAACGGTGGTTTTAGACATCTACTAATTCATGTGTTGTGTTTCGAGGATTGATCCTAATAAGTGTCTTGATTTGATTGTCATCAGTAGTAGCATGGACTTTCCAGACAACCCAATAGTAGTGTATTACAAAAATTGCTGGATATCAATTAAGAAAAACATCATTGCAAGAAACAGATCTTCAGAGATGCGACCCCTGCTCCCATGGAAGAATTTGTTGTTCGTTTTAATTTTCAGAAAATTTTGGGAGTTCTCGAAAAATAAAAACGAAGCAGTTTTGTCACCATGGGCGAAAGCTGAATTAAAATCCTCACTAAAGTCGTGATTTCTAATAATACAAAAATTTCAACATTCTATATGTTTTTGGCTGCCTTCATCTTGATAGAATTCATGATCCTCTATTATCGATTGAAATAAATTGATCGATCCTAGTTCATGTGCGTTTCCTCCGAAATATACATTTCACGGAAGAAGTTCAACAATATGAAAAATTATAGGAGGTTGTGTTCAAGACACGGCCGCATTGTTGGCGTAGAACTACGCGGTAGTTTATTTCAAGTCGCTTGTTTTTAAATGCTACGAAAATTTTGAAATGACCATTCTACCAGCTTGGTCGACCTGAAATGTTTTTTTTTTTATTGTAGAATCATTTGACGATAATTGTTTAATGATTCATTCTTGTGCTTGCAGAACAATACATGCTCGAGATAAGCGCAGCTTTCATCCTTAGTGGAGCAAGTTTTGCTACTGGCAAGCGAAACCAAATCACATACAAAATTACAGAACGACATTTACTTTCTTGGTGACTAAATAAGCGAAATAAACTCTATCTGCATGCGAACCCAAATAAATTAATGACTTATAACTAATTGAATAAGTTGGTATTCCCCAAATAATTTTTTGGTGCCCAACCTTAACACCTGCTTCAGCATAGCGGCAGTTCAAAGCATTGATGCAATGTCAAAGGCACTAACGAATCTTTTATTACAACAGAAAACAAACAATGTGAACTGCTCGGAAAAAGGCTGTATATTTGACTCAGCAGAGATTCATTATTAATACTATAGCGTAAATAATTCCCTCTCGCTATCTCTACTCCTTGTTTCTATTTATCATTACCAATAGGGTTTAAGCGTAGCGAAGATGCACTATTTTTATGTACGAGTTATGAAGCAAGAACGTACGCTCACAAACATCCATATATCGAAGGCTTGAAGCAACTAAATATACACACACTTATCTCTATTTTGTGCTCTTCTCAACAGAAGCTCTTTCTGTTAATATTGCCAGTCTAGTTTAGCTTAGCTGTCATCCTTTGTGGAGAGAGTTTTCTTGCCGTCATGCGAAACCAACTCAATCCAGAACACTTATTTTCTTGGTGAGCCGACGATAGCTTAGCTTGCTGATTCCCCACATAATTGTGTAGCTCAATACATTAATGCAAAGGTATCAGTTTGAAGCAATGATTGCAATGCCAGAGACATCAGAGACATCAGTCACGTCCGTTTGGTCATTTGGTCGTTTGGCCACGTCCACAGCTCAATCCGAAGCGAAGACATGTGATGACGCAAAACAAGGAAGAACAAGCGATATTCATTGCTTTGAATACAGAACGAGACTGAAAGTTTGCCTTCCTTGCTTGCTTGTTGAATTAAAGATATTTTAAACTTCTTCAGTTCATTCGTCTCTAGCGTTCAAAAATGCCCTTGGAAAACTTTACTTTTTCCTCATATTATTCCTCCACCCTTATTGCCTTGAGAAAACCGTTCGATCCCTCGCCGTCCAGCTCGCCCAGCAACGGTGTTGTCCAGTCAGTGTCCTCACGAAGAATGAAGTTTGCCTCATTCGATTCTTTGTTTTTAAGAGGCTTTAAACTTTGCAGTTCATTTTCCTCTAAGTTTGCCTCAGCAAGATCCATTGTTCACACTCTAGGCAAATATTCCCCTTCGTTCTTTTTCTTTTCCTTTGTTCACGGAGACTTTACTTCTTACGATGTCCCTTTCTTAGCTCGTCGATAAATTGCTCGTTATTGACAGCTCTGTTCGGGAAAGCACACAAATGGACAGAACAAATGTATGAGGAAATGAGAATGCTTCCAATTTTCATAGATTTAAACCATATGCAGACTATAGGATTGTAATGTATAGCATATCAAACAAATCTTAGGGAAAATCCGATTCGTTTGGTATGTAAATCGCCACAATCCGTTCGCGCAAAAATAGTTATTTATGTTAACTTTATTTCATGAAAACGTGACTTGTTTTCTGATTTGGCACCTTTAATGAAAGACGTAGTTCTACGTCAAAAAATATGAATGTTTGACCAGGCAGCACTCTCAGGCAACTCAATCTTTTTATTGATGAATACAGAGTACTCAAAGTGGCCGTAAAGTTCAAAAAATTTCGTAAATACAGAGCAGATCTCATCCAATTTTGACTATAAGCATAACGCTTGTCCCCCCTCACCGTGGACAAACATGGACATTTTCGTAACCCCTATCCCCCAAAAAATTGTCCACGTGGTATGTGGATAGCCACTTACACTGAAGTCACCTTTTACGCGGCAGTGTATTTTTTTTTACTCGAATGTGTGATAAACTATGACTGCTTTCTAGTCGGATTTCAGACTGTTTTGTTTTTGTACAGTAAATATTTTTGGGTGCTGGGACCGACACTGATGATGTGCTAACGCTCTTGATGCGGTCTGAATGGGAGACGCAGCGAGAGCAACTTGGGGCTAAACGTATTAAAATAAGAACAAGTGAAATTTGTCGCAATTATAGAACTTAAATATATTTGAAACGATTCATTGGCGAAAATCGTCCAATGTATATCTGTTTCTTTTAACGTTCAGTGTTTAAGATAACTTATTTGTCTTCTATTTTTTTTTCTCAATTCATAGCTATGTTAAAGTGAGACCAATACATTTGTTGCATTTTATGTTTGGTTTTGGCCTAAAGTCAGCTCCGGTACCTTCGAACCAAGAGGAAAATCTTCTGCAATTCACACACAATCACAATCACAAGTTTGATTTAACCCTAGTAACAATCAATTACAGCTCAATATTGTGATTACCATCCACAACATCAATGGAAGTGTTTTTCATTTTTACGTGAATACAGCGGATAAAAAGGGTTGCCACAGAAGCTTAAAAATAAGATTTTCTACCAAATTTGCATGTTTTGTTCATTCATTTTTTAACTGTTTCATAAGGAATCGAATTCTTATATTATTTGTGGTGCATCAAAAAATGAGATAAAAGCAAACCATATCCAGTGATAAAATCGAGATTGCTATAAATGAGACGTGATTAGGCGCAACGCATTTTTTTTCGTTTTACAAAAAAATTACATCACTTCGAAATTAAAAAAAAAAAAAACCAAATCGGATAGTTCCATTTTTTTCTATTCAAAAAAACCGTAGACCTAAGATAAAATTTCCTGTTTTTTTCAAAGTACTTTGAGTTATAAATGTTATAACGTTTCAGAGACATGTGGCGAATTTCATGTCAACTCGTCTTAGGAGTTGGCAGCACCATCTCAGATAGTAGTGAAACGTTGCTGGTGTTAAGACATGGGTCATTTAAGCAACTTTGCATACTTGAAATATCCGAAAAAGAATTAGACTACTTTTTGGAAGAAGACAAATTTTTTTTCTTAATTTTTTACAAAAAATTATAATATAAAAACTCTAATGCGTACAGAATTCTTGTCAAAGGAATAAATAAAATTCCGCTGAAAATAAAAGTTAATTTTTTCTCAAAAACGTTTTTTTTTTAAATTCCCAAATATATATATATATATATATATATATATATATATATAAATTATGCCGTGATATACGAGAACGGGTTTTTAAAAAAAAACTTTTATTAGCTTAACGACACAATAATTTATTGTTAACTATCTGAACCTCGATTAAGAACTAACTCGAATATAATTCTACAAGCCTTTTTATTAATTACATTCTGCTGTCTCTTCATTCTTGGTATGGCCTGATTATCCTGCAAGCTTCGATCGCGTGGTCTGGTTCATATTGCACGCGTCATCGATTTAGTGGGTATGCGGCCGCACGTTGTTGGCTCTGTCTGGCTGTCTCTGTTGCTATGTGGATTGATTCTGCTGACGCTTTGGCTTCGGGCATGCTCTGGTCGGTCTGTTGTGGTGTAACGCCTCCCCCCTTAGACTGTCGTCCGTCCTCGGATGACTTACCAAAGAAGAGAAGTCTCGGAAGTGGTTCAAGAATGAATTCCGATTTGCGGGTGGGATTTCCGTGTTCCTCGTTAGATCTAGTTTGGTTTCCAGTCTCCAAAACGTTTTCCTTCTTTGCCTTCGCTTTTCTGTTAATGATGTAGACGATAAAAGAGCAGAGAAAGGTTAGTGCGAGAAGGATTCCTCCTCCGATGGTTGTCGTCTTCTTCGAGCGATGCAGGTCCAACTTTATCTCTTGGAGATGGTTTAAGTGTTCCAGTTTGATGTGGGTGAACTCGTTCAGATCCTCCGAGTAGTTGAGCTGAATGAATTTGGTTCCATTGATTGGTATGAGGTATTCCTTGTGGTCTGATAGATGTTTCTGACTATTAAATGTGAGATTCATCACCTTGATCGTACAGTCATCTGTTTCGATGATAGTCGGGGTATTGACTAGTCTCGTATTATTACATGAGTCGGAAATCAATACTTTTTGGTTCGTGTCTAGTAGTATGATTCCTTTTTTTATTTCTTGTATTCTGATGTGCTGTCTGACGGGTTTCAGGATACATTTTGGTGTCAACTGATTCAAGAGGTTGTTAATACAATCGTCTTCGACAAGGGTTGTTGCTTCGCAGATGTCACAAATATGATCTTGCTTGTAAATAATGTCCCTATGCTTTGTCACCAGTTTTATGTTTGTATTTATTCTTGTGTTGTTTATGTTTAGCGTCTGGATGTTGATGAGGTCGAACTCGTTGCCTTCCAGGATGGGTATTTTTGCCAAAATTAGAATTTCGTTGCCTTTTACAATTACACTTCCTGATGTATATTGAAATATTTGATCTAAGTAATCTAAATTCAATTTTTGTGCTTTAAGCCTGTTATAAATGTACAATTTATCCTCTAGTGAAAATAAATTTCTATTTAAAATGTTTAGCTTAGCAAATTCGATCTGTTCTTCTACGTTAGTGAGAATAAGTATTAACATGTCAAGGTTCATAATAAGATTGATGTATTCTAAATCTGTGTTGATCGTGAGTGAATTTTCATTTTGGGATACAATTTGTTTATTAATCTTCTTGAGGATATCTGTGATATTATTCAGTTTGTTCTGAATTTTTTCATTTATAATTACTTGCTTTGAGATAGATTCAGAAAGTAAGTTTCCCCGCTTTTCCAATGTTCCGAAATTATGAGTTATGATTTCCATATCGTCGTTATCTGGATTGCCTGATCTGGATAAGTTTAATGACTGATCCTAAAGCGTTGATTAATGCTCTTCTATTTCTGCGGGGATACAAACTCACTAATTTTTCTCTAGCGTATTGTATTTTGGAATCGAGAGTCCTTCTGAGATGATCTATTATTTTCAGATTTTCTGCTGTTTTTTCTATATAATCAATGTTGTTTGCAATGGATTTAGTATTAATTTTGTGTATCACCCTCTCAAACCCTATTCTTATCCTGACTTGTTTTAGTTTGACTGCAATTATGCCATTATTATGTGATATTTCTTTAAATTTAGTGCCGTTTATTAGGATGACGTAGGTTAGTCTGCAATGAGAGTTAAGTTAATGATTTAAACGGTTAGTTTTTTATTCTGTTTTTATGTATTTTGACGTCATTCACGTCTTTAAATGTAAGATCATTATTCTCTTTTATTGTAATTATTTTGTAAGGGTTTACATCTTTAGTTATTCTTTGGTTAATTTTAATGTATTTAGTTTCTCCGGGGTTGAGTTGTTTAGGTTGTTCGTTGTTTTTATTTTGTTGTTCGTATTTAGTTTTCCTTTTATCCAATTCGATTTTAGCTGCTGATTGCAATTTTTTAAATTTATCTGAAATTTCTTCCATTTTTGTTAAGCCAGAATGATTGAATACCAAATTACGCGGTAAGTTTTTTATGGCGGAATGGAAACTGTTGTTATAAATATCGACGGCGATATTAATTTGATCTGTTGTAGACAAGTCTTTGAATTTAATTTTGTTTGTTCGGTAAGTTTCTATTAATGTGGAGTGAAACCGTTCCACAATTCCGTTTGAGTTCGAACTACTCGCGAAATGAAGCTCGATTCCCAGGTCGTTCAGGAATCCGATGAAATCAATAGACCTGAAAGATGGTTCCTGGTCACCCACAATAGTCTTCGGTCTGCCAAATTGCCTAATGTGTTCGGTAATTGCCCTTTTTATGTCCACTATGGTTCTGGTTTCTAAAGGTATGGCGTTTGCAAATTTGGAAAACGAATCGACTATGGTGAGCCACTTTTGGCTTTTTAGAAACAAAATATCAATGTGGACTCGATCGAAAGGGTTGTTGCCGAAAATGCTTTTCCTTATTAAATTCGGTGGCTTCCTGTCATATTTTGCTTTTTTACAAATGTCGCAGGAGTCGATCAAAATTTTAATCTTTCGATCAAGTTGCGGGAAGAAAAATGTTTGTATTATTTGGTTCTTGTTTTCCTTGGTTCCTCTGTGACCACGATTATGAGTTTCTCTCACGATTTCATCCTGTTGTTCGTCTAGGCGTACGTCCTCTAGAAGGGTTTCTGAAATATAAACTTTGTAGGGGCTATTAGAAAAATGTTTTCTGTATGTTTCTTGCACTAATTGAACCAGCGAGATGGGAATTTTGAGGCAACTCATACCTCTGGGGTTAAGGGTTCGCTTTAGTATTTCCAATATTTCTTCTTCCGTATAACTTGGTTTGACTATAATGTGTCTGTGGAATTTAGGAAAGATTTGTTCGTGTGCCGTAATCTCTATGTTTCCTATTTTTAGAATAATTTGGGTCCTGAATGTGTTGATTGGTCTCTCAGTACACGGGATAAAGAAGTCGTCGCTTGTATCCGCTGAGTGTACTGTCATGTCGTCACTCTCATCGTCTGGTAGTTCATTACCTTGCTCGGATGGTTCCACGTCTAAAGATGACTGGGAGTTTGCATTTAATTCTTGACATTTATTCACATTTATTCGGGATAAAGCATCCGCTACTACGTTCTGCTTTCCTGGTTTGTAAATCAATTCATAATCGAATTCCTCCAATGCAAGTTTACCTCTAATTATTCGGTGATTTGCATTGGTGAAAGAAAAGGTCAATGGCTGGTGGTCTGTAAACATCTTGAACCGTCTACCATAGAGGTACGGTCTAAAGTGATTAACAGCCCATACAATTGCTAGGAACTCTTTCTCGGTCGTGGAGTATCTTTCTTCAGTTTTGTTTAACGTTCGAGATGCGTATGCGATAGGTCTGTCCTTACCTACGGGTCCTTGTGACAGTACTGCACCTATTGCATAGTCACTTGCGTCCGTTGTGAGTATGAATTCCTTGCTGAAATACGGGTAAATCAATACTGGGTCTAAAATTAAGAGTTCTTTACATTTTGCAAAACATACCTCTACTTCCGGAGTAATCGTAAATTCGGTGTCCTGTCTGAGAAGATTTGTCAGTGGCTTAACTATTTTCGAATTTCCTTCTCTGACTTTGGGATTGGCCATTTTTTGATTATTTCGATTTTGTCGCTATTGGGCCGTACCCCGTCTTCTGAGACTGTATGTCCTAAAAACTGTGTTTCTTTTCTGAAAAATTCGCACTTGTCGAGTTGAATTTTCAGTCTAGCATCTTTCAACTTCTGAAGGACTTGTGCTAAATCTTTCGTATGTTCTTGAAGAGAGCTGGAGTATATGATTATGTCGTCCATATAGACGAAGCAACATACTCCAATCAATTCTCTCAAAACACAATCCATTACTCTTTGGAATGTGGCCGGTGCGTTTTTCAGACCAAATGGCATACGGGTAAACTCGTATTTCCCTCCATTTACTGAAAACGCAGTTTTCTCCATGTCTTCTTTCGCCAGTTGAATTTGGTGAAATCCGGATACTAAATCAATAATTGAAAAATATCTTGCCCTTCCCAGTTTGTCCAGAATATCTGTGATTTCTGGGATGGGGTATTTATCATTAATAGTTTTCTCGTTTAGCTTTCGATAATCGATAACTAAACGAAACTTTTTTCGGCCAGATGCGTCCGTTTTCTTAGGAACTACCCATACAGGTGAAGTGTATGGTGAAATTGATTCCTGTACGATTCCATCTGCCAACATTTTCTTAATTTTAGCTTGCACTTCGTTTTCATACACATACGGATATTTGTATGATTTGGTATGAACGGGAATATTATCCACTGTGCGAATGTGATGCTTGATTTTATGGGTAAACGATAGCTTATCTGTTTCCACATACAAAACATCCTTGTATTGTTTGATCACTTTTTCCATAGCGTTTTTCTCTTCCACATTCATGTGATCGTCTCGAAATTTATACTTAGTGGGGTCGATTTATTCTAATGATTCAGTCAAATCGAACGGGTCATTTTCTAACGTTTGTGTATCAACCTTGTTGAATAAATCGTTATCAATTCCAAGTTCATTGGAATTGATTTCCATCTGAGTTTTTGAATGATTTTGTATTGCTACAAATGCTAAATTGTTCGAGCTCTTGTAAAGTCCAGGCAAAATCGTAAAATTTTTGTGAGGTTTTTCGTCCTCTATGAGAAATTCTCCATTCATTTTTGTTTTGATTTTAATAAATTGAAATTCTTGTTCGGTTATTTTTACTTTATGATCTTCTGGAAATCTCTTCTGCATTTGAATAGTCTTTTTCCCAATTTTCAGTAGATTTTTACGAATGTCCATCTGAGCATTCAGGTCTCTGAGTGACTCGTAGCCAATCAGTCCATCAAAAAATTTGTGAAATTTAAATATGTAAAATTTCAACTTTTTCCTAATTTGAAATGGATCGAAAGATGCCGATTTGGTAATGTTATGTGTTCCGCTTATGTTCGTGACCTTGATGCCATTTTCCGTTTTGCAATTTTCAATGTTGACATGTTCGGGTGAAAGATAATTTTTGTTCGCTCCTGTGTCGATCAAAAATTTCATTTCTCCTTTGGATGTCTGTATAGCAATGTATGGAATAAAATTATTGCTCTTTATCTTTCGGTTTGTGGGGTTTCTGCCAGGAGAAAATTTAACTCGTCGTCAACGAAATAATCATCACCATCTGACTCCATCGTTGAGTTGTTTTCATGAGTGGGGGTTTCATGTTCCCGCTCGCAGGCATTGCTGTTTTGGCATTGTGTAGCACAGCTGTTGTGGTTATTCACCTCCGCTCTGGACTTAGCTGTTTTCATAGAAACCTGCCGGTCTTGCGTTGGGTTTTTATCAAACTTCTGCCGGTAAGCGGCATTTGAGTATTCTCGTGTAATAGAATACGCTTCTTCTAAAGTTTCTGGACGGTAACTTCTAACGTGCATAGACAGTTGTTCGCCTAAGCCATCCATGTAACGGGTGAGCGTCATTAAGCTAATCAGTTTATTTATTGCTTTTGTTGCTCCCTTGTAGTCGTCAAGCGTTGAGGCTGTTGCTTTGATAGCAGTGTCTATCGCTTTTATTTTATTGTAATATTCGACTAAAGATTTATTTCCTTGCCGAATGTAGAATAATGATTGGATATGAGTTGTTAAATCTCTTCTGTCGCCATAAGAATTTTGAAGGATTTCTTTAATTTCGACCCACTCGTTTGGGTTCCCTGCTGCTATAAGCACTTCTTTAGCTTGTCCTACAATTTTGCATTTTATAGCTCGTATGATTTGAGCGTATATTGGCTCCTCTTCATACGGTTTGAATAAGTTTTTTAATATGGTTCAGTAATTCTTCCTGATTTGTCACAGTTGAGGTGTTACTTTGTTCCTCAGTCATTTTCACAGAACTAATTTTTTTTGTTCTTTTATTTGGTTTAGTTATGCAGTGTGCTTTGAACTTTTTATCGATTTAGTTTAGTATTCCCGTGTGATATTTCAGGTGTTCGGTATTTCAGGTGTTCAGGTGTTCAGGTGTTCGGTTCAGGTGTTTCAGGTGTTCGCTTTCCTCGGGTAGGGGCTAGCACCTCTGAATTAGTAATACGTTTATTTGGTTTGCTAATCTCACACTCTGCGTGTTCGATTGCTTTATGTTAGTGTAGAAGTTTCAAAATTACTTACAGGAGAATGCTTGTTTTCATTTCCTGGAGTCCTTAATGTCCTGGTTGCTGGTAGTAGGTTCCAAGTAGCGGGTTCCGTCCTGCAAATGGCCACAAATTCCAGATATTCGCTCTGAAATAGCTCTCGCTGGATCACTTGCTGTCTTGTGCACAGACTTAGAACTTTTCCTCTTTGAACCTGGCAGATAATGTTTTCAAATATTCACTTTAATAACACTTTCACTACCGGTTTTTCACTACTTGACGTTTCGACTGCGCCAATTATGCCGTGATATACGAGAACGGGTTTTTTAAAAAAAACTTTTATTAGCTTAACGACACAATAATTTATTGTTAACTATCTGAACCTCGATTAAGAACTAACTCGAATATAATTCTACAAGCCTTTTTATTAATTACATTCTGCTGTCTCTTCATTCTTGGTATGGCCTGATTATCCTGCAAGCAAGATCGCGTGGTCTGGTTCATATTGCACGCGTCATCGATTTAGTGGGTATGCGGCCGCACGTTGTTGGCTCTGTCTGGCTGTCTCTGTTGCTATGTGGATTGATTCTGCTGACGCTTTGGCTTCGGGCATGCTCTGGTCGGTCTGTTGTGGTGTAACGTATATATATATATATATATATATATATATATATATATATATATATATATATATATATATATATATATATATATATATATGAATAGCCCTTACAATTTCCAACAATTCATCCATACATCGGAAGATAAGTGCTTTTACAGCGAAAAAGTTTTTCGAACAAAAACTTTTTCATGTTTTCTTTGAAAAAAATACAACTTATCCTAATTTTGTTCAAAGTCAAGATAGCGATATAGTGTATTCGATAAAGTTTAATACCTTGTTAAAATATAAACTTCTGTCGAAGACATCAACTTTCTATTTTTTATAGTTTTTGGAATATAAGTCATTTTTGTATGAAAACCAAAATAATTTCCTACATTCCATTCTTTGACTAAAATTCTGTAGGTCTGATAGATTTTTTTAATATTTTTTTTGTTAGTTTTGAGTTTTTTCAACATTTTTTCGAATAATCTTAATTTAAAAACCATTAGATCTACAAAAAGTTGGTAAGAGAATGAAATGTAGGATTGAGGTTTTCATTAAAAATTATCAAAGAATTTTTTGGAAAAAAATTTCATTGAAAAAAAATATTTAAAATTAAAATTCATTTTTTCTTGAAAACATATGCTTTCAAAATTCTGAAAAAATAGATATAAATAGCCCTTAAAATTTCCAACAAGTTTTCCATACATCGGACGATGGGCACATTTACATGGAAAAACTACAACAGATAGAAAGTTGACGTCTTCGACAAAAGTTTACATTTTTATAAGATCTAAAACTTTGTCGAATACACTATATCGCTATCTTGACTTTAAACAAAATTAGGATAAGTTGTATTTTTTTCAAAGAAAACATGAAAAGTTTTCTTTATGTTCGAAAAACTTTTCCCCTGTAATACATCTTCCGATGTATGGACGACTTGTTGGAAATTGTAAAGGATATTCATACGTTTCACTACTATCTGAGATGGTGCTGCCAACTCCTTGGCATGAAATTCGTCTATTGGTTCATGCCATAGAGAGTTGCATACAGATTGTATTCATATGAATTCGACATAAATCGGTTCAGTAGAACTTGAGATATCGTGTACGTCCTCCCTGGAGTATATTCTTGAATGCCTTCAGAAATATGAAGAAATTTATTTTATTTTTTTTTTCAAATTTCTAGACTAGAATACTGCCTTAATGGTTTAACTACTTTTTTGCAACAGAAATCGAGTGTTCGTTTCACTTCATATGGACATTAAAATAAGATTGTGTACGCGAGCAACGAGGTACATGTGAGGGTGGAGTAGTAGTGGTGGATTGGAGTCAGGTTCAATGGAGAGGCTGATTTGTATTCATTCGACACGCGACCCGATTCCTAAAAAAGTATATGAATAGCCCACACAGTTTCCAACAAGTAATTTATACATCGGGAGAAGTGCACTGCTACAGGGAAAGAGTTCTTCTAACAACAACTTTTTCATATATCGTTATGCTTATATCGCTATATTGACGCAATTAGGATCAGTTGTATTTTTTTTCTTCAAAGAAAACATTTAAATGATTTTGTTAGAAAATGTATGAATGACTTTTTTGGTTATTGTATGGGCTGGTCAGATAATTTGAAGAAAAGTTTTTTGAGGAAAATGAATTTCTTTTTTTTTAATATTTTTCACAATGTATTTTTTCAAAATTTCGGTTTTTTTCAAGAAAATTTCAACAATTTTTTTTAAAATTTCCTAGAAAAAAATAGAAAAAAAACCTTTGACCATTTTAAAAAAGCGTTAACGTTTCACTTCAATCTGAGATAATACTGCCAATGTCCAGTTGAGTTGGTATTAAATTCGTCAATAGCGTATGCTCTCCGACCGCTTTTTTAGTCAAACGAAAAAAAAACAACTTAGCGAATGCCACAAGTTTCTTTGTTTTTTTTGTAGAATGACACTAATGTTTTTTTTAAGTTTAATGTCAAATGAAAAAAAAAAATCAAAAGAATGCGCCCAACCCTGCTAGCAACATCTAAAACATCAACTGGACAATTCCAATTCGCACACCCGGTATAAGCGAATCATTTAGTGGGCCCTGTACTATCTACATGTCTGAATGAATTATTGTAACCTGAACAAACTCCCCTTTAACAACAACTAGGGGCAGTTATACAACATTGTTTAACTCAATTGTATGTAAGTATGTAAGTAAAATGAAATATTCATTTGTAATGATTCAACGAGAAACCCTCTATAGAAATTTATGTTTCACAACAATAAACTCTAAAACATGATATGAATAATAAGTCATGGATACAAGGGGAAGAAATGATAATTTAATAGCAAAGAAAAAACTGATTATGCCATTAACAATCGCCCATTACAGTCCCATCATGGGGGACGCGATAAGCCACACTTACAAAATTGTAAAACATGTTCCGCCTGCAAAAAGGGGTTCATCAAAACTAAGATTGTTTTTTCCTGGCCATTGTTCCCCTTGCTTGTTTGAGGAAAGGCATTTCTTCTCCCTGAATTGCATATAATTCACCTCTCGAGAAAAGATTTTTTCCCTCCCGTTTCGTATTTTAATGGTTAATTTCCCCATTGGAGTGGTCCTTCATCTCCTGCCCTCGCCTCACCCACATGGCCCTCGAGGTGAGCTCGCGTAGCGGTGTAAATTAAACAGATAACAGTGCGTGTGATTTATTTATTTATCATATTTCCTACTTGGAGAAGTATTTCGCCCGGGCTGTGGCTTCGTTTGCAAAAGGTTAAATTCTATCGGCCCCACCGGAAAAAGGGGTGTACTCTAAGAATTGCATTCGGCGAAGATTTATCGGTCTTTGTACCGTGTCTCGCACTCCGGCCATCGGCTTACGAAAACTGTGAGGGTGACTGTGAGGAAGGCAAGGAATTCCGGAAGTTTATTTCTCCCGCGTGCTCTTCAGACCGTTTTTATTGTTTCCGGGCTTCGGTCAGCCGGGGAGGAGGTACGAGTACGCAGGAGTCTTGGAACCCGATTCGACCCGGGGCGGGGAGGTGTCATTAGGGTAGATTTGTTTCCATGTGCATGACTTTCGAAGGGCGGGGTGGAAGGTAATTGGGTGGTGGTCGGCTGGACAGGATTTATATTTGGCTTTATTTTTCCTTACATTGTGCTGTTGTCGGTGAATACGTGTGAAGCCGGCGCAGATCCTTTCGCTGATAATTGGGGAGTAAATATTCTCTGATGTGGGAGGACGATTAAATGTGGGTGTGAAAAGAAAGCAGAAGGGAGGACTTGATTTATTCCTTGGTTTATGGATGTGTTTGAAACAGACCTGGGGAAGGTCTAATGCAGCAACCCTAATTCATCTCGGGACGTGTAATGAGCACAGACGTGTGCGGCCAATTAAAATTGTAACGAAGGAGAGAATGGATTTGAGCTGGCTTCCGGTTGACATTCACTCTATCAAAATATTTTCCCAGCGCAAATTGCACCTTTACCACTTTTAAAATATCACGAACTATCGGTAAGCTCTAAACAAAACAGTAACGGATTATTCCCGGCTTAACATCGCTCTCTATTGCAACGGAACGAAACTAAGCGCAACATAGAATGAGAACATGCTTCATGCTGGAACAATATGCCAACTCGGCAAAATGAAACAATCTGCATTTCGACATCGCTCGCAACGGAAATCGGGCCAGACGGATAGACACAAAGAGAGGGACGGAGAGAAAGAGAGTTGAGATATGTTGAGATATGTGCAACAATGGTCCCGTTACTGACCACCGACACCACTGCCTGAGATTAAGAGGAAACATATGCTCGACTGCCAAAAGGACTGCCCGACCTGTCAGACAATGAGCTTCCGTGGCTGAGGCTATGGGTTTGGACATCGAAAGGAACAACTCACTTCTAGGAATACGGAGCAAGTTGGATGAATGGATGGAAGATTTTTACCAAGCAAAGTATCGAATTTCACATCTCGTTACGGGATAAGACGAAATTGGTGTGTTGTTTTTGCTTGCATACCCAAGCTGAGCTGGATTGACGGAGGATTGTGTTTTGATGACAAAATTTCAGCAACACATTGTCATGTGACGTGGAATTCAATCCGAATTGACATAGCCTCACAACATACATATGTTGAAGAGAATCCGGATCAGAGTATGTTTGTGATAAACATGTCCGTGGAGAAAAAATCAACAAATTTTAACTGGAGTTTGATCCAGATTTAAGCGGTGTTTTTTTCACGAATATCATCCGAGCATATGTAACGGACGAGCGACAATGAAAAAAAATTATATGTAATGCAATATTTCCTCCACGCCTGTATGCCACCCGCCTTACCTAGGAATTCAAAAAAAAATCTATCCCGCTCAATACTTGTCGAGAACGATGCTTTCTATTGTAATCGCTTGCTTGTCGAACATAAATTTCCCATACCTTACACTTTTGAAAATCGCCGGGAAATCCATACTTTCTCTGTTCGATTACGGATGTTATAGCATCGATTTTTATCTCATCGGTGATCAGCGGCGTTGCCTTCTGTTGCCTGCTGCCTGATGCTGCTCGCTGTTATCGACCGACGAAAAGAGTGGCGGGAGAGGAGCCTGCCTGTCAAGTATCAGATTTCATCCTGGGACAACGATGGGCTCAGCTCGATTCTGGATTTATGTTTATGTCTTGATGCTTTGTTCGGCGGATGGGGTGCGATGCGAGAGAAATCCCGATAACGGCCTCTTGAGATGACAATAGAAACGATTATATAGAAAAAAAGAACTGTTTCAAACGCTGATTGATTTGTGTGCAGAGATGTTGCGTTGAAATTTGACGAAATATTTTTTTTTTCTTTGCTACAATAGTTATAATGAAGATCATTATGAATTTCACTATTGCCTGAGCATGAATAAAATTCGTTCAATGTATACTGCCGTTCTATGCATAGTTGTCCCATGTTACTTTTTGACAATTTTCACTTTTCTTCATAAAACGATGTTTTTATGCCTAACCTTCTGGAAAAACACAACAAAAGTTATTGCTTGTTTTCAGCTTTTAAAAAAACCTCACCAAGCTCAATTGTCCCATGTTGTTATTCTAGGCATAATAGTAAATAAATCGGTTCAAGTACAAGAATTTAATGCCACACTTTCAGCAGAACTAATGCACCAATTTCTGGTTTGGAAAAACGAATCAATTCTCAAAACAATAAAAAGCATATATGACATAAAACCTCTAGCGGTGGTAATTGTTGAAACACATTTGACTGATGATGTCAATCTATGTTAATACTCTCTTCTTGGATACCAGATGATAAATTGCATATCACATTCGAAACATACTGGTGGTGTTACCATATATGTGAAAAATGGACATTTGGTAGAGTTAGTTAAAAACGATAAGAAAAATGGAAATTGGTTCCTTGCAATAAAAATTAGAGCAGGAAATCAGAAGTTACTTGTTGGCGACGTGTATCATTCTCCTAGTTTCAGTGATAACGAATTCTTGAGATTACTTGAGCATGAATGGCTTTCAGATGCGATGAATGATGGTATCGAAAATATAATTTGTGGTGATTTCAATATAAATAATAACAGTATGTACGAGAGTCGTGAGTTGAGACGAGTGGCAGATGTGTGCGGTTTGAAGCAGTACGTTGTACAAGACACCCGAGTAACACAACTAAGTAGCACAAAGATTGATTTAGTTTTTTCTAATCATGAAAACTGCGTGGCAAACGTTTTACATGATTATAGAATTTCAGATCATGAGACTATTTGTGTTAAACCAGGTAGCAATTTTGTTCCAGACACTCAAAATGAGCATGTTTCGGTTAAATCATGGGTTCGTTATAATCAGGCGAGTCTTTGCAATTTATTAAGACAAAGTTTGTCTATTTCCTCTACTGTCGGAGGCGATATTCATGGTGAAGCGAGAACATTTGATGAAATCTTAGAAAAAAGTGTATCGCAACTAATAGATATCAAAATCGTTACAACACATCCAGTAAACAGCTGGTATTCCAATCATCTGGCTAATCTAAAGTGTCGCCGTGATAGATTGTGTGGTAAGCATAGGCAAGATAGAACAACACGAAACTGGAATAATTATGTTGCTGCTAGAAATCTATATTCGAGGGCGCTGAGAGAGGCAAAAAATACAATGTTTCAAGAAGAATTGGAAATAAATCAATATGACGGAAGAAAATTATGGAAAACAATTAAAAAACTACTGAATTCCAAGACGACGAAACCGAATATAATGATCTTTGATGACATAGAAATAACAGACGAACAAGAAATTGCAAATCGATTGAATGAGTATTTTGTTGATAGCGTGATTGAAATACATGAAAGCATTCCTCCATGTCAGACAGTGTTGGTGTCGAATGTGTGTCAGTTGTCAGCGTTAGTGTCAGTGTCAGTTGAAGACGATCCGCATTTGAGGAATTTCTCATTGGTTACAAATGATGAACTCAACGAATTAATAAAAAATTTGAAACGTACATCAGGAACTGGAAATGTGTCAACCCAAGTGTTTAGAGACGCGTCGTTAGTTATGAATGGTATGTTGTTGAAAATCGTAAATGAAAGTCTTCGATGCGGTGTAGTCCCAGAACCGTGGAAAGAATCGATAGTAATACCTATCCCGAAAGTGACAAACACTACTGATGCAAAGCTACACAGACCCATAAATATGTTGAGACTGCAAGAAAAAATTTTAGAGCTGTGTGTGAAGAAGCAGTTGCTGGAATTCATCAACAGAAAAGGCATTTTGATTCCAGAACAATCAGGCTTCCGAAAGAATCATTCTACTGAGACTGCGATAAACTTAATATTACGCAAATGGAAGTCTAATATTGAGAATGGAAAATACACGGTAGCTGTGTTCTTGGATTTCAAAAGAGCTTTTGAAACTGTTGATAGACAGAAGCTTCTTCAAGTATTACAGAACATAGGAATTGTTGGTGTGGTTTTGCATTGGTTTACAAGCTATTTGAATAATAGAAGTCAAAGAACTAGATTTGGAAATACTACATCGGATCGAAGACTAAATGATTTAGGTGTTCCTCAAGGTAGTGTGTTAGGTCCTTTGTTGTTTATTCTCTATATTAATGACATGGAATATCATACAGGAAGAGGTGTATTGAAATGGTTTGCCGATGACTCTACTATTTATTGGGTGAATGATGACTTGTCTACAGCAATAGCGGAGGCAAACGAAGACTTGAAAATAATTACGGAGTATTTGAAAATGAAGAGACTTTGTCTGAATCTTTCCAAGACGTACTGGATGATAATCGGAAGTCGGAAGAAAGACGGACATCCACCTATGTTCATGGATGGTGTAATGATTGCACGAGTAAAAATTGTTAAATATCTAGGTGTGCAAGTCGACGAGAAGCTAACGCTCATTGAACATGTTGACTACGTTATAAAAAAGGTGGCTGTTAAATATGGTGTGCTTTGCCGGATAAACAGGTATCTAACATTCGAATCTAAGGTGACGTATGTACGGTCTGTTATAATGCCACATTTTGATTATTGTGCTACAGTATTGCTACATGCTTCAGATACGCAACTACAAAGACTGCAACGTTTACAAAATAAGATAATGAGAGTGGTTCTTAGATGTAGTAGGTACACACCAAGTGTTTCGATGTTGGATATGCTTCAATGGTTGTCCGTACGACAAAGGACTGTCTGAAATTGCCTGATTTTTATTCATAAAATAAAACTCGGATTACTACCTGATTATTTGATGGAAGATGTCGAATATGGAAGAGACGTACACTCTCATAACACTAGGAGAGCAGCCGACTTTAGATTACCATATCTTACAAAAACAACGACACAACGATCACTTTTCTATCGTGGACTACAAATTTACAACACATTACCTCAAGACGCTAAAGAAATAACAAATATCGCACAATTCAGAAGGACAACAATTGACTTCGTTAAAAAATTTTATTGACCACTGACATGAATGTCAGCGAATGAGAACAAAATGATAATTATATAATGACTACAGAATGTACATTTCATAATTGACTAGATGTGATGGACTTAGAGTGATGGCCATACGCGGGAGTAGACGCAACGAGAAATATAGTACCAGAAAAAATCCGACGACATCAAGTAATATAATATTGAAAAACTAGTTATCTACGAGATAATCAGTCCTTCCCACTCCAAAAGAAGCGTATGGGGTGGAGGTAGAACCCAAAAAAATGAAAGGGCCTTTGGGACCATCACAGAAAAAAAAAACAATAAAAAAAAAGTTTAACAGAACACGTGTACACCTTGTTAGCGAATGGCTAATAACAATGAGATTTATATTCTGCAGAGGCATTGCATATCACTCCCTTCTTCATAAAACAATGTTTTTAAACATAATCTTTGGAAAAAACCAAAAAACTTATTGTTCGTTCGGAATGTTTCAAAAAACAACATCAAGTTCAATTGTTCCATGTTCATATTCTAGGCATAGCTGTCCCACCATGAATTTTTTTACTTATAATCAAGCTTCATTGATTCGAGTGAGAGGAGCTTTTCACATTTCATTAGACAATAATTTACTGCTCAGAAAAACCCGGTGTATTGTTAAAATGCTTAAAGCTTCCAATAGACAAATGTGCTAGAAAACTTTGATTGCGTTTTTTCTCAGTTGCTGATTTTGGAACATGGGACAACTATGTGTAGAACGGAAGTATACTCATTAAAAATAAAATAAGTAAAAAAAAACTTTTTAAGTTAAACGGTTTAATTGTGATTAAACATAATAATGTGCCCTGTACATTATTATGTTTAATCACAATAAAACCGTATAGCTTAAGAAGTTATTTTTACTTATTTTATTTTCTAGTTTTTAGTACATTATATTTTGCATTAGAATATTTCTCTACAATAAAAACATTGTACTGTATTCTATCAGTCAAATAATTTCATTTGATACCGATATTGAGTGGATTGCAGAAAATACATAGTGTGTTCTCCAAATCAAGTTCGTTCGATTGATACACATATCTCAATCAACCTTTATTTGAGATGATATGGAATCAGCTATTTTGTAGCGGCGGCCAAGTTGAATTTTTCAAGATAAGCAGTTTTAAAATGACAGCAGAGATAAAGGTGTTTAATAAATTCGGTCAGTTCCTATTGGTCAAATTCCTATTAATATAGGACAACCCTACAGACATACAAACAGTTTAAGCTAAATAAAACCGTTCAATAAACATCTTGGATTTGGTCTTTGCATGATCTACTGTGACCTGCTATTCAAACCCTTTCATTTGATACCCATATTAATGGGGTTTTGGCAAAATATGTAGTCTGCCAATTGGTAGTGGCAGCCATCTTTTATTTGCATTTTTCATAAATAACTACTAGTCAAGCCCTTTCATTTGTTACCCATATTGATGGAGTTTTGAAAAAAAAAATATAAATGACGCCATTTTGTGGTAGCGGCCATTTTGTATTTGCATTTTTCATAAAAACCAGTATTCTACTAGTCAAGCCCTTTCATGTTATACCCATATTGACGGGGTTTTGGAAAACCCCTATCGATGAGTTTTTGAGAAAATATCTGATCCGCCATTTTGTAGCGGCCGCCATCTTGGATTTTGAAGATCATGAAATACACAGTTTTATGATGACTACAGAGATAAAGTGCGTTCCAATTTCAGATCAATCGGTCAACAGAAAGGGGGTCAAATTTCTATTAATGTGGGTCAGCGCTACAGACAAACATACAAACATACAAACATACAAACATACAAACATACAAACATACAAACATACAAACAAACAAACATACAAACATACAAACATACAAACATACAAACATACAAACATACAAACATACAAACATACAAACATACAAACATACAAACATACAAACATACAAACATACAAACATACAAACATACAAACATACAAACATACAAAATTAATGTGATTAATAAAAAGTTATGTACCTCATGAAATAGTTACATTTTCATTAGGTACATCACTTCAATACAAGTGAAATTTTCAGAGGATGGTGAAATACTCATACAAAAAACAAAAACAAGATCATGAAATATTCAAGTTCGAAACAAAAATATTGAGAGAAACAATAGATTAGTTTGAAAGGATTTTTTTTTTCATTTCAGAGAAAATCCGATAGAAAACGTATATAAAATTGTTTTTCTTTTCATTTCTGTTTTTAAATTAGTACCGTTTTCGCATCTCAAGCGCAATCATTACTGAAAAATTTGCCAGTAAGATATAAAAATATGTGTATATTCACTTACTATCCCAAAGACGTAGCCGAAAATAAACATTCGCAGTATATTCCTCCACCTGCGCCGAATATTTGGAGGGAAATTATCAGTACTTTAGAAGTATGATTCGTTAGGTAAGTTTAAAGATTTGATAAAATTAATGAAAAAAACATGTACGAAGCAAATTGGTGTAGTTTGAGAATGACGACCGGGAAATTTCGAAAACTATTACATTTAGCATACTATTTAGGCTACCAGTTGTAATTCAGTTGATGTTTATATTATTGCGTTGGGGGAAAAGAAATGTCGTATTTCTGATCGAAATTTGACACTTTATTTAACATACTTAAAATTATCCCATTTAAGTCAAATATGCGCCGTTTTGTTCGCAAACTTGTTGCCATTTAGAAGGCAACTTCATTATCCCCCCTCTTATAAACCCCCCCCCCCTCCTCCTTATTTGCGAAAAACTCAGACAGCCAGTTTTCGCAAGCCTCTTTTGAGATCAAATTATTATATCCAAGAGCGTTTTGCATGGACCGGAAGAGATGATAATCACTTGGAGCCAGGTCCGAACTATACGGTGGGTGCAATAGGACATCCCATCCGAGCTCCCGTAGCTTCTGGCGGGTCATCGAAGATGTGTGAGGCCGAGAGTTGTCCTGGTGGCCACTTCTGGTCAATCGCCTGCTTCAAACGGTCAAGCTGCGCACAGTAGAGAACCGAGTTGAGGGTCTGGCCATAGTTGAGCAGCTCATAGCGGATGATTCCCTTCCAATCCCACCAAACACACAGCAAAACCTTCCTGGCCGTCAATCCGGACTTGGCCGCGCTTCGACCACGACTTTTTTCGCTTTAGGTTATCGTACGTGATCCACTTCTCATCACCAGTCACCATCTTCTTCAAAAATGGGTCAGGTTCGTTCCGTTTCAGCAGTGCATCGCAGGCGTTGATTCGGCCTAAAATATTTTTTGCGTTCACTCGTGTGGCACCCATACATCCAGCTTTTTTGACGTAGGACTACGTCTAACCGGAAGATATAGGGGGTGAAATGGAAATCTAGGCACTGAACAAGTAGGAAAAAATGCAAGATTTGGAACGCTTATAACTCGAGCATTTCTCAATAGATCGCAAAGGTTTTTGCATCAATTGATAGGAAATATGTCTACGCATCTATCATAACGAATAACATTTCATTTTTCTTGAGATAAATAATTGAATAATTGTGAAATATCAAGCATTGTCAAAATGCACTATGTGCCCATTTTTGATTGGTCCATTTTGTGCTCCTCAAATCGTACCGACCAAAACGGGCTATCAGAGCAGCAGCGAAATAGAATGAAGCACGATTGGAAAGGAAAAAGAAAAAAATGAACGAAACATTGGTCGCAGTCTCACACATGCGTAATTCTCGAGCCAGCCAGTCAGCTTAAAAATCCCCGCTCCGCTGCCGTAACGATCATTCTCATTCAAACCGTACACCACATCGGTTCGCATCACAACACATCAACAAACCAACCCAAGCAGCCATGTCTGAACATGGTAAAGGAGGAAAAGTGAAGGGAAAGGCAAAATCCCGCTCGAACCGTGTTGATCTGGAGTTCCCCGCAAGGGTAGCTAGGCCGAGCGCGTTAGTACCAGTGCACCAGTCCACCTAGCCGGCGTTATATAGTTTCGGCCGCCGAAGTGATCGAGTTAGCTGGCAAAGCTGCTCGAGACAATAAGAAAACCCGCATTCGGAACAGACCACATTCGGTTCGGTGGACATCAAGACAACAATAGGTAGTTGCAGCGAGTGGCGAGTGGCAAACGCAATCGCAAAACGGCATCAGGTAGCAGAAGAAAAAAGTTTGTTCTTTATACAAACTGCTTTGGTGGCAAATCCAAAACAAGGCGGCATCGAGGGCGTTCGAAATGGTTTTTTTCAAAACCACGAGTACTAAGTTTTCTAAATTGGAACCATTCCATAAAACAAGGCGCTTTTCAGGGCCATTAAACCTTCCAAAAAAGAGTTTAGGAAATACAGTTCAATGCTTTCTAAAACAATATCCAAAATAATAATAAAACACAAATTGATTTTTTCATAATTTGTTCGCCAGGGTATGATGAGTATGTGAATTTGGCAGTTGTTCTGAGCTTATTGATTTTCACCAATTCTTAAATTGCTTCTAGAGTGAAAGTACAGTAATTTACACTTATCTCGACATTTAGCTAATTGGACGGACCTGTAATGCGACATATTTAGTTGGACATTTTTATAAACATAGAGTTCAGGATCCAAATTATGACCCCACATTGAAAGTCGACACTGTACCACTGTCATCGCAAATGTTCAATTACAGGTTAAAATTACCTCCAATCCGACACTGAGTGGTGGTAATGCGACGTGCCATTGAATGTAATTTACTGTACAATATGTCACAAGCTGGATGGGAAGAAATTTTCCAACTGTGAAAGCTGTGGCGAGTGGCAAATGCAATCGCTAAACAGAAAGGTTTAGCCGAACAAGATGGGGATGTCGAGTGATAACAAAACAATAAACTCTTTAGATTGAAGATAATTTTGTGATCCTGAAAAGGACCCTTTTTAGCCTGCATGTGAATCCAACGAGCGAACAAATCGTAATGAATGTATTTTTTTTTGCCATCGCTCCCTTTTAACGCTCATTCGTTCGTCTCGTTGGACTCGCCCCTCTGGCTGAGTCTGCCGATTTGTCTCTATTCTGTGAGTGTGTACCGCTAGAGTATAAAACACGCGGACCCCAAAAAATATCTTATTTTCTTTCAAACCGTAAACCCGTGTGGTTGTACGGCATCGGCATCGTGGACGTAACAAAGGAGGACAAGTTAAGGGAAAGGCAAAGTCTCACTCGAACCGTGCAGGTCTCCAGTTCCCTGTTGGTCGCATTCACTGATTGCTCCGCAAGGGTAACTAGGCCGAACGGATTGGTGCCGGAGCACCAGTATACCTAACAGCGATTATAGAGTTTCGGCCGTCGGAGTGCTCGAGTTGGCTTGCAAAGCTGCTCACGACAATCAGAAAACCCGCATCAAGAACAGAGCAGCTTCGGTTCGGCGCTCATCAAGGCAACAATTAGTTTCAGTGAGTGGCAAAGTGTTTCTCCGGCACGTTGCATTAAATGTAATTTACTGAACAACATGTCACAAGCTGGATGGGAAGAAATTTTCCAACTGTGAAAGCTGTGGCGAGTGGCAAACGCAATAGCAAAACAGGAAGGTTTAACCGAACAAGATGGGAATATCGAGTGATAACAAAAACACAACACCAAAGGTTCTTTTCAGAACCATCAACATATTCATAAAGAGTAAACAGTAAACTAATCCATTTTTCAGGTAGATAGGTAGGTATTCACGTAGGAGAAGAAAATAAAACAATATATTTAAAATATATATTTAACAAAAGCTGTCCCCTTTGTATAGTCCTACGTCACTCCGGTTATGTCCCCGACATTACCCACCCGTCTTTTTTGGAATCCAATCTTCTGTAAATGGTTCCAAACGGTTTTATGGTATACCCAGTTCCTGGCCAATCGAGCGAGTGCTCACAGGCCTGTCTACTTGGATGATTTCAACGATTTTATCGGTTTCCACAACGATTGGCCTACCAGCCACTACACCAGAACCAAATCGATCAAACCAACGCTGTGCTGTGCGAATCGTTACAGTATCTGGTATATGTAACGATTGGTATCGGTATGTTGTGAGATAATAATCGCCAATTAATCGAAATTTCACCGAAAAAGGTACTGCTTTCGAGAACTAAGCATACGACTGCTCTCTGGACCTTTCTACCACATGAATAATCGAAATAAGCCACGATATAATTGTTATCCGTTAAAAACAAACAGTTGAAGGATATCATGAGAATTTTGGCTCAAATTATCAAGCAACCGTGAGTACTTTCAACATTGTTTTGTTTCTTCCATATACATTCCATATTGAATGCAAATAATTACGACACGATATTTTGCTTGCCAATACAGATACACTTCGCCTACTGCTCCACCTCTATATGTACCTCATTGGGTTGAATCCAAATAATATATTCAAATTCGGGATCAACTTGCGAAGCACTCGAGCCTCCGATGACGATAACCAATGATCAATAATCCATCGGATGATAATGTTGGATATGTCAGTTGTTTTTCTCGTTTTCCATTGATTAAAATAAAATTTTGATTTTGAATACATGAAACATGAAAATGTTTTGCAAGATAAGCTCCATCTGCAGCTAGAGCCTCCACCCATTATTCAAACAAATTACGAATTCCCTGCTGAAGCAGTCATGTCTGGCGAATACGGCAGGTGGCGTAATACAACCATGTCCTGTTGCCGCAAGGAATATCTTGCTATGGTTTTAATGGACTTGGTTCTCCAGGTTTCAGTCATCATTTTTTGCGATCGAGGTTTTCATATATGAAACATCCAAACCTACTTTCAATCAAGTTTGGGGCATGTGGGCCTATTTGCAACCGGCCACCTCGAAGGATCGTATAAAAATGTTCCGCACCAATAATCAGATCCACTTTTCGGGTAATATTATACTCAGGATCGGCCAGTGTGAAGTCATTAGGTATATGCCAGTTTATTGTAGCGATGCTCACAGCGGGTAGATCAGTTGTCAATTTTTTTAGTACCAAATAATTGAGAGGAATGAAGTAATCGCTGACTCCCGATCTAACTTCGGTAGCTACCAAATAGTGCTCCCGTGGCCGAGTGGTTAGCGTCCCACTTAACATGCCGGGGGTTCAGATTAAAGGGTGTGTCACATCAAATTGCATCACGGAAATAACGCTGTAGAAATTCGCCCAGTAGACCGATCCTTTTGAAAATTTTAGACAGTAAAATAAAAACTATTAAACAACTTTTGGCATTTTCTTTTTATTCATACTTCGAGCCCAAGCCCGTATGCTCGCACCTTCCTCTTTACCCCGTCCATAACGTTCTGTACAACGTCAGGTTGTAGTATTTTTTGAACAGAAATCCATTTTCTCTTGAAGTTCGCCTCCGATTTGACAACTTTTGGGTTCTTCCGGAGGGCCTGCTTCATAATCGCCCAATATTTCTCTATTGGACGAAGCTCTGGCGCGTTGGGCGGGTTCATTTCCTTCGGCACGAAGGTGACCCCGTTGGCTTCGTACCACTCCAACACGTCCTTTGAATAGTGGCACGAAGCGAGATCCGGCCAGAAGATGATCGGGCCCTCGTGCTGCTTCAATAGTGGTAGTAAGCGCTTCTGTAGGCACTCCTTAAGGTAAACCTGCCCGTTTACCGTGCCGGTCATCACGAAGGGGGCGCTCCGCTTTCCGCAAGAGCAGATCGCTTGCCACACCATGTACTTTTTGGCAAACTTGGATAGTTTCTGCTTGCGAATCTCCTCCGGAACGCTGAATTTGTCCTCTGCGGAGAAGAACAACAGGCCCGGCAGCTGACGAAAGTCCGCTTTGACGTAGGTTTCGTCGTCCATTATCAGGCAATGCGGCTTCGTCAGAATTTCGGTGTACAGCTTCCGGGCTCGCGTCTTCCCCACCATGTTTTGCCTTTCGTCGCGGTTAGGAGCCTTCTGAACCTTGTATGTACGCAGGCCCTCCCGCTGCTTGGTCCGCTGGACGAATGAACTTGACAAATTCAGCTTATTGGCGACATCCCGGACCGAACTTCTCGGATCACGTCTAAACTGCTTAACTACGCGCTTGTGATCTTTTTCACTGACGGAGCATCCATTTTTGCCGTTCTTCACCTTCCGGTCGATGGTTAGGTTCTCGAAGTATCGTTTTAGTACTCTGCTGACCGTGGATTGGATGATTCCCAGCATCTTACCGATGTCCCGATGTGACAACTCCGGATTCTCGAAATGAGTGCGCAGGATTAATTCACGACGCTCTTTTTCGTTCGACGACATTTTTCCAAATTTACGAAAAATTGACAGTGAAGCCTGGCCAACGTGATCTATACACTCTTATCTGATTATAAGCGAAAGCTGAAGGTATAATTCCTAAAAATTAAATTTCTACAGCGTTTTTTCCGTGATGCAATTTGATGTGACACACCCTTTAAATTCCCGTTCTGGTCGGGGAAATTTTTCTTAATCTTTCGGGGTTAAATATTCACCAAACAACGACGCGAATAATTTTAGTAAGCTATTACTTCTCGCAGTCCAAAAATCTAGAATCCAATCTCTATTGTGGTATAAACATATGTATAAGACACTTTCAAACTAAGGCTACTGGTGACCGGCTAATAGTGACTCTCACGATCAAAGGCAATGTAAAAAGTGACCGAGGAAAAGGAACTGTCTAAAGAAACTGACCATTCGCACAACACTATTGGTGCGTTTTCATAATACGCTGCGTTCAGCTGTTTATTTGGGAGCTGGATTCTATCTAATTAAATCTAATCTAAAACTTATCAGTATCCAATCCGTTTTTCATATCTAGTAATGTTTTGATGAAAAAAATCCCTCTTTGTTGTCATTGAAGAAGCATTACACAAATGGTTTATCGATGTTCTATGGCTCTGTCTTTCAATTCCTGTGGGTAACTAGTTTAACTAGCTATTCGAATTATTTACGTTGCTTTTCAACATTTCGTCACAGTCTATCGATCAGTTTCTATACTAAAATCTGTGGTTTTAGCTTAAAAAAAACAATTTATATTGTATTGATATCAATATTATATTAATAAGTCTAATTTTTAATCATAATCTTAGTTCTATCATCATAGATCATATTTATTATTGATTTTGCGATGTTTATGGCATGTACGTAGCGCTGGCAATCATATATACTACAGGGCGGACTCGATTGTGCATTTAAAAAATGTAGAAATTGCGGATGGCGATAAAAAAACTACAAAATATAATTCAATAACCCAATTTTTCTATAAACCCTACGTTTATCAGGCCTTCTACAAAAATGCATCGACGCCCCTATCAACCTTGACGAAAACTGTGAGACGACGTCCGATACTTTGGTCGTACTGGAAATTTCTCCCTAGAGCGCAAAGAAGTTGGACATCGTGAGGCACGTTGTGTCAGCTGGATATAGCCGATCCGGCATTTAAAATATCCTCTTTCTTCAGGAGAATGGCGAGAGCGTCGAAAGGAAGCTTGGTTCTGATCGTCAGAGAGTGCAGAGCAACCATAAAGTGCCTCAGAAGCTGGAGAGGGAGATCGGGAGCATGATAGCCTCATCCTCTTTCGCCTTGGGCCGGGAGGTTGGACCAACCGGCCAAACTATGAACAAGTACATGGCTAAAATGGACTTCCGCATGAAGAAGCGTCAGTTGAATATAGACCTAGTACCGAAGTCCGTCAACCCTCCCAAAGTCCCCCGGCTGCGACCAATAGAAAATTTCTGGGCGAATCACAAACGGAGGATATACTCCAATAATTTTGAGGTCAAACAGAGAAGCAGCTGATCACCAAGGCCATGAAATATCTGAAGAATATGCTGACAAATATTTCCTTATCTATCATGGCTAAGGTTCCGGGCAACTATCGTAAGGCTTCCCTGCAGGGGGTCTAATATTTTTTTAAAAGGCCTAATAAATATAGCATTCAAGCAAAATTTGGTCCATTCAGTTATCGTATGTAGGTTTTTTTTCATCGCCATCTGAATTTTGTTCATTTGTCCATCCAAATATAATGCATGCGTTTTACAATCTCCGTTTTCTTTCACTGTATACAATCGAGTCATAAGAAAAAAATCTTTTAATTTGTTTTTATACATATATTTTTCGTTTTTTGATATAAAAGATTTTTTTTAATTCATCTCCTTAACGTCAGAAAACATCATTTTCACATTTTTTAAAATTGTTTATTTTTACAGGCTCAGTTACATTAGTTTAAAGGAGCCAAACTTCTAACTGTATAGTTACAAGTATATATAAATATTTTTCCTTAATTCTAATGTTAATGATGTAGGAAACCGATTACTCGCGGTCTACTCGAGTTCAGAAGGGTTACATATTTTCTTCGGGAAAAGGAAGGGATATAATGATATGTTGACAATGTTCACACTCAATTCTTAAGCCTATCTTATATCTAATATGTATTCGCATTTCCCCTTATTCTATTTGTTAGTAAGAAGGGATTTGATTTCTCGCGATATATATATTATATGTTGGGATACTGAACCACGACTTCCTGGGTTTCCGGTTCCTGGCGGGTTTCCTTCGATGAATACGTCGATCCAGCAGGCCAACACTTCGAAGAAATACAGGGCCAATCCACGTAATAATTGAACACGAGACTACTAGTGATTTATACAACTTTTATTCTCCACGGTTAACATCGAACTGTACAAATTTTATTGGACTTACATCTAACTACAATTTACACTAACAATACTTTTGAATAAATGAATTTGAATTTCTATGCCCCTTTTTTTGAGTTATTCTCTGTTCCACTGACAATTGGACAATATTGTTGTTTGAATTCCTTTTTGCTACCAATACATTTACACACTAGTTCTACCTCTGTCATCATCGATGATTGTGAATGCTGATCGTGTTGCCAAATACCAATATTATTTGCCATAACCGAAAAAGAGTTGGCAACTCTCGTACAAGGATATAAGCACACACGAAGATCAATAACTTTTAGCAAGACATATATTTGGGATATGTAATCAAGGTCTAACCTAGCCTAACCATCATTTTCACATGGAAGAAATAAATTTATGCAGAATCTCTCAGAAGGTGATAGACGATCATATTTGATAAAAAAACGACGACAACAGGGTTTGAACCAACCTTGAATTGACTCTTCATTATGCTGTAAATTGTCAGCTACTTCTGATCCCAGCTCCTTATTGTTCTTAATATAATATATCAGCTATTCAATGCTCAACCGATAAAGTGGTTCTAAGATTTTCGTGAAAATTTTTAGTTTTGTTTCTTATATCCTAAAATATTAGACTTGTATTTTTTTTCTTAACGGCGCTTATTTCAATTTTAGGATGGTCCAAAAAATCCATTTTTCCCCTTGTCACCAAATGCCTTATTTTAAAAATTAATACATTTTGAACTACTGAACCGATTCAGATGATCGACATATCAAAATTAAAATTAAATCTTCTCTGAAAAAATATTACAATTGCAAAAAATTTTGATTTCGTTTTCGTAATTATTTTTTTTTTTTATTAATTCGTTTATTTTTGCAGGCTCAGTAACTTAAGTTTAAAGGAGCCGAATTCTTAAATATAATTTTAAAACTATATATATAAACAATTTTCTTACATCTATGGTTAGTAAGGTGGAAAACCGATTACTCGCGGTGTACTCGAGTTTAGAAGGGTGACATATTTTTAGGAGAAGGATGGGGTATAAGGAAGCTGTAACAATGTTGATGAACACTCAATTCTTAAATCTGTTCGTATATCTATAGTGTTTTTACATTTCAACTTATTCTACTATTTATAGCAAGGGGACGAATTACCCGCAAAGGAAGGAAAGGAGGGTATAAGGATGTAGGGACAATCACACACGAAGATCTATAGCTTTAAGGAAAACATATATATGGGACATGTAATCAAGGTCTAACCGAGCCAACACATCTCTCACCGGCACATTGGGCTGTCTTCCTCGGGCCCGAAGGGAGTTTTCTAAATTCGATCTGGCGACCAGATACACCTCGCACGACCAAACAACATGTTCGATGTCGTGATAACCTTGGCCACAAACGCAGAGATTGCTGCTGGCAAGATTGAAACGAAAGAGTAGTGCATCTAAAGAACAGTGATTGGACATGAGTCGGGAGAAGGTGCGAATAAAGTCCCGACTCAATTCCAGACTTTTGAACCACGGATTGAGGCTAACCTTAGGGATAATCGAGTGAAACCAACGGCCCAATTCATCTTCATTCCACTTGCGTTGCCAGACTCGTAATTATTGATTGTATTTGTTTTGGTTTGGAAATAGAGGCGCTATATTTTGAGGTTTTAGCTGAGGTTTTTGTTTACATAAAATATTCAAAAATCAGAGAGGTGCTTTATCGTTTTTGAGTTATAATTTTTGCTTTTCTAGCTAATTGGGTTCAATTTGATATGTCGATCATCTGGATTGGTTCAGTAGTCCAAAATGTATTAATTTTTGAAATAAGGCATTTTTGGAAAAAAGTGCAAAAAAAAAGGATTTTTTCTTACCATCGTTTTACTATGAAAAATCATAACTCGAAAACGAAAAAAAACACCTCTATGATTTGTGTTACGTAACCTCAGCTTTCAAGGGAAAAAAAATAAAAACTATAGCGCCCTCAATCTCTAAGCCATGTAAACTATGACAACATGTACTTTGGATACGGACAGGTTTTTTATTATTCAAATTATATCAAAACATGTCGTTTTGAATAAGTAATCGCGCATGCTTCTATTTCAATTTATATTTTTCATTTTAATTTTCATCGATCTGCTGTTCAACCGATTCATTGCTGCGGATGGTCCTAAAATAAATGTATCTGCTCTCACCCAGTTATAGCTTCTGTTGCTACAGCTTCGTAGATATATTTTTACTTCTTTAGATTCTATTTGATATCTCCAAAATCTGATCCCACGCTATAGATTTGATGTACGAGGACTGTTCGAAAAGTATCGCGACTTTCGAATTTACGCGGGTCACTTATATTAGATTCTAGATTTTTTTGTGGCATTATGTTGGTACTCATGTCACTCACTTATGCTGACAAGTACGGTTATTTTGAATGTTCAGTTAATTTTTGACAACTGCTTTTCTTTCATTGTTCTTCAATTGTATTCAATACAATTCTTCAATTCTATTGATTCAACTAACTAAATCCTCATAGAAACGTGGTAAAAATTAGTTTTTATTAAACGGTTTTATTTAGCTTGCCCTGTAACTTGTATGTGTGTATGTTTGTAACATGTTTGTCTGTAGCGTTTTACCACATTGATAGAAATTTTAATCCCTTCATGTTGACCAATTGATCTGAAATTTGGAACACACCTTTATCTCTGCAGTTATTATCAAATTGCGTATTTCCTGATTTTAAAAATCCAAGATGGCGGCCGCTACAAAATGGCGGATTACATAACTTCTCAAAACCCCATCAATATGGGTATTAATTGAAAGGGACTAGTAGAACACAGTTATTTATAAAAAAGTGCAAATCCAAAATGGCCGCTACCGCAAAATGACGGATTACATATTTACTCAAAACAAACCCCATCAAAATGGGTATCAAGTGAAGAGGCTTAACCAGTAGATCACATCTATTGATGGAAAATTCGAATCCAAGATGGCCGCTGTAACAAAATTGTATGTATATTTGTATATCTGTAGGGATGTCCTAAATTAATAAAAATTTGACCCCGTTCCATTTGAATTATTGATCTGAAATTTGGAACAAACCTTCATCTCTGCTGGTATTATAATACTGTGTATTACATTATTTTGAAAAATCCAATTTGGCCGCCGGTAAAAAAATGACTGAATGGCTTGACTTGGAGAACACACTACATTATGAACAACATAAATTCAAAAAGGTGAATGTATTTTTTGTAATCCCCTCGATATCGGTATCGAATGAAATTATTTGACTAATAGAATACTGTACATCACAAAAATATTCGAAGAAAATTATGTAAGAAATGAATATGTTGAAAGTTGAATGGTTTTATCGTAGAAAAGTATTCTAATCATACAAATAATATACTAAAAACTATAAAATAAAAAAAAGGAAAAAAAAACTTTCTAAGTTACACGGTTTAATGTACTTAAAGCTAGAAAATAGTTAGAGGTAGCAGTTAGTAGTTATCACATCCTTTCCTTCATTAAACTAGGGCAATGATGCGATTAAAATAAAATCGTGGGGCTCATAGTGAAACTAACTGTGTATAATGGAAATCCGATGTGCCCCACGATTTTATTTTAGTCTAATCATTGCCTTAGATTAATGAAGGAAGGGATGTGATAACTACTAACCGCTACTTGCCTAATTAATTTCTAGCTTTTAGTACATTAAAACGTTTTACTTAAAAAGTTTTTTTTTTACTTTTTTTATTTTATTATTGTCGCCATTTTGTCTAAAACCGTGTTGAAGGCTTGTCCGATGTTTATACCATAGCTGCATACCATATGAATCAGTCTGAATAATTAGTTTCAAATAGCCAGAAAGGTTGAGATCGTGTACGTGTCGTGTGGTAGCCTTATAATTTTTTTAATTAGATTTTTTAAATTTAATTTAATATTTTTTTATTTTTTTTTTGTGTTCTTTAAAGATAAATAAACAAAAAAAAACTAAACTGTTGATGTCAAAAATATGATTTCTTTTATTTGTTCAGAGCTCGATTGAAAGTCCAAAAATTATGGCTCTAAACTAGAATACCGCCTTAACAGATACTTATTAGTCCTCAGGACACACATTTGTTCACATAATTTTTTTCTCAAAAATGCGCAGAAGATTTATATCTAAATATTTTATGTTTTCCTTTGCTCTATTCTTCATCTTCATTTTATTTTCATAACGCGACAAATGCTGTTACCAGCTTGTAAACGGAGTTCCAGTTCTAATAATAAAATTATTTGCACTATTCTTAAAAATGTAAATTTTCTAATTCAAATGCACACATTTTTCGGTCCTCAGATTACAAGCTAACTCTATCATTATTTTCTTTTTCCTCCATTCTCGGAACCCACTTGGAAAAAACCTTTGAATAATTCAACCACTCAAGAAGCTCTCTCTCTCTCTGGAGTTTCACTTCCGGCGGTCGGATTAGCACATTCCAAAGCATTATGACACATTTACATAGATCCACTCGATACCGTATCAATATTTACGCGTTATTCGGATGTTTACGTACGAACCCATCACGAGAAAAGAAAGGAAACAATGGTTCGGATTTCCCCCGAAAGGAGCGTGTGACACTCGAGAACAAGAAAGCAAACATTAACCCAAGTCCATACATATATGCATCGTTCCAATGAAGCTTTGTGTGAGTGGTGTTTATCTCGCCGTCCCTTGGCAAATATTGACCCTCGGAGGAAAGGGGCCTCCCCTGATCCCACCATTTCAAAGTGTACGGATCAATAGGGGTCGATTGCGAGTGGTTGAAAAATTGCTGCGATTTAAACCCCTTAAACTCTGCGACGGGGGCAAAGGCCTGTTGCCATAATTGAGTTAACAAATTTTCTAATTAATCCTACTTCCTGGCACTCCGAAGTAACGCAACAACAGCAACAACAAAAAATCCCCAGAGGACATCGTGACTTTAGTGACTGGAGTGCGAACGAAGTGAGTAGTGATTTGAAATATTGCTGTCATTAGTTCACGTCGAAACACGGAAGTTTTTGGGTGTGTGTTTGCTGTGTGAAAAGGGGTCAAAACAGGCGGCACCTACTGCCAATCACGCCGCTGATAATGAGTAGAGCGCACGAAAAATGTCCTCTAATCATTATTTGTTCCCGTACAAGTGGGGTCGTGATGGACGATTAAACAGAATGGCTTTCTAAAAAGGGGTCTTGCAATTGAAAAATTGTCGAATTTAACAAATAAGTCGTTTTTATTTCTTTTACCCACCACCACCACCACCACTGTCACCATTATTCATGCAAGAAACACTTTCACGAAGATTCCGGTAGCATTTGGAAGCATATCTGCACATCACGAGTCGTTATATCTGGCAGACATATCATTACCAGCATCCTCCGGAGCAGCTATCCATTTGCTTTCAGTGCAACCGTTCCCATCTATTTCCTTTCTATTCATTCTCTCACCTCCGTGTCCTTTTAATAAATGTACTCTCGAATCATCCCTCACCGTTCCCTCACCGCACCCTCGTCTCCCCTCGCTTCGTCATGAAGGTAGCGCAGCAGTGCTTTTCCTTTTTTGTCCCCGTCGAAATCGTCCAGACAGACAGGATGATTAATGAGAGTACATCTATCTATTGCGCAGAAAACCCATCCCTCCGGAGGGACACGGAAGCAGGGTGAGTACGAGAGGAGAGGTCAACCTATTCAAATGAATGCGTCCTCCTCTTTTCGTCCTGATATCGAATCATGACGGGAAGTTTTCGAAAGATTCCTGGAAACTTTCACCTACGGTTAGCGACTTTGCAGGACCAAAAAAGCAAACTTTTTTGCCGATAAGAGACAGGCGTAATATGAAATCTAATTTATACGTGCGCATTTATGATAATGATCATGATGTATTAGTCACTTTACCCTTCTCATAAGTAAGGGAACTCAACGGCAGCTCGATGCTCCGAACGGCCGTCGTCTGGTTCGGGGTCTGGTCTCGTTGAGTATTACCGACTGTCAGCTGCGATTATCGTGATACACTGTCATTCATCCGTCTATTTGCTTATTCATTGAGTTCCCTTACTCACCCCAAGCGTAGTTTCGTGTAGCTTCGAGCGTTCCCAGCATTATGGCCGCATATCGAAAGGGATACGATTCCTGCTGACGCCGTGTCAGTGATAATCATTGCGACGATGACGTCGGGTAATCCAAACAGGTCCAGATAAAAACAATCCAACAATGGCTTTAAGATGCCGGTCGATACACATTAAGCAACTGGTGGAGCGCATGGTGAAATTGCTTTTCTAATAATACACATGGCCGGAATTTGGAAAGTTTTTGCGACTTTTGCCGGCATAAGCCCCCAATTAATAGCAGAAAATCCCAATTATTTATACATCGTTCAATCCGTCGTTCGTTTCCTGGACGCTCCCCTTCCGGCTCCCTTCTCTATCAGATAAACCATTATTTTGCGCTTGGATGGAACCAAAATTTACTTCTGCAGTAAGTCGATCGAAAATATATTTATATATATATATATATATATATATTTTTTTTTTCCGGTAAAGTTTTCCTCGCCAAAAGCCCCCACTGCCCTCCGCAGTTCGATAAAATCAAATGTTCCGAAACGAGTGAGAGGCGAGCGTTTGGCCTAAGCCACCCGGTTGTGTTTTGTGCGTCGGGAGAATTTATTGATTCTATCGCTTTAATGGACAGTTTTTCGATTATTTCTAATCTCCCCAGTATAGAATATTCGCTCTCGTTGTTTTTCCCTCCCTGCGGCAGGGGCCTGAGACAGTCGCTGTCGGAATCGGACTCTGCAAAACTTTTGGTTTCGGCAACCGGCGAATACCTTTCAGCCACAAATTGAGACCGAGCCCCAAACCCCCTATCTGCACTGGTGAACGTGATGGTGGTGGTGGTTTTGCTCGTCTCTGCAAAAGTTGAAATAGGTTACCTTCCGAAGTTATTGTCCCTTCAATTTGCGGATAGAAGAGTGACTTGTTGGATCGTATTTTTCAGCAGGTATTCCATCTCGATAAGGTTCATGGTGGGGGAGGGGTAGAGGAGGCCAGCCGTTCGCCGGAGTTTTCCACAAAAGAACAGCCACTCGAAATGCAAATTATCAACATTTTGGATTACCCCTAGGCATGGGTAGTTCTTCTTTTCAATTCCGGTTCAAATTTTTGGGGTTCGCTTCCAGGGAAGAACGGAGCTTAATGGCCTGTTATTGCGTTTTAATGTGCCATCATCGGGACAGTTTGATCATATTCGTGGGGTTTAGAAGTGAATCCAGCATTCCTTTGTTGGATGTGGCTTCATCGTAGAACCAACTATCGAATGATTTTAGGTACAAAGTTCAGGTTCCTTGTGTTGATCACTGTGATGAATGAATCTAATCTAATGAAAAAGAGCTGTAATACAAGACGTATTTTCTCCCACTGACAGAAATCATTAGGATTATGTTTAATTAAAATTGAGATAATTTACATTTCTGTTACGTTCTAAACTAAGCGATGCTACTATTTCGTGCATCACTCTTGAAACCACTGTCGCATAATAACATTTGTTTTAACTAGAACTACAGGCATCGGAATAAATAATAGCTTATCACAAGTATTCATAATTTTGCTTCAGAAGTAATAGTTTTTTGAACAATCATAAAACGCTCGAAAAGGCTGACAAGGTTCTCGATCGTTGAGTGCGGTTATTAGTTTCTCATGCGTCCATCGTGTTATTTTTACAGTTCAATATTAAAACACTGAAAACAAGTATAATATAGTCAAATACCTGTGCAAAAAAAAAAGAACTCGTTATAAAAATATTTTGTCAAACCCATCATTTCTTATTTCTTGACATTTCAATAGCCGCACATTATAATGTTTCGTTAATTAAATTCATTTAGGAGCTTCAAGTATAAAATCACCTTTACAAAGAGTGTTACAATAGAAAGGGTCGTGGATAGGAAGAGAATGAGCTTACGACCTTAAAATCTTATTTTACACGCCACGTGTAACAGCAACTGATTGCGCAAAACATTGTAATACCGCATGCGTGATAATGTTTGAAAATGTACGAAAAAGGTTCCTGTTTCACCTTGTTGATTCTGTTACTTATCGAGAAACTTAATATCGAGCATCCCTAAGTGTGCTACCGAACAGCTGTGTTTGTTTACGTGAGTGTCTATTGTTTATAAAGTAAATAGCAGCAATAGACAAAACAGCTGTTCAGTCTGCAGATAATTCGTCATTCTGCATTTCACTGGAATAGGAAGGCAACCTAAGTATAAAAAGAGCATCGGGGTAAGGTGGCGTGTTGCATGAGACGCATTTGATCGATTGTGTGGTGAAAATAACAAAAATAAGAATAAATAAATAAAATTTAAGAAAAATTGCGAGTGTTTTAATCAGCAGTTGTGTTAATATTCCCTGAATTTCTGTATTATTATTGGATTGTTGACTGATTATATTCTACGGTTATATTCTACTTTGTCAAATTTGATTGGTTGTATCATCAATAAAGTCGGATGCGTTTGTGGATTGTCGAATGTATTAACATTGTAGTTAAAGTGCAGTGTCCTGTGAATAGCAATGGTAAACGATTTACGAACATTGATGAGGCGTGAGCGTCAGCTGCAGAGCACCTTGGATGGAGTACAACAATTCATCCAGGACTACGATGCTGACCGGGACTTCCGGCAAGTGGGCGTTCGACTACAGATGCTTGAGCAGTTCTTCAACGAATTCTACTTAATCTGTGGAAAAATCGAGCAGCTACTGGAGAAGTCGACGGAGCCAACAGAACATGAAACAGAGGAAGAAATGCTTCAGCGTTTGGAGGACGAAAGCTGTGATGTAATCCAGAAGTTCGAGACTCGTTACTGCACATTGAAAGGGGGACTTCTGGAACTACAAGCTGAAAGAGTTGTTTCGAGAAACACTGTTGAAGAATCCACTGTGCAGGCTGGACCAAACTTTTCAAAGATAAAACTTCCTGAATTACGATTGCCTACATTCACTGGAAGAATCTGCGATTGGGTACCTTTCCGTGATACATTCCACAGCCTCATACACGTAAATACGCAGCTAACAGAGATCGACAAATTCACCTACCTCAGATCAGCGTTGTCGGGAGATGCTCTGCAAGAGATCAATTCCATTGATTTGTCATCGGCAAATTACAGCGTGGCATGGGCAGCTTTGGAGAGTCGTTACGAGAACAAAAAACTAATCGTAAAAGCGCATCTTGATTCACTGTTTGCATTGGAAGGGTTGCGTAAAGAAGGTTATGAGGGACTCAACCATTTAGTCGGTGAATTCGAGAAAAATTTGCACATGTTAGAGAAAATTGGTGAAAAAACTGCACAGTGGAGTACGATTTTAGCATATATGCTCTGCTCAAGATTGGATTTTATTGGATTTTAACTCTGAGGCATTGGGAGACGCATCATAATTCGAAAGAAGTGCCAACCTACCAGAAGCTGATCGCTTTTCTACAAAATCACTGCTCCGTTCTACAATCCGTTGCCCCGCCGAAGCCCACCAGACCCGATCATCGACCTGTGAAAAGAGCAGTTTGTCATACATCAGTGAAATCATCGAAGCGGTGTCCATTCTGCAACGAATCGTGGCATTCAGCATTTCTGTGTAGTAAATTCCAGCGAATGAAAATAAACGAGAGAAGTGAAGCTGTGGATAGATTTAAATTATGTCGAAAATGTCTTCGTCCAGGACACTTCGCTAGAAATTGCACAAGCCGAGCCTGTCGTCATTGCCGACAGCGTCATCACTCAATGTTACATTCCGAACAAACAAGATCCTCCGGTCCACAACCGTTAACGAATCCTTCAACATCACACCAACAGTCACCACAGTCGCAATCCATAACATG
This sequence comes from Toxorhynchites rutilus septentrionalis, assembly GCF_029784135.1. NCBI lineage: Eukaryota > Metazoa > Arthropoda > Insecta > Diptera > Culicidae > Toxorhynchites > Toxorhynchites rutilus. The sequence goes on from NC_073745.1 coordinate 10,001,263, forward strand.
TAATCAGAATTCGAATTCACATACACATACTGCATACCCAACTACCTCGCAAATCTCCAACCCACAATTCACCACACAACACGCCACCCCCGGGCAAAGCTATGTTGCCATCCCAGTCACACAAACACAAGACGTCCTGCTATCAACAGCACTGGTTGAAGTAGAAGATCATTTTGGAAACACAATGCTGGCACGTGCACTACTGGACTCGTGTTCTCAGCATTGTCTGATGACACGTAGCTTCTCTACGAAACTCAATTTTGAGCAAGCATCTGTTCACCTAAACATCCAAGGGATTGGATCATCGCAGTCTGTTGCTACGAAGTCAGTCCGTGCCGTTGTTCGTCCACGTTCCAGAGAAATTTCGCAGTACGCTGAAGAGATCCAGTTCTATGTGTTGCCGAAGTTAACTGTAGAATTGCCGACTGCGAGTTTCGACCCTACAGGCTGGGATCTTCCTGAAGCTGCATCCCTAGCTGATCCACAATTCTTCGTATCGAGTACAATCGATCTCATCATCGGAGCTGAGTACTACATGGACTTGCTGAGAGAACGCCGAAGAAAGGCTGCAATGGAGGGCCCTACATTACAGGATACAGTATTCGGTTGGATAGTTTCCGGTCGTATTTCCAACAGTTTTGGATCGCAATCACTGGTGCATGTATGTTCAGACAGTGAAATACATGATCAGCTAGCTCGATTTTGGGAACTGGAAACCATTCGATCACCGAGTACTTTTTCAGTAGAAGAGTCTGCTTGTGAGAACCTCTTCGACGAAACAACCTTCAGAGACGAATCGGGACGATTCGTTGTCACACTGCCAAAGAAAGGAGATGTCATTATTCGTCTTGGAGAGTCAAAGGGGATTGCTACGAAACAGTTCATGAGTTTGGAGCGTCGCTTTGCAAGGGATCCTGAGTTAAGAGCTGTGTATACGAAATTCATGCACGAGTATCAAGCGCTTGGTCACATGAAGGAAGTTTAGGGAGAAGCTGCCAACAAAAGATACTACTATTTACCTCATC